>NW_028145484.1:1430000-1835000 GCF_977016875.1 Pavona decussata
AAGAAGATGTGTATTTTCCAATGCAAATGTCTGACTAACCCACACATACTGTATATATGGTTACATTCACAATAATTATTTCATCTTTGTGTCAAAACAAAAGAAAAATCTTGCCTTTCAAAGCCTGATCTTGTTTTATCATTACATCATGAAAGCATTCTAGCAGAGTGCCGACAAGTCCCTGTCAAAAGAGAAGGCAGCAGAATTGAAATCAGATGCAGAACACTATACAACACACAGAAAAAACACATTACAATAGAAAGGCTCATCTGATTCCGATTCTGTTTCTAAAGCGCGTCTTAGAGTAGTTAGAGCTCAATTACAGCGCACAGTTCTTAGAGTTACATCTCAATTCAATTTTGCTTTTAACGCTTCTATGGTGATGCGAACAGGCGTCTATTGTTGACTGCAGATGACAAGAAGAGATAAAGGAAGCTTTCAGTCGCCCGCGCAGTTATCAAAAGCTGGGTTGGTTGTCAGGACGAAAATGGCTGGTATGGCCTTTCCCATTTTATTTCAAGTACAATTCAACTGTGACTGAACAGTAATGTGAATTTGGCTTTGGCCTTAAGTGATTTTACAGCTCTTGTGTTTTCGTTTGTTTATTGTTTCTTTCAATAACATGCGAACTCTGAACTAAAAAAAAACGGCTAAAGATTTGCGTGTTGCACTGCTGCTAATTACGGCGAAAACCAGATGAGCGCGAAAACACAGAAACTGAAAAGTGGATCGAATCCGCCAGTCAAAGCCATAGAGCATGACCTTTTGACACCGTTGAGCCAAACGACTTTGTTTTCTAAGAGGCCCACTGCACTGATTGACGGCAGTGAAAAATGTAACGGGGTGGCTGCATCTTGAAGTTCACAGTCCACATGTTATCGAAAGGCACAGTAAGAAAATTGTTCCAAATATCACAGATTACTACACCTCATACTAACGATGGGCAGCTTACCTGTTCACAAAGCCTTCGGCAATTCTCCTCACAATCTTTCACCAAAAAGAGAAGGCTCTCAACAGCATGAAGTACAATTTGCAAACTGTAGGAAGGAAGACACAGAAAGATACAGAAAATGAAACAAATGTTCTGTAAGTGTCGTACAAGTAATATCGACATCATGAGAAACAATGCATACCTCTTCTGACTGTAAAAAAGGGAGCAAAAGATACGTCGAAACTAAGACAGTTGTTTGAAACGTCTGCAGATTTTGTACTTCTTTCGTGAAATTGGTATACCGTGTACACAAACCGATGCAGGCAAGAGTGCAAACAAAAAGATTCCACACTGGTTTAAGCAACAATGAGACTTAAGATAGCGTTTTCAAAACGGCCCGGTTTCAGTGAGGGTCTCGATCGGCGCCGTGTAAACGAAAGGCATAACCGCATCGAAAGCTATACGGTTACAAATAAAACCGCGCCCGTGTAAACGCTGCCTAAAAAATTCAATAGGTGTCGGCTACTGAACGTCATATGCACGACTTGGAAGAGGTGGGGTGGCTGCTTTTCACCGAAAGAAAGTTTTTATTTGGCAATAACTGTGACGATTCCAAGAACATTCCACGTTGTCCTATAAATGTAATGGGTCATTGCCATCAGTGCTGAGCAGAAGAAGGCATGGATAAATTCAATGCTTGAGTTTTTGTTGAACCCGTACTTTTCTTCAAAAGGGCCGTGATTGACATATCAAAGCAAACTACAACTGCATACCTCTCTGAGTCTGCAGTTTGGAGTTTGGTACCGTAACACACTTTCAATAACTGCAGGATGATATTGCAAATCTGTGGGTGAATAACCAGCCCCTTTGTAATCTGTTGACTCGTTGAATCCTCATTCCTTCGTCTTTGTTTAGGTTGCTTCTTGTTTTTCGCTGGCCTCTGTTCTGTTTCATCACTTCTGTCCGAGTCGCCTTCTTGATCTGCATCATAACCCTCCTCCAACATGGAGTTGTCTCCCTTCTGGTTTCCATCTGTTTCATTGTCATCAGCATCGTCATCTTCCAAAGGAGTCGACCATTCCTGCAATAAAAACCAGAATACGGATGTACCACCGTAACTTAGCTTTAACCTCGTAGCTCAGTCCGTAGAGCAATGGTTGATCAAATCCGGAAGGGTTCGTTTACCGCTGAGGTCGAACGTTTTTCATTGCTTCGTGTGATCTCCCGTGTTCTTACTAGGGCTAACGCTCAGTAGCAAATTCAGTGGGTTCACTTTAGCGTTTTAACATACACTGCAGAGGCAAACTTCTGTTACTTTCGATCGCCATACTGGCTAAGAAATCATTTCCTGCTCAATAGGTCCACTAGCAATTACGCTGGAAAAAAAGAACAACAGCAGACACCGTGAGGCCTAATAACTACAGTTTCCAACACCACGACTATCTACGCGCGGAGCACAGTCTTTTAACACATGGCAAACGCCAAGTTTAAGACCCTTCTCTCAGTGAAACAGATTGCGATTGGTAACAACTGGCCAGATACCTCTTAACAACTCAATAATCAGAGCTAGCAGCACGCTGATACACGTACATTTGTAAATGACTCCGAAGACAACATCCCAGAAGTTGCCAAAATTCCAGTCACTCACTCTTTCAGTTCGACATTACAGATTTATTCGTAAGAGAATAGAACCCCAGCAAGTTGTTTGCAACCCAATGGACCACTTACCCGCGTTTATCTACTCAATAAGCAGACCAAGAACTACGCTGATATACGTAAATTTGTTACCACAATTCCAGTCACCAGCAACAGCCTTTATAAATAGGACAGAACCATCCTCACCTGAATAATAACACCGGGCAAACCTCTTCTCTCAAACAGCAGAACACCACCCAACAACAACATTTATACACTCGCATAGAAAACACCAAAGATACTATAATATACCATAAGAGCACAGAAACTGGCTAGCTAGTGGAAGAGAAATTCAGATGAACAACAAATTCAACCCCCTCAACATAAATTGTATTTCCTTTTCAAGAAAATGGCGAGATATAGAATTACATTTATGCAAACGGCAGAAATGACCACGTGACCATGTTTATCCTACATTTGCCGCTCAATGTCTTCAGTTTCTCAGTAAAATTGAGTAGTCTTGCCTTAGCATGAAAGGGCAGAACTGTTTTGCACTATTCTCATCTATGTACTAAGTTTTCCAAGAAAACATAAACGTCAATCTCACGTTTACCGTTTGCCGTAAACGAGTTTCTAAATCTCTCTGTTTAGAATTTCTTTTGAAACAAAACAAAATGTGGAACGTCTTTTATCTATCAAATGGGAAAGCAAACCTCTTGACTGTCTCCAGTACTCGTTCTCCTGAAGACTTCATTCCTTTGTTGCTTCATTTCAGAGTTTAACAGAGTAAAATCTGCTGTTCCATCCAGTTGCCATGTCGACGCCTTAAGAAAGCAATCACTTAGCCCCTTGCCAAGGAATCTCTGCAAAGTCTTAGATTGCGACAACGTCTTCTTTGCCTCTTCTACCAACTGTTCTAGACTGGGCAGTGTCTGTAAAACAAAACGACAGCAAAAAAAAAAAAGTCAGGAGATGTTGCTCTCACGTTCGCAAAAAGTTCACCACGATAAAGAATAATATAATGAGCGTCAAAAGTTTGAATATCCAGTCTTTATAGCCATAGATTTTGACCGTTTTTCGTTTACCTTTTTCCCCTTAAACCCCTTGTATGAGAAGAGACAGCAAAAATAAAGCAACTTCAAGACGGAATATTTTATCAGGATTTCCATGTCCTTCAGGCTTGAATATTAGGGCCCAGTTGCTCGAAGGATGGTTAACGCTAACCCGGGTTAAATACCATGACAACCTATAGGTTTTAATACCTCTTAACCAATGGTTAGCGGTAACCATGCTTCGAGCAACTCAGCCTAGGAAGCTTAAGCAACGACGACGACGGTGACGGCAACGACAACGCCGCAAAACAATAGGTTTAATGAGTGGAGAACGTGAACGCACGACGGTGAATTTTTCATTTTCTTTCTTAACGTGTACGCCAGCCCTACCAATTTGGTTCCTGGATAGTTCGTCGTTTTTGTAAGAGTTGAACGAGTTGAAATAATCGCGAAGTAGCACAAATGAAATAAAGACATATTTTCGGGTGATGTTTTCGTTACTGTTGCTGTCGTCGTTGCTTAAGCTCCCTATTATCCACAGTCAAACACACTCTCTTCTTGGTCTCAGCTTGACTAATGAAACATCCATTCTCTCTCGTACTTTGTTGATACATTCATTTTTGCATTGATCATGGCCAATTCATTTATAACATTTTAGCAAATTAATAATGGATTTGTGGACGTTATAGTTACTGTAATAATCCCTTGTTTAAAGTATAGATAACCGTACATAAAAATGTAATTGCAGTCTATCTACCTCACGCGAGACTAGTGTTTTTGAAATTTGAACGGAGTTTTGAAATTTACATGTCAGGTTTGAACATCATCGCCAGCGAGATTTTACAGTTCCTGCAAAAATTTCCCTAGTTTATTGACGGTATAAAGCTATGAATCTTTCTTTACAATACAGCATCAACTATTTGTTTCTCAAGCATCTTTAATTTGTTTTTTGTTTTTTTTTTGGTTTTTTGGTTTTTTTGTTTTTGTTTTTTGTTTTTTTTTAAGTTATTGTGTCTTTTTCGGAAACACTTCTAGAGAAATCTTCAAGGTTCGATTCAAATGCCGGACATTACAAAGAGGAACTCGAATGTTCATGTCATTCTCGGAAATACTGGTCATGTGTGACGTAGACTGACTGTAATAGGAGTTGCGGGTTCAACAACATTGCACATAACAATCACAACATTATCCTACCTCTTTGTTTTGCCAGTGTTCAGTATGAGCCATTCTGATACAAACTGGTAAAACGGATTCAAACAAGCTCACAAGATCTTTCACGTATTGGACCTCATCCTTCTGTACCTCATCAGTTATTTCAAACGAGGAATGGCCTTTGAACACTTCAAACAAATGACACAACAGACCATAACTGAACGATAATCCATTGTTCTCCAGAAAACGTTCACAAAACAATTCGTTTGAAACCAAAAGCTGAAGGCATGACCTCCAAACGTGAACCCTCAAGGATGATTCAACAGGATGGCATGAGACCAGCGGAGGTACTTCTGATGGGGTATCATCTACGTCCTTCTTTTCCTCAACAAAGGATGTTGTGTACTGAAGCAAAGTAAGCAAGCTTTGGCAACAAACTCTGCTGTCCGTCTTCTCTTGGCTGCTTGTCTCTGGTGACCCACCACTTAGGTCTGCAGTGTCTGCATGAAGTGCTTTTCTGGACTCCTCTCGATTTTCAGTATTGGCAAGAAACTCAAGGACACGAAGAACTGGTTGTTGAAGCTGTGGTAATGCAAGAAAGCACTGCATTTCACTTAAGCCGCCACAGTTCAGAAAAAGTTCTCGTGATGCAGAACTACTGAGAAGCGATGTCAAGTAACAGATGCAAAGCCCAAGAACTTCTTTACAAATGCCATCTTCTGCCTGAATCTCTTCAGACAAGAAACGACTGCTATCTCTGTTTGTAAAAGACGAGCACCGACTTCCTCGGAATGACCTTTTACGCTGTAACCACTCGGCGCTGAAAGATCCAGTCCAAGTCCTGGCTCTAATTTTCTGAAGTGGTTCAGCAACATCTTCGGTGAAGACGCCATCACAACGCAAGATACAAGGAAGAACAACCATTCTGAACAACTCCTCTTTTAAATATCTTGAACCTAGCGTGGCCAAAGGTTTAAGTGCTTTCATGACTTCAATAGCAACAGCAGTGTCCTTTGCAGACACGAGCATGCAGTACTGTGACAGACAGGTCCAGTTAGGCTTTGCATCTTTGGCCAAATCCCTTACATGGGCACTGAGTCCTGCAGCACTGAAATCACTGGCCGAGAAGCCACTGTCACTTCTGCCCGGGCTCTGTTTTGTTGCCTTGGAGCGTGACCTTTGCAACTTCTTAGAATGAGCAAATTGCGATGGCAGCGCATCAAAACTCTCGTCTACAATGTCAATTTCAGTGAGTACTAGCTGGTTGATGACTTTCAGCATGGCACCTTGAAGGTCTCTGGGCTGGTCAACAAATCTTGAAATCAATAGAAACAAGATTGCACAGCTGATTGAATGTGACAGTTCCATAGACAATCATTGGGGATGAGACTACATTCCACCATTTAAGAAACAATTTTGGATACCAAGGTTTGAGTATAGTAGAGGATGATTACAGGTACGACTTCTTAAACCTAACAAACACCAAGATCATTCCTGGAACAACTTGTACGGTAACTAAGTGTTCAGTAATAATTGTGCTTTCCTTAACCCTTCAATCGGACAATACTAACTGACACATAACCTAGTCAATGGCAGATTTCTTTGAATCTGTCACCAAAATTTTGTTATGTATATCCACTCAAAGAAACCATAAAACTCTAGTGACAATCATTAAATCAGTACTCAAAGAACATTGGGTTCAATTCCTACAAAAGGCACAGCTTTATACTTGAAAATTAATCCTGTAAACGTTTGAACATCATGAACATTACTAACAGCACTATTCTTAACCTAGACGTGCAAGTTGCTTATGCAATGCATGATATGCTCGTTCAGAAATGACCGGATAGATCAGACATCAGTGTCATCTACATCATGAATGACAGAAATACCTGTTCAGAAGTGATGTTACCAAAATTTCGGGTGACACACAGTGGCAAATTCCTACTTTTTCCAAACAACTCAATATGTTCAACCGGAACTCAGCATTCTTGCTTTCCTTGAAAACTGTCAGTAAAGCAACAGCAGGTCTGGACACTGCACAAAGGTCATCTACAACAGAATTGCAAACATCAATATAAAGATAGAGATAGAGAACGAGAACAGACATGGAAGCGATAAGGGAAGAGAAAGAGGAAGGGTGATGGAGAGGAAAAAAAGGAGAAGAAGGAGTTGAATGGGGGGAGGAGTGGAGGAGTGGGAGAAGTGATGACAAGAAGAATGGGGGGACAGAGGAGGAAGGTTAAAAGGATAAAAGGGGTTAACGAAAAGGAAAGGAGTGGGAAAGGAAGGGGAAAGTAGGAGGCGAGGAGGAGAAGAAGGGAGAGAAGAACAGGGGAAGGAATGAGGGACAAGGTGAAGGGAAGACAGAGTAGGAAGGAAGAAAGTGAAGATGAAAGGGGAGCAAGGGAAAAGGGTGAGGGAAGAGAAGGAAGAGAAAGAGAAGAAATAGGGAAAGAATTAGGAATATGAGGAGGGGAAGGAGGGGGATGAAAGAAGAGGCGGAGGAGAGAAAGAAGAACAAGGGGGCGAAGCGGAAGCACGGACAGGATGAGAGTAGGGCGAAAAAAGATGGAGGTGTGGAAAGGAAACGACAAAGAAGAGGTGAGGAGGAGATGAGGAAGAATTTAGGAATAAGGGAAAGGGAAGAAAAGGGGTAGGAGGACGAAGATGACGAGGAAGAGAAGAAAAGGGGAAAGTGGTAGAGGTGGTAGTCGTACAAGGGAAGAAGATGAGAAAATGATAACAAAACTAATAAGGAAGACGAAGATGAACGAAGGGGAAGAGGAGTAAGATGAGGAGCAGAAGGAGAACGAACAGGAGAAATGAGAGGAGGAGAAGAAGAGGTGTTTGAAATGGAAGTGTCACGCACCTGAAAATTGGTCTTGTCTTTCACTTTCAAACTCCATGTCTGCTGCAGATTCTGAGCTTTCTTCTACCTCAGAGCTCTGGGGATACCTTTCGTACGTAACAAAACCTTCCTCATGGACCACAGGCCACCCAGGAGTTGCCATTGAACTCTTTCTGCTACTGAGTTCTCTCGAACTCTTACAGCAACTCTTGCCTTTCTTCAACACAGAGATCATCTTTCCTAAACTTCTTACAATCCTTTTTGACAAATTCTTTGGATACCGTTCAATCCTTTGAGCAGGGGAAGCAATTTGCGAGTCAACGTCATCATCTTTCTCAAGAACACTCAACTCAGAAGGGTAAATTTCATCAAACTTCAAAAGCAACATGGCAACAGATTCAAACGCTCCTTTGGAGGAAAACTGTTCGAAAATCTCCTGACACAATACAAATAAGGTAGAATTGATCATGGTGCCATAATGAAGGCAAGTTGTCACAAAAAGCGCGAGGCCTTGCAAAGAGCAACCCAGGAGTAATTCATGCTGAAATGTTCTCCACAAATATGAGGATGAAAATTTCGAATCAAGCGCTTTGCCACGATCACTCACCTTCCCAATGCGTTTGGCAAGCTCAAGATGTTGCTGAGTTGACAGAAATTCTTTATCAAGACAACCCTCTGAAATTACTTCTACAAGTTTTCCAACGTATGATGACTTTGACAGCTGTTTGGCTGCTTTAGTATTCCTACATGTAGTGTAAAGAATTGCAAAAACAGTTCTAATAATCACAAGCTGAACAGCAGTCAGTGCTGCAGGTTCCCAGCTGCAAAGGACATCTGCATTCTTCTCTTTTGCGTCGCTCAGTGTATGTAGAATTTCTATGAGCGGGCCGCTTGTGTGCATTAAAAGACCAGGGTCGTGAAGGCTGGAGTTGCCGTGACATGTTAGGTTTTCCAGCGTGGAAACCAGAAGGAGTGCAATTTGAAAGTTGTTGATGCGGGAGTGCCTTCCCATTTCAACTACCAAGCTTGAATATACAGTAGTGTGTTCTCCGTCTTCGACGCCATGTTTAAGGTGAGTAACGCCATGGGGACTGGGTCGGTTGATGAGGTCACTGCCCTTTGTGGCAGTTGCGTTACTACTGGCAATTTCCGTATCAGAGCATTCACTGATATTAGCACTTGTGGTGTCCAGGTCTGTCACGCTAGTGATACTAGTGGGCATGTCACTATCCTCCGTGGTGCTGGGACTCTCAGTTCTGCCCTTCAACAAACATGGTAGATCAAAATGATCACTTTGAGTGTCAGCATCTGCCCTTTTTAAGCATTCATCACCACCTGTGGCTCCTTGGTTTTGCATAGGAAGGTCACTATCCTCAGATTCAAGGGTCTTGAATCGATTTTGATCTTTAAAACACAGTTCAAGAATCATTTCCTTGGCAAGATCGGCATGGCGAGAGGTGCCTTTGGAGTCACGGTAGTAATCATCAAAGTCAGCCAAAACGATTTCTAATCCTAGAAAATTAAAGGACGAAAAAGAAGAACTTTCAATTGCACGCCTTACATAATTATGTATCAGAGGTAGTGACCTAAAAATGCTAAGAAAAGTAACTACATTTAACGCAGTCATGAACTGGGGTTGTATTTCCCTATATTAACGACATAGTGAAGTACTGCACCAAAATGTATGGTTTTAGCCTTTTGATCTGAAATTCGGTGTACATTCTAGGGAGCTGAGTTTGATGTACTGGTAGGAGGTAACATAGCCGAATGGTTTAAGGCACTGGATTTGAAATCTGGAGGTCCCAGGTTCAAATCCTTCACCCTGCCACTCAATAGCTTTGTTCTTGGTAGTCCTGAGTTCAACTCCTCTGCTGCAGATTGTAAATAGCCAACTGGTCTGCCTCCCACAAGTTGGGATTCTTAACAAGTTTATGTTCTATTTGAAATGTGTCCCAAATTAGCACGTACATGCTGAATACAATGACACTTGGTTTTTTTCCACACAAGCCTTTATCAGAAAGCAAAAAGCAGTAGCCTGTTACTGAGATTCTAACAGAACTGGTGCGCCATCTTCCCTTAATAAACAGTCCCTTTCCCTGATAAACTGGACATTTCCTGGGTATCTCAATGGCCTACTTTAAGAAGCATTATTTGGCAGCAAGTGAAAGCAGGGTACATTGCAATTAATAGTGGTGGATACAGTAATTAAATTAATCATAGGACATTTGGGGCACCCACCCTATGGCTTCAAGCTCCCAAGGTATGTGAAAAGGCTTTGGAATGCATAAACAAATAACAAATACCAAACAGATTAATTTGTATGAAATGTTAAAACAATTTAAAAATTGATTACAATAGACCCAATGCAAAAATGGCTGACATTTTACTATTCTTTTGTCTACATTTAAATTGGCCTCACTAGCCTTGTTCTTGAGTTCAAATATCAAAAGAATATTTTACCTTGAACGAGGCTAGTGAGGCTAATTTGAAAAGACACAAAAGAATATTAAGATGTCAGCCATTTTTGCATTAGGTGTATATTCAAAACAGTTTAACGTTGTATTTGTTACTTTCTAGGGTCTTAACTTGTAACATTCTTGCATGCAAAAGTTAGCCAATTGGACAGCACCTCTCTTTTCACAAACAGATTAAAACTTATGACGGTTTTTTGGCGCAAAGGACTGTCATAAAGCTGAGTGTACAGAGCTATAGTTCTACTGAGTTTGCGATGTTATCTTCAATTTTCTGTACATTCTTCTTGAGGAAATATCTCTTAGTTTGTGGCCTTGATTTTGTGCAATTTGCTAGTTCTTCGTCTAGTATTTGTATACTTTCTTAATTATTATTTTGCTGTTATTTGCTCTTTAGAATATGCATTGGAAATTACCCATCAAGTATACTACATTTCTTATACCAAGACTACCCATTAGCCAAGGATAAAGTAGCAAATTTCCCTCTTGCCCCTCACCCCATAGGAAAATAACATTTTTCTTTCACATGATATGAAACACACTTGCATATGAAAGAGAGAATTTTACATTAAGCTTCACTTACAAAATGGCCCAATTACTTAGTTCTGTTTTACAAAAAAATTAGTTCACACTTATTCTGTACCATAAAGTGGATCATAGTCTTGCAAAGGCACCCTGAGAACGACAGGCAATAATGACACAAGGAGATTGGCCAGTTCTAAGCTGCATCCAGCAATCTGAAAAAAAAGAAAAAGGGATCAATACAATCAGAACATATCCGCAGTTACTGTCAAACTAACCATGAATTGTCACACACCCGTTAGACACTTTGAACCACTGCACCACAAGGTGACTAAAGTAGTGGGGTTAAAGTCCCAGGGGTGGTGTGAAGGGGGGGAGGGGGGTTGTGAAATTAGGGTGAAATTGTGCAGTGATTACAATGAAAATAAAAGGCAAAATTAATGATAAATAATAAGTGAAAAATTATTTTTAACAAGCATCGCCTAAAAATAAAATATCTGTTTCAGACATGAATTAAATCCATTTATGACCTGCTGAAAAATGGTGCTGAAGTTAAATCTCATGCTCTCGAAAAACTGGATACTCAGCACCTGACCAAGCAGTTATAGACATTAAATTAAGAGTTTATCATTTCCTCTCAGTCAAAGTGAAAGATTGCCTTTACTTCAAAGTCTATGAGCTGGATAGAGAGCCCAGGGAACTGTAAGGACATATGCTTCGAGACACTTCAACACTCTAATAATAATCTCATCTAATTTCTATCAATGATTTTACTACTTCTGCATTCAAGGTCATGATTTTACTACTTCTGCATTTAAGGTCATACCTTGCTTGCAAGAATACACAACATCTGCAGCAGAAGCAGACCCTGTCCATGGCAAAGATAGTCAACCAGTGCTTGTTCAGTTTCTTCTTGGCATCTTAGAAGAATTGCCGCCTGGAACTCACCTGTCAGTACATTGCTAACACTGTAAATGTCACTGGAGAAAAAAAAGTTGGGAAATGATCACCACTACATACTGTAACTGATTTACAATGACTTCCGGTGAATGTTTCTCAAAAGTAGTCATAACTTATTGGACCCAATATTAATTTGCTTGTATAATTTATGATTTTTGTTAATGGTTGGTAATAGGCCATTTTCATGATGGCATCATTTGACTACAACTACCAGAATTCACATGGTTTTTCTTTTCAAATTCAAATTTTGTAATCCCAGTGGACAGCAAAGAACAATGGCTCTAATTAGCATGAGAAAACAAAAAACTGAAGGATTCTGGTAGTTGTAGTCAAATGACGCCATAGTGAAAATGTCCTATTTTAATACAAACTAACCAAATGCCTTTCAAGAAGTACTACAGTCGAACCTCATCTTGCGACCACCTCTTGTAAGCGACTACCTCTCTTTTAGCTTGAGCGACCACTTGATCAAAATACCAAAAATTTCTCAGCCAAATCACTATGTTTGGAACCTCTCGTAGGCACCGCAACAACTTTTAGAGATGACAGTTTGCAATTTTCTTTTGTTTTTAACTTCCCATTAGCGACCACTTGGCACAAATGTCCTGATACAAGTGTATCTATCCCCTCTTGGAAGTTGGACAAATTGCCTTTGTAACATTATCACATGTATTCTTAGGTAATTCAAAGGACATGAATGTCACAATCGGAGGTACCGGGTGTCCAGAAATAGACTTGTCCCATTCGACGTATTAGGTAATTTATCACAAGCAAACCATCAACTTGGATACTGAAATTCTTTGGCAATATAATTTTGGAAGGTTCAAAAACGTTTTTGTGGCTACTAAACCTCTGGAGTCACCTTATGCTAATGAGTTCAAAATTTAGACCCCTTATGATCTGACCTTTCGTAAGCCACCAACTAGGCTTGACATTTTGGGTGGTCACTTACGGGAGGTTCAACTGAAAACAAAATTTAAAAATAGACCTTTTAAATCAATAAAAATCAATCTCTGTTGAGGAGCATCATGCATACAAAATAACCAATCTCATGACTGGTCAGATGTTATTATGATTTTAGAAATACTGTAGGCCTCAGATCTACATTCCACAGTCTGTGGAATAGATAGTGGATTTGAATTTTGAAGGTTATCATAAAGTAGAATCTTAATAACTTAAGCTTAATTCAGACAGTGTATCTTTCATACACCATAACTAATACAATTAAATTTGACTATGATATGACAAGTTAATTCAGAAAGTGTAATACGTTCAGTCAAGGTCACTTTGGTGCAACCTGGGATTGATGACTAATTCAAAAACCTACTTTTGTGCATGTAAAAGTTTCATGCTTGACTTGTCACTCCATCAGGACTACGCAGATCAAAGGACTAAACTAGTGTGTACATGGAAAATACGGCTCATGCATTAGGTTCAATACATGGAAAGGCATGTAACGAGAATCAAAGTTGCCCTAACTGTTGGCAAGCTCTGTCACACCTTGAGGTTTTGCCGTGCCTCCTTTAAACCTGCCCCATTACAATGAAACCTCAATTTAACGAAGTGCCAAGGGGCAAGGGAAATTGGTTCATTATATCCAGGTTCTGTTCCATACACTTTTAAAGGCTGGGCAGAGAATATTGTTTGTTATACTGGTTATATAGAGGTTCCCTAAATCAATGTTGCCCTAAACTGATATGGATGCTGTGGCATTGTCTGACCACCGCTGTATCATTTCATTTGGTATATGCAATGGCTCATGTTTTCAGACCTGTCTCTATTGAACATAAAAACTGAGCACAAATGGCAATTTACCCAAAGCCTGCAATTTTCTTCAGTTCTCCTTTAACAGTATGATAGGCATTCAAGAACTCCACCATGAAAGACTCTAGATATTTGCTTTTCTCCTGCAAATGAAACATTGTTGCCTGAGTAAATATGGATGTGCAGTGGTGTAATAGTGGTCGCTAAAGCCAGCGACACACCTAGCAATTTTATACGCTGATCACAGCAAATTTAATCGCCAGCTAAAATCGCAAGCAATTTTCGCCACCGATTAATGCGGACACACCTGGCAATTTGCTTCACCAAGCGCAACAAAGTGGCACTTCAACCTTGTTCCCAGGCTCCATCAAGGAGCTTTTGAAAAGTCACGTGATAAAATCACCCAACCTGATTAGTTGATTTTAATGGCAATTCACAGCGATGAGCGTAGAAAATCATGGGAATGGGCACACTTGGCAAATGCCGGCAAATTTAATCGCCAATATCTGACATGCCAGATATCAGCTATTTATATGCCAATCGCGGCGACCGACGAAAATTGCGATTGTTGCACCGTGCACACCTGGCAACTTTCACTGATCACGGCGATCGGCACATAAAATTGCTAGGTGTGTCACAGGCTTCATATGCTGGACTTATGATTTCCACGGTTGGACTATCCAGTCACTGGTTCAAGCGTGTTGATACTTAGATTAATAATACCACCCTTTGTAGTTTGCGCTAGTGATAACAGAGGGGGCAGTGGTCAGTTCACCGTCTAGGAAGATAAGCCGGGGCTATCAGCTTGAATGCAAGCAGGGCTCTTCATTAGGTTTTTTTTCTTAGATCAAGAACTTGACTTCCTATCGCCTCTCTCTACCTAGTCCAAAAACTCGATACCTTTCTTTTAGTTTTGTTATGTGGTTCTTCTTTTGTAATCTCTCACCCAATCTGTAGATCCATTCATCTCTCTCTTTTCCTCATTAATCCTATAAGCCCCAACAGCAACCAACATCTAAATTCTCCTTACCTTATCACTACGTCATCAAACATACAGGTCAGGAGAATGAAGGAAATGATCACGACAGATAAAATTTCTTGATGTTTAAAAAAATTCTCCCAACTAGTGTCACGACAAATATATGAGAACAGTCAGGCGAATATAGATTTTAATATTAGGGCTTATTAAGGGTTAAACATGTCTGCTCTCAAGTTATAAGTGGAACATTAAAATTTAGATATGTTTCAAGTGCATAAATACTATCAAGTGGCTATCAAAGATGGAATAGAGCTACAAACACTGCAAATATTATCGAAAGCCAAGCAAACAGATTGTGTGATCAATAGAATTTATAGATTACAATAGGCACTATTGTTATTCCTAATACGTTTTTGATAAGTGGCCTGCATTCCATAATTTATCCATCAGGGTTGTCAAAAGAACTCAATACTTATGTTTCAACCTCTAAGATATTTACCAAGCTCTAGTGATAGCGAAATGCACTGAGTTAAATTTACTACTACTACGTACAGTGAAAGGTCAGAAATTGAAATTATACTGCGCATACGTACCTGTGGATTTTCAAATGAAGTACAGCTCTTGAACGAGACCCACAGCTGCTGAAGCCGTTGACAAACTTCTTCTTCTCTAATTCTGCTCGTCATCTTTATGTTACAGCGAAAAACACGCTATTTAATAACTTGGCTTGCCAGGACTTGCGAAAGATGAGGTCCCACCACCATATTGAAAGTGAAGTGAGCACGTACGAAAGAGGCTGCAAAATTTTCGATCTCCGCGTTGCACTTCACTCGCCTCATTTACGACATATTGTAAGAGGAAAACAGAGTTTCTGACAATCCGTGGTTTATCTGTCTTCCTTCTAGGATTGCATTTTTACGATGCTTTGCATCAAAACGACAGATTCAGACACTACTTCTGTGGAAATCCGCTGGCCATTTAAAAATATGATCACTTCCGGCTAATCTTGCAGTTTTTGGCTTCCGGGGTTTTTTCACATCTCCACGCTGTAAATCGCAACGAGGATGCTT
Organism: Pavona decussata; assembly: GCF_977016875.1. Taxonomy (NCBI): domain Eukaryota; kingdom Metazoa; phylum Cnidaria; class Anthozoa; order Scleractinia; family Agariciidae; genus Pavona; species Pavona decussata. Next base: position 1,445,388 of record NW_028145484.1, read on the forward strand.
TGGTTGCTGTTACGTGCTGGGCAGAAGCGTTATAATTAAGAATTGGTTCATGCTTAGCGTGCGTATATCGACAAGAGAAGTTAAGAGTACGCCTCGAGCAACTCTAGCTTCTTGAGTGCTCTCAAACTTCCCAAGTGCATCCATAACTCGATATACGTACAGCTAAAAGCGAGAACCAATTCTTTTATAACATAGTGAAAATAAAGTAAATGATTCCTGGAAAACAAGTTTTTGTTCCTGATTAATTACAAAATTCTCTAAATGTGCTGTACAAAAACACAAAGGTGAAAGTGGTTCCCATATCGGTTTAATATTAGCATTTCATTAAACTTCGGCAAGCTCTTATAAAAAATATACATTTTTTTATGGTGTTTTCTCTCTCTCAAAAGCTTGTTATAACATAGCGCCTGCATGCTTCTCCATCTGACTTGCACACGTCATCGGATGGACGCACGGCCGTGCATATGTTGAGAAATGTACCATGATGACGCCAATAGGAATTAGATTAGGATGCACGCGCGCTATGTTATAAAACACTACACTTACCAACTCTCAAGCCTTAAGGCGCTGTTACACTAGGCAATTTTTCTTGCAACTTGTCTCGCAATTTTGTTGCAGCGTTGCGACACAAGTTGCACGAATCGTTGCCTAGTGTAACATGCTCTGAAATGAAGTTGTCTCGCACGTTTTTGTTGCAGTCATCGTTGAACGAAGTAGAACTGACTTCTACTTCTCGCAACTGTTGCGGCAAAAAAAAAATTCCGAGACATGCTCATTTCAGGGCATGTTACACGGGGTAACGATTCGTGCAACTTGTGTAGCAACAAAATTGCGAGACAAGTTGCAAGAAAAATTGCCCAGTGTAACAGCGCCTTAAACGTGAGTGTCACGCTTACGGGTTGAAAACTTCGCCCTCACGCCAGCTTACGCTTACGCCGTGACTAATTTCTAACCCCTGGTTGAAAAATTTGAGCTATTAACTTAAAGCCTTAGTGACACACTTTCTAAAAGTATGTAAACTCAAACCAATGCGGGAAACAAAAAGTCCATGTAAAATGAATAAATGGCGATACTTTTCTTGAAATTTCTGATTTTTAAGGTCCGCATGGAGCATAATCATTTTCTTACGGAACTTTAGAATTATTCGGAACGCCTTCGGAAATATTCGGGCGTCTTAGGAAATCTTCGGATATAGTCGTGTCGTCTTGGAAAATTCTGGCACTTCCAGGATAAAAATCTCACGACTTTGAGTCAGAAAAAGTCGGCAGGTATAAAACACAGCCGATTTTTTTGCCGATGTTTGTGTTCAGTATGGTCCGTTACATTTAAAAGTCTCATATGAATAATTCGTTACATTACATATGTTCTCGTTTTGGGGGATTTTATTTGAAAATCATATCAGGCAGATGTTCCGATCGTACAACTGCAAGATATTGGGTTTTGAAGAAAATTAAACTGGTCGCCCATCACGGAATTATTTGTTCAGTGCTTGGTATGCTGTTTTGTTAATGGATGCTTTTTGGCAACATGTTCACTAAGGTAAATATTAATCTCTAACAATTCCTTTAGAAAAAATCTATCACGTACACTAATAACCTTTGATAACTCTGACCGACTAATCAAATATGACATGCAGATAATATATCACTTTCGATTTACAAAATTTACACTAATTATGAATAGGAAGAAACAGAACCTTTTAGACTGAATTAAATGTGTATATTTGCTCTGTATAATACTCTGTTCATTTCGGGTATGCATCCGGTCCACTTTTCAGATCAATGTTACAAAGTAAAGCTCTCCGGTGAGATATTTATTACAAAAGTCAAAGGGTAGTTTACAAACCCTTTACAGGCTCACGGAAAGAAATTCTCCATAAATATCACATCGCTGTATTCGATCATTCATTTGCCACAAACACTGAAGATAATTTTAGCCATCTTCACAACAATATCAAAAGAAAAATGCGGACACCACTGCTTAAACAAGTGTTGTCTTTTCTTGGGAATTCAAAGGTCTCGGCATTTCAGTGGAAAATTTTAAGCTTCCTTTTGCTCGCAAATGTTCAGTGGTGTAAAGAAGGCCCTGGATCAGATTCAGAAGCGCATGAATCGCTCTCCAATTTTGTTCCTCTGTACAGCACACATCAAAACATGTATCTGCCAGGCTACGTGATGCAAAGGCTTCGCCTGGATGATTGGTTGCAGTGCCTTTTTGTTTGTGCAAACACCGAAGCTTGTATTTCTTACAACTTTGACCGGAGGTCAGGCATGTGTGAGGTTAACAGCCGAGGAGTATTTGATATGGGTCGAAAATGTCACGAGGAACGGTCGCTGCTATTCTCGCAAGGTCTGGTTTTTCATCAGATAAGAGGTAAGCATTGCAAAAAAATCGTTCTGTTTGAACAAGAACGGCAGGAAATGAGAATGAATTTGCGAAGAACAAACAAAAAAATCCTATTCTTCGTATGTAATGCTTTGTTTGCGCGGCTTAAAAAATATAATTTAACAGATCAGAAAATCTACTTTGTTCGATTTGAAATCCTTTTTTTGCTGCAAAAAAATTACTTTTGCCATAAAGAAGGCGAAAAGCCGAAAAGCTAGTACTGTGAAAACACGATTGAGAGGACCTTAACATCGGTTGTCATTTACAGCTGCTACTGAGCAAAGTGAAGTTGATCCCCCCGACATTCTTTTCCGAAGGCACAACGAATAATGAGTTTCTTATACAAAAATAACCCAGCAACTCGAAAGTAGCATTTTTAAATGTCTTTCTAACGTGCAATATGTGCAACTCTTCCTTAGCTTTTCGAACAGACACATTGAATTACTGGTCACTGTGGCAAAAGTGGGGTCCGTGCTCGAAAAAATGTGGCTATGGAGTGAAAAGGCGAAAACGCGTTTGTATTGGCTCTAAAAACGGCGGATGCAGAGGGACAGAGATGGAAGAAAAGAAGTGTGACAAAGACAGTGACGGAGAGGGCAAAGATGGTGACTGTGATTAACTGAGGATTAGTTTCACCATTTCAAAGGCAAAAAGCATCACAGGAAAGAGTAGTTTGCTAGCAAACTGTTGTGTTATGAATGGTTGCACTTAATTAAGGATTTTATTTGCTAACTCAAAAATAGTTATAACCACTGTTAGTTCTTATGGAATAAAGACGAGCACACTTTAGAATGAACAATAATAATTGCGATGGTATTATTATTATTATTATTATTATTATTATTATTATTATTATTATTATTATTATTATTATTATACATCTGTATGCTATTTCTTAAAAACAATCGTAGGGCGCTTTCACGTAGCTACGACTTTAACGAAGTTATCCACTTAAAAACCCTAAACATAAACGATCCTAACCTTATTATTATCATCATAATTATTGTCTGTTAGAAGCTCATGACCCGACTCCTGAGGTTTTCTGTTCACCACGTTTGCAGTAAGAACTAAATTACCGATAACAATTGTATCATATTAATTGAAAAATCGACAACAACACTGATTACAATGATATAACTCGTTGTACAAATAGCTGTACTACTGGAACCTCAATAAATAGAGCTAAAGGCAAAATTAATCCTGTCAGTTTCAACAGTTAATTGTTGTTTCCAAATGCGCTACGTTCAGGCTATCGTCATGAAGGTCCAGTGTTCGGTTTTATAAAGGATCTTAAGATAAGAAGGACTTTTCTACAGTCGTTTCCTGTAGTCAGAAGGAATTTATCTGCCCCTTTTTTGTGTGTTCTCCCTCCTCAGTAAATCAGCTTCAGCCGATTGTTCTAATAAAGCGCTAGGCATAATCGGAGGGATATTGCTAGATCTTGCTAATGAGTATTATAAATAACATTTTCATGACTAAAAAGCCAACGTACGTGCGCTCTGATTGGCTTAAATCAGTCGGTTCCTTAAAAGCTTATGAAGGAAGTAGAAAATATTCTGTCCGGGTTTCTAGGGTGATTCATAGAAAAAGTCACAGAAGCTTGAGTGCACTTGAAACAGAAATTCTTTGGGAAAAAAGGGAAATAATATCAATTTAGCTTAAGGACGATGCCTACTAACACCGAATTATTTTTGGGCGGTTTAATTTATGACTATGCGGGAAAACCAGATCTTAGAATGGGCTATTGGAATCCAAAAAGACAATTGGGGAAACCACGCATTTTTTAGAGATAATTAAGCAACAATAATTCCGAAAAGTGCCAAAATACAAAACTTACAATATGTGGAATTTTTCCCAAATTGAAGCTGAATTATCTCTGAAAAATACATGGTTCTCCTACTTTTCTATTTGGATTCCAATAACTCTTGCCAAGATCTGCTTCCCCCGCGTAGTTATAAACCGCACAAAAATATTTCTGTTTTAGCAGGCGCCGCCGTTAAGAAACCCGGCTTTCTATGACCATCTCGAGATGCGCAGAACGTATGCGCAGTAGTAAAAGTAGCCACCATCCTCAATCAACGATGAAAACAGCCAGTGTCACTATCACAGCGATCCTTTGCTTCATTGTACACGAGTCCTGGCGAGCAAGGAGTGAAGAAGGTCTGTTGTCCAGAGCACTGAATGAATCGGTGACAGTTCGTTACATCCTGGTAATTACCATCTGCTTTATCAACACAGAACGTTGAAATGTCTAAAAGGCAAAAAATGGGATTGTTTAAAACAAGGGAATTTAAGGACGGTGCTTACTTTTTTTACGGAGCATACGTTCTGTGCACCTCAAGATACTCGGGTTTCCTATGGGTGGTGCCTACAAATATAGGGATATTTTTGCCTTGTTTAAAACTACGTGGAGAAAGCAGAACTTGGGAAATGCTCCTGGTATCCAAAAAGAAAATTGGGGGTAACCACGCATTTTTCAGAGATAATAAAGCTTCAATCTGGAAAAAAAAAAACGCCATACATTGCTTTGTATTTTACTGCTTTTTTGGATTATTGTTGCTGAGTTATTTCTCAAAAATGCGTGGTTACCACCAATTTTCTTTTTGAATTCCAACAGCCCTTGCTAAAATCGGCAGAAAACCAGTTTACGACGTGCTAAATTGTGGTCAGAAGGTCTCGGATACTACATAAACTGAATCGGTAATTTATTGACGGTGTCTCCTTCTGCTAATGCGCATATGTTATGCGTATCTCGGAATAGTCCAAGAACCTCTACTTTCTTAAGGAAGATGCCTACTAATTCAAAGGTATTTTTGCGTGGTTTATGAGTGTGAGAAAACTGGAAGAACTTAGCAGTTTAGAACGCGTTGAAAACGCGTATAAATTGTTTAAATCGCGTTTAAAACGCGGACAAAACTCGTTTAAAACGCGTCTTTTAAACGCGTTCAAAACGCTTTTTAAACACGTTCAAACTGCGTTCTAAAGGCGTTGAAATCGCGTTCAAATTTTTTCAAGACGCTTCCACCGCTTCAGTAATTTTTTCTTTTATTTCCCATTCATGGTGTAAATTAGGCAGTTGAATAAAGATTGTATAACAGAAAAATTGCATTTTTTACGGAGAAAAGTCTACTATCCGTTCTTATGATACAGAAAAGAACAAAATTAATTCAAAATGCGGCCCAGGAGTCCATCTGACACCATTTGCAATTTATAAGAAGCCCTCAAGTTTTATATTTGGGAGGGGGGGGGGGTGGGTTGTAGGTTTTGGGAGGGGAAGGGGGTTGGTGTTTGCTGATATTAAAAGGCGAAAAATCTTACCTGGACAGTCTCCTTGTTTACATTCCATCTCGTCTATTATTTGCCCATTGCAACTTCCAACAATGTCAGATTTCATACAAACACGCATGCGCATTTTCACTCCAACTCCACACGTTATTGAACAGGAACCCCAGGGTTGCCATGGTGACCAATAGCTGATGTCTATTTGAGAAAATTACAAAAGGAATTGCTGAGGACCTCAAAAAATGAGAGAAAAATGCTTTGAAGTATCTCACGGCTTATAATCCTTCAATGAAGTGTTCAGCTGAAATGAGTTTTAATAAAAGTATCACAGAATTTCAGAGAAAAATCACTGAACATAAGGCTTTTAGCGCTCTGAGTCTTGAAGACAGCGACGTGAAGGTCAGATTTAATTTACCAACTAACAACAGCTTGAAACTAGCCGAGAATAAATATTAGCGGTCTTCTTGCATAATTGCTTAAATAAGCGACGAAGGTTTAAACAATGTACCTTTTTTCCAAAAAAATCTAGGCTTGCAAGAGCGGAGTGGTCGAAAAAAAAAAAACCAGACATTTGAACACATTATCGCAATAGTAATTTATTTTATAGTACAGATTCGTAAAACACTAATGCCGGCAAACCTAGCTGCGAATCCTTGCGGTTATAAACTGACAGTATTTATTAAAATTTCTAAGTCACAATTTTTATTTGAAACTGTAAAATTTTTTGGCTTGCAGTATTTTGTAGTTTTTCATCGTAGAACAGACCACAAATGCTAATCGGGTTGCGTGGGAAGTGTAAAAAAGAAGCACGCCTTGGTGTAAGTTTCTACCGATTTGATCACGGTTCCGTATTATCCATTTGTTTCAGTATTACGTGCGAGAAATTTTAATAATTTTAAACAAACCCGACGTTTATCTTCTGATATTTTTTTCATACACTACAAAAATTAATTACTTCCAGCCAGATGTCTTAAAAGCTTCGTTGGCGACGTTTGATTTGACCATTCATGTTCCAACGCAAAATATGAGCTACGATGCGCTGTCTTAAATCTGTTATGGTTGTCGGAACTACATCGAACAATTAACGTCCACGCATACCCTCTCGGAAATGAACAGACTTTGGAACACTTCCTATGTTTTGCATTTGCTTGTTAAACAGGGACGAAGACAGAAATTAAAAAGGTTTTTTTCGTTTAAGATTTTATCAAGGTTAAAATTTTCAAGCACGTCAAAGGTATAATTCATTTGCATCGTTCAGTTACGGATCAGAATCGAACTGCACGTCTTGGTAATTTCTAATTATATTTGCCTTTTTCGTTTTGTTATGACAACTTTATTACAATTAGCTGTAAACAAAACATGGATTAGCATTTTACTGTTCACAGGTACTATGTTTTGAAACCAAAGAAAAGCCGAAATTGCGACAGCTGTTTCAAGAAGATGCAGGAAGTTAAATCCAATACAAAAAAAAACAGTGCTTGTTGGGTCTTTGTGGTTAAACCAAACTTGACAACAAAGGGTCTTGCTCATTAAAGGCTACTAAAAAAACTGAGTTTTCCAAATCGTGCCTTTTTAATAGTGAATTGCGAAATTATAGGAGTTGTTGTGAAATCTTCAAAAAGACATCCTTTAGTTCAATTTCATCTTCATACGGTAAACAAAACATAGATAAGCATTTTTGTTGTAATTTCTAACATTAAAGAGTCAACCTTATCAAGAATACTCCTTCAGTTCCGAGAGGATCTTTTTGCTCTACTTTCCAGCTGTTTCGGTTAAATTAACAAAGTGACAAGACAAATTTCACCTACCTCTGATCTGCTGAAAGATTGATCCTTGGGAAAAGATCAGTGATTTTTCTCCCTGACATTCGCTCCCCAAATCAGATAATCCTCCGTCGTTAAGCTCGCACGTTCCCAATTTCGGGTCAAAATTGTAAGAGATGCAATCTTCAGCACTTGCACAAGCAGAGAGGCATTCCAACCAGTCATCTATGTGAAGTCTTTCTCTAATATGACCAGCCAGATACTTATTGTGATAGGTGATGTAGCCGCGACGAACAGAACTGGAAAACGACTGCTGTGATATTGAATCAGATCCAGGAACAGCATTGAGGCAAACATTCACGATGAAAAGAAATCTTAAAATTTTCAGTTTGAACGAAGAAGCCTCCTTGTCCTGGAGAATAGTAACAGGTCTAACCAGAGCCATTTTTACCAGTTTGTAGATATCACTCTTATGGCCTTTCAGTCGACGAGGATTATATGCAATAGCGAATATTTTTCAATAATGAATTCCGACGAAACTCGTTATCAGCGTTTTTTATCGTAGGAAACTCGTCTGATGGGGGCGAGGCTTCTTTGATCTTCTAGAAATTGTACCAGAGATACTGAATATTCATTAAACTCACTATCTTAGCGGACAGCTTTGTATTAATAGAAATGACAATATTTACGAACAACTAACTAATAACCAGCGAGAGTGACTAATGAGTTTCCACGGCATTTTGGTGCTAGACAAGAAAACAACTTCAATCGAAATATCCGGATTAATCGAACTTGCCTTTGGGAATTAGTAAATGTACTTCTACATAACCCAAGAATGTCTCTACAATTAAAAAAGATCCTCCCAACTCGTTGCTACGTATGTAAATGCGCGACTCGACGACCCAGCTGGTATACTCACTACATGTGGCGATTTGTTTGCTCGTATCTTTAAAAATGCCCGCTTGGAGTCTAACGTATCCATCCATCTTGTTTTCGTTACATAAACGTATATTTTACTAATTTAAACTTTATTGTCGCACGAAGATGCCAATAAGGGAAGAAGTTGTGCAATTTCATAGGGAAAAGTGACTAAGAACAATTTTATTTTGAAAAATTCAACTTTATCAATTATTCACAATATCTAAATGAAGCGATGCTGCTCCATAAGCAAAATAGTATTCAGCAATTGTAAATTATTAAAATTTGTCGTTAGAATTGCAAATTAAACAGAAGTTCGATCAGATCACGTACGGAACGCGTTAACTTGATCAGTAAGGCCCAGTTCAAACGTCGAACTTTTCATGAGCCGAACTTAATACCTATTTGGGTCGACCCAAATGATTAAGTTCGACGATTGATTCAGGCCCGGTTCATACGTCGAACTTTACATGAGCCGAACCTAATACCTATTAAGGTCGACCCAAATAATTAAGTTCGGCAGTTGATTCAGACGTCGAACCTAACTGAAGTCGAACTTAATTAAAGCTCAAGTGAGAAAATAGATTTTCGTGGTCAGCAGCTGTTTTTATACTCGACAAGATTCAAAATGACGGGAAAGATGAATTCTGACATGGAAGAGCTTGTTTGGAAAAATAATGAAGACAGGCCAAACACGGCTCCTATCGGTCGGGATAGGAAGAATATGACCTTCAAAGCTAATTTGCTCTTACGAGTACGTCTTTAAAAGATCTCCCTTTTCTGTACGAAGGGTCTTTGAAGATCCCTCTTAGCAGAGGCTGATTTTCTATCAAGTGCCATTTACTCATCTGAATTGTTTTCGGTTAGGCACAAAAGGGTGATATTCCGTAACAAACGGCAAAATGTTTTTTGCGCGTTATTTGTTTGTTTTGTAGTGTCGACATTCTTTCACGGAAATTGACTTCTGAAAGAGTTTTATATATAAGGTTATCGAGGCAACCTCTGTGGCGTAATCTCTGTTTGAATAAAGTAATGTTTTCTTCAAATGTTGTTTTTGAAGATTTTGTTCTGAGAAGTCTTGAGGCTTCGCCTTTGATATAGCCTGTATTGGAAAGTTTCTGTCGGTTTGAAGTGCGTGTGCATATCAAGAATAGATTTTTTTTTAATCTTTCGCATCTCAGACATATTTAGTTTTTTTCGAAACAAGAAGAACAAGCACATTCCTCTTTTCCCGCATCTTGTTCAAAATTAAGTCCTTTGCGCATGCCAAGTCGATGGAACGCGCAGACCTCTGGGATAGATATAATTTATATAATTTATACATAACGTATGCATTTGGTTCGGCACATGTAAAGTTCGACGTCTGAATCGAAGTCGAACTTTTGCCGTTCTATTCGACTGGCGCAGTCGAATAGAACGGCGGGTCGACCCAAATACAAATCTGTCGATCCTAACTGATTCATACGTCGATCTTTACATGCGCCGAACCAAATGATTAGGTCCGGCTCATGTAAAGTTCGACGTATGAACCGGGCCTTAAGGTTTATAATTGTTACTTTGTTATCGCAAAGTGCATTCAAATGTAAGGCGGGGGCACGCAAAGAGAATATTTAAGAAAAGCACTTCAAAATAATGTACTTGGATATTACATTGTACCAAGACCGTTCTCAGAACTTTCAAAGAGATCTTTTAGTGCTGGCTAAAACAGTTTGATCTGTTGGGGTTCTTGAACTGAATTCTTAAGTCTGAGAAACGTTTAGAAAACAAATCCTTATTTCCCGAATTTTCGAACTGCTGTTGGCTTTCCGTTTCGTAACAACATTTTTCTTCCGATGTTACTTGAATTTTAGATGGCACAGCAATACTTCAAGCCGCTTATCGATCTTAGCTGAACTGATCAATATGATCTGACCAGTTCACCTGTGATGAGAAAATTACACCTAGAAAAGTTTTTCCGCCTTCTCGGATCTTCCTAGTGCTAGGATCTTCCTCCCGCCTTGTAAACAGCCTTTTAGTATGAAAATTCCCTGCTGTCTGTTTGTTTTTTCTCTTACTCCCTAGGAACGAGTCGGACGTTCGAGTTGTCGTCGGTTGGTTTATCACATGACTTTTCCAAATTTTTTATTCAAGTAATTGTATGTTGCCTTTATTACCCAAAGTAGCATTTCTTTCCCAAGTATACCACCAGAAATAAGTTGAACGGCTATCTAATCTACTATTGGTAAAAAACTGAAGAGATTTTGTCGCGATTAAGGTATGATATTTTTACATTTCCTTGTCTTGCTGGACAGCGCATGTTTAATCTCGTACCCAGAGTCCTCAGGCTTTTTGGTCAGCGGGTAGGCGCCAGGAGAGACGCTAGAGAATTCGAAAAAAATTAAATTTTTTGATTGGCTGCTATGTAACGGCTTGCATTGTTTTACCGCAGAAATCCTGCGGTAATAAAATTCCAGTTTCCCTGAGTCTCTCCTGGCGACCAACCGCTGGCCAAAGTGCCTGAGGACTCTGGATACAAGATTGGCGCAGCTTAAAATAATAACTGTACCGTTAAATTCCAATCTCGTTCTGAGAGCCCACGTGTCTTTTGGTCAGCGCCAAGACAAAAGACACGTGGGCTCTTGGAACGAGATTGGTTAAATTTAAATAGATTAATAAATTTGTTGCATTTTGATTCATAACTCGTGGGGGTTTGCGCCGATTACAGCATTGCAAAATGAGTTCGAAAGTCCTTTATCCTATTCTCTTTGTCAAATTGGATTCTGCAAGAAATTAAGGGAAGTTCGTGCGTGCGGAGACTTGATAAGTAGAATTCAAGTACATTCATAACAATTAATGCATTCAACGTGTACTATCACGATTTAGACAAATCCGCTGTACTACAAATCACCTTAAAATTTGGTAACACCAAGCAAGCGCAATAGCACCAACTTCATGTAAGAGTCACCAACATCAAATGTCCTACTTTGTGGGCAATGAGCTTGATACGTTGAGGCCTGTCTTCCGGTCTTTAACGTCCAATATGACCACGACGTTGATACTAAAAATTCGGTAGCTCTTCGATTCAAGGTAAGGTAAACTGTTCTCAGTTTATGTGTCCTCGAGGTATAGTAGGCTAGCTGCGACGTCGGACGTCTTGTGTTTGATTTGATCTATCCCTGCATATCTTTGCATTTCTGTCGTTTTAGAAAGGTATTGCCCCAAGAGCCTCCATTTTGTAAAACTACCGGCGAAGCGCGAATCAAATGTCAACGATGAGTACTGTATCTCAAACCGAGTGAGAGATACAACTGCATGGCCAGATTTTTCGTCTTCATAAATTAGGTCTTAAAGTACTCCGCTACTTTGTTCCTTTTGTCAGTGCGGATTACTGAATAATTATAACTGGAGTTCACTATGAAGAGTTAAATTAGAGTGACGCCAAGACCGTGAAGTTTCCAAGTTTCTTTTCCGTAGCTAAGATCAAATCCTGCATACATATTGAAAAGAATGCACTTAGAGTTCCTTGGATAAAGAATGGTGAACACACAATGACTCATTCAGTAAAGGCTCCTTTAGATATGATGGCTCGATCGCTGAAACGAAGTGTTCTCCGATCGCTAACGATCGCAGTGATCGGCCATAGAACCAGTTTATAGGTATGTTTATAATCGGTTTAATCACTGCGAGTGCTACTGGGTGAATGACCATGGGTGCCCGGAACATATTTCCATCCGCGGCGTCACTTCCTCATCGCTGAGCACCAAGTTTTTTGGCGATTGAACGATTGGAGCTGAGGAACTTAAGATTACCAGGCGGCTTATATTGCTGGTATAAATTGTTTTGAAGTTGACGCATAAATTGTTCATTTAATTGCATTTATTTCCTGAGATACCTTGCTGGTATTGCATCGCGGTGTTCGAAACCCTCTTAACTCCCTAAATCGCTGAAGTCATACAAATTTACCAGTTTTGATCTGAAAAATCTTATCAACAAACAGCACATCCGCCAAGCACTGCGAAAGAGCTTGCGTTTGAGTGGTCACGCTCAATGATCTCATGCTCAAGCTGAAAAGCTGTCGCCACATCAATGAATGCGAATGGAAGGGTTTTCATGGCGCACGTACTTTTCAACCTACAGGTTTCTAGAGGTTACTAAGGGGGACAAGCAGATAAACAAACAAATTAATGCGCTTTTTAAGTTATAGGCTATATTGATCTCCCAGCCGATACAAGAAAACAGACAATATAAAGACCTCGAGAGGTTACTTCAGAAATAAGTTAATATATCATGAACTGACAGCGGTTCGATTCACAGCGTAACGGTCTACTGATGAGTGTGTCGCATTTATTGTGGCGAAAGCCACTCGGACGACTGCCTACGCGAGCCCAACAGTGAAGAGTCATGATAATTACACTCCATTGATTTCAGTTACGTATTCTGCTTTTAAAGCCAACTTACAGTTGTTTGAGCCGTAGGCTATAAAAATAGCAAAAACTTGCGGAAGTTTTTCTGCCCATTGATGCGTGGATGATTCCCATTTCAGTTAACCGACTCTTCCAGCGAACCAGTGAAGAAAAACGTATGAACATCCGGCCTTTATAGCTTCCTTTGTTTTCAATTAAGTGAAAATTTTCAATGATCTCATTCATCCCTTACAGGTGGACAAGCAAAGGTTAGGATAGGTAGCAAATACGACCTTCTTTCCTGTTAATTTGGTAACATCGCCATGACACTTCTCGCTATGTTTTAGGTTACCATAAACACCATTTCAAGTTTTGAAAGTTGCTTACAACCAAAGATGGCCTTAAAATTGTCACCCTGTCGGGACGAGGAGTTAAACTATTTCAAGTTTTCATCTATCGTGTTAAATGAGTTCCCAAAAGCTTTACGCCAGGCCTTTAAAGCTATGTGGGACAACAACATTGGACATCGCCCGGGATTCCAGCAATGGGATGACTCCCCTGTTGTCAGAAATCTGTTTGTCTCTGCAGAAGGTGGTACTACCAGAGTTCCTACACACCAGTCTTACAATGAATGGGATTGCACTGTCTTATTCCAGGCCACAATCTTTGCACAGTCCTTCGCCTTACCAGATACCTCAGGTCGCCACAAAACACTCAGTGATTTGTACGTAAAGCCCCGTGGCGTATCTCACGGAAGTTTCCATGCATACGTGGAAAGCCCGGTTGGAAACAATGCTGAAACATTTGCACTTGCGATTGATCAACTTCGACTTCTCAGAAATTCGCTTTTCCATTCGACAAGCGCAGAGATGGACAAGTCAACATTTAGCCAACGTGTGCAATACACTAAAGATGCGTTCAAAGCTCTTGGAATTACGACAGATGCGATTGATGCCGTAGGAAGTTTGACCGAGTCGGCCTTTTTTCGCACGAATGAAGTTCAAAAATTGGAGCAAGGTATAAGAGAGGAGAGTCTGAGGTATATCGAGTTTCTCGAGGGTATGAAATCAGATATGGAAGAGTTAAAGGTGAAAGTTGAAGGTCATATTGCTAACAAAGACGACATCGCTATCCTGGCGCAAAAGATCGATGGGCTAAGAGCAGTGCAAGAAAAACGAGATGCTCAACCAAAACACTCAGGTAACACATTAATCAGCTGATAGGCCTATATAAAAAGATTCGCACAGAAAATAGAAAAAAGAATACTTGATCGCAGTGATATATTGCAGTTGTGTGTTTTAATGAGTGGGTTTATCAAGGTTATAACAAACACACTATCCTTCGGATTAGATTGTTCTACCCTAAGCGAGTATGTTAACCACTGCATGCACAGATTCATCGTTACACGCATGCCACTTGTGACAAGTATTTCTTTCAAACTACCCAACTTACGTTTTCGACCACAAAATTGGATTAAAACATACTACTCATTTTTAGTTGTACAAAAAGGGTTTGGCCGTTTAGACTTGACATTGTTTTAAAATTATTTTTGTCCTTTATAAGATGCAACATCATCTATTGAAAGGCCTTCTTTTTCTTCAACGGAAGAAACTCCAAGTGCAGCTGACAGCTATCACACACTTGGGGACACACAACGAGCTCTGGGCGATCTTTCCTCAGCTCTTCGATCTGCACAGCTTGCACTTGAGATCAGACGTAATCTGTTTGGAGAAAACCACCCAAGCACGGCTGACAGCTATCATTCAGTAGGAGACACACAGCGTGCTCTTGGCGACCTTCAATCCGCTCTCCAATCTACAAAGCGTGCATTGGACATCAGACTTAAAGTATCTGGAAAAGAGCACCCAAGCACAGCTGACATCTACCATTCACTTGGGGACACACAACGTGCACTTGGCGACCTTCATTCAGCTCTTAATTCTGGAAAAGAAGCACTGGACATCCGACTTAAGCTTTATGGAGATGAACACCCGAGTATAGCTGACAGCTACCATTCACTCGGGGACACACAACGTGCTCTGGGCGATCTTCCAACAGCTCTTCAATATGCACACGATGCATTGGAGATCAGACGTAAGCTGTATGGAGAAGACCACTCGAGCACGGCCGACAGCTATCATTCACTGGGGGACACACAGCGTGCTGTAGGTGACCTTCATTCCGCTCTTGAATCTGCACAGCACGCATTGAAGATCAGACGTAAGCTGTATGGAGAAGACCACTCAAGCACGGCCGACAGCTATCATTCACTGGGGGACACACAGCGTGCTGTAGGTGACCTTCATTCCGCTCTTGAATCTGCACAGCACGCATTGAAGATCAGGCGTAAGCTGTATGGAGAAGACCACCCAAGCACAGCTGACATCTACCATTCACTCGGGGACACACAACGTGCCCTTGGTGACCTTCGCTCAGCTCTTGAGTCCCATCAGCGTGCGCAAAGCATAAGAAACAAATTCAAGAATAGCTGACGTTTGGTTTATATATGTATTCTCTCGCGGTGAAGCAAAATAAAGCCACCGAAACGTTAATTTAACTCAACATACATCAGTCCATTGAGCTTGTGGATTTGTTCTTATTTCAGTAATCATAACCATGTACATCTAGAGAGCAAAAAATTAATTAATTAAAGAAGAGGCCTTGTTTGGATCGCCCGATATGTTACATCCCGGATGGGGATTCCTTGACTGAATTGACTGACTGACTGACTGCCAGTGCTTGCAGCCACCCCTGATGGGAAAGTTGTTGACTTTGGGTGCAAGCAATCTTTTGGAATCTTGAAAGTTGAGTGTCCATCTACAAAATCTGCTGTCACCCCACTGGAAGCTTGCTCTAATCCCAATTTTTTCTTTCCACGAGTAGGTGATCAATGTTGTTTGAAAACTGAGCATGAATATTATGCTCAAGTTTAAGATAAGATACTTATAATTGTGACAGGTGATGGAGCCGTCACGAACAGAACTGGAAAACGACTGTTGTGGTATTGAATCAGATCCAGGAACAGCTTTGAAGCAAACATTCACAATGAAAAGAAAGCTTAAAATTTTCAGTTTGAACGAAGAACCCTCTTTGTCCCGGAGAACTGTAACAGGTCTAGCCAGAGCCATTTTTACCAGTTTTTATATATCACTGTACTCTTATGGCCTTTCAGTCGACGGGGGGATTTTCAATAAACGCTGACTGAGATTATATCAATTGCGAATATTTGTCAATAACGAATTTCGACGAAACTCGTTGTCTGCGCTTTTTATCGTAGGAAACTCGTCTGATGGGGGCAAGGTTTCTTTGATCTTCCAGAAATTGTATCAGAAGTACAGAATGTTCATTAAACTCACTATCTTACCGGACAGCTTTATATTAATTGAAGTGACAATATCTGCGAACAACTAACTAATAACCAGCGAGAGTTACTAACGAGTTTAAACTCGTTAATTCTCGGCATTTTGGTGCTAGGCAAGAAAACAACTTCAATCGAAATATCCGGATTAATCGAACTTTCTTTTGGGAATTAGCAAATGTACTTCTTCATAACCCAAGAATGTCTTTACAATTAAAACAGATCCTCCCAACTCGTTGCTACGTATGTACATGTGCGACTCGACGACCCAACCGGTATACTCACCACATATGGCGATTTTTTTGCTCGTATCTTTAAAAATGCCCGCTTTGAGTTTAACGTATCTTAACCGATCCATCATGTTTTCGTTATAAATAAACGTACATTTTATTAATTTATTAAGCTTTATTGGCACACGAGGATGCCTTAAATAACTAACAAGTGGTTATGCAATTTTAAAGAGAAAAGTGACTGAGAGCAATTTAACAGTGAAAAAAATCGCGTTTTATTTTGAAAAAATTCAGCTTTATCAATCATTCACAATATCTCAGTGAAGCGATGCCGCTCTATAAGCAAAATAGTATTCAGCAATTTGTAATTATTAAAATTTGTCGTTAGAATTGCAAATTAAACTAAAGTTGGATTAGATTACGGAACGTTAACATCACTGGTAAGTTTCCGAATGCGAGAAAATTCCATATATTATTAAGGATACGTGCTTTTAGTTCATTTAGGGTTTAAAATCTTTACTTTGTAATGTAATGCGGGGGCGCGCAATGAGAATATTCAGAAAATGCTTCAAATGTACTTCCTGTTTACCAAGACCGTTCTCAGAACTTTCAAAGAGATCTTTTAGTGCTGGCTAAAACAATTTGATCTGTTGGGGTTCTCAAGCTAAACAGGTCCTTATTTTCCGAATTTTCGAACTGCTGTTGGCTTTCCGAAAGTGCTAGCTGACCTTATATCGCTTTCGTAACAACAGTTTTCTTCCGATGTTACTAAAATGTTAGTTGACACAGCAATACGTCAAGGCGCTTATCGATCATAGCTGAACTGATCAATATGATCTGACCAGGTCACCTGCGATGAAAAAATTACACCTAGATATCTAAGAACCTCAGCCAGCTCAAGTTCATCTTTAGAAGTAACATTGTGAAGCTCCCTGCCGCTACCATGCACCAAGGGAATACTTATTGGTAGTGACAAGTACGATGAAGTGTGTATGATGATATAGATCACTTCGCTTGATCGCAATGTTTAAGTTCTTATATTCACTTAATTTTTTCCTTTATACAAGAGAGGTTGAGGTAGTTCATCCTCTCTTGATTTATATCACATATGTTTATACGATTTTTATCTTAGTGTTATCGTTTCCAATTGTATTTTCATTTTTACGATAGGGGGCCACTTGTTCATTAGTTGATATGCTGATAGGTGTTACCCTGCAGTAAACAAAGTTGTATCACAATGTGAATTCATTGAGAAGATCTGGCGGACGGCTATTTCTAGAGTTATGGCGTGGAGTTAGAGTAAAATAAAAATCTTGAACTCAAAATTTTGGAAGGCCAACGTCTCGAATTCACGATTTTGGACCCCAAAATCATGAATTCAAGATTTTGCAACGCCAAAATCCTGGATTCAATATTTTGGAATGCGAAAATCGTAAATTCAGGATTTTGGCGTTCCAGAATCTTGGATTCGGGAGTTTTGGCTTTCAAATCAAAATTCTGGAACTATCCTTTTGTCAAAACTCTACAAAAGTACCGGGGGGGGGGGGGGGTACTTCCTTATAAGAGGCTAATGAGGATGTGCCGCTGGATGGGGTCGCATTTTCACGACTGGATTGACTAGAATGGGGTTGCATTTTAATTGAGTTACTAGAATGGGGTCGCACATTTTCGGATTTTTGGGGTAAGAAAATTCTAAGTTTATTCTATCAAGTAGGGATTCAAAATGGCTTCGGTTAAAAAGTTCAGAAAGTTGTTGTTTATTAAATGTAACCATCACCTCGCATTACACTCCGTTCTTGAAAGTAGATGTATAAATAAAAAGTGACTTAGCTGGGATTGCAAAAATTACATTTTCCCAAAAAGTGACTGAGATGGGGTCTATAACTGGCCACAAAATAGACTATAATGGGGCAGGTGCTCTGAGAGGCCAGCTGTACATACCCAGTAAAACTGAAACCAAGTACCCCCCCCCCCCCGGGCAAAAGTAACCCTACTGCCATTCGAGCTCACAGAACTGGTCCCTTATTTTAGCGTAACGTCCGATCTTCTATACCAGCCGTGTAATCATGTAACGCCATGGTTTTATGGGATAATACAAACATCGTTCCCAGAGTTCTTTCACTTAGTATGAAGATTCCCTACTGTCTGTTTGTTTTCTCTGTTACTCCCTAGGAACGAGTCGGACGTTCGAGTTGTCGTTTGTTGGTTTATCACATGATTTTTCCAAATATTTCATTCAAGTAATCTTATCAAACCCATTGCGACATTTGCCCTAAGGTCGCTATTTTGGGTAGAATATTAATTTGATATATTTTGACTGATATACGGGTATACAAGAGTATACTAGGGTTTACAATGGTATACAGGGGTTGACAAAGGTATACAAGGGTATACAGTCGAACCTGTAGATAACGGCCACCCACGGGACTTGAGGAACTGGCCGCTTAATACAAGTGGCCGCTTAATACAGGATCACTAAAATACTCACTGGGCGTTGTCTAATGTCAATTTTAATGGTGTATCATACAAAAACATTTCATGCAAGGAAACAATAGGACAATCAACACTCTTTCAAGAGATCAATACTTTAAACAAAGTTCAGTGCCAACTTGTAACTTAATGGTATAATATACGTAACATTGTGTAAAAGCACTGTGCAATAAATTGTCCTCTACTCTTTTACGGCGTACAGTACTGTATTTCTAACTCACTTACTTACGTGACTTGCAGTTCACAACAAAATATCTCATTCCGTCATTTCATAGTTGTTACGATCGAAGTGGAGTTATAACGGTAATGTTGCTAATTAAAAGTAACACAATATATAACAAAATTCTTAAAGTTAAAATAGGAATAGGGTAAGAATTACAGCGACTAAACAAGTGGGACACGTGCATTTGGCACATCGGAATTTGAAACTTTTGTTTGTAGAGCATGTCGTTGACTGCCGGCACTCCCAGCGACAATTCCTGTTATCCATGGTACTGTGTATATGGCTTTTCCATTCAAGGGTGGCCGCTTAATACAGGTAAAAATAACAAAGAAAGACAAACATGGGAGTGATACAGGGTGGCCGCGGCCGCTTAATAGAGGTGGCCGCCTAATACAGGTACCAAATACAGCGTTTGTATGCGCGAAAAATCGGGACTTTAAAAAGTGGCCGCTTAACAGAGGGTGGCCGCTTAATACAGGGCCGTTATATACAGGTTCGACTGTATATGGTAGACATTTTTAAAATCTAAATACACTATAATAGGGGATACATGAGGTGCCTACGGATATACGCCGTGTCTGTGTGCTGACCAAAAGACACGTGGGCTCTGGGAACGAGATTTGCGCCGATACAGCATTAAAAAATGAATTCTTTTGTCTTTGTTGTGTTCGCTTGTTGCGCGACGGCAACCGCAGTAGGTGATCATTCTGGAGGTCAAAATGACAATTCAGCGCGACATTTAGCCAGCAAAATTGTCCTTCGTATACTTATGAGGTCGATCGACAGGTAAGTAAAATTATATATATTAATATCATTATTTATAATTACAAGATATATATTTTTTTTGGAGCATTCAATCGCCACAATTTCCGTGGCTGAATAATATTGCCTTCCTTCTCTTTTCATCAATCACAGGTATTTAGTTTATATCTGATTAAAGGAAAAAGAAACAGGCAGAGCATCAGTAGATGCTGAAATAATAGGAACGATATTAAAGGAATCTTGCGTCCGAATCATCACTACATTCGGGAAGAAAATTTGGTTGCTAAAGGACAAATTGGATTCTGCAAGAAACTAAGGGAAGTTCGTGCGTGTGGAGAATTCACATTAAATTAGTTCCAAGTACATATATAACTATGCATTCAACGTGTACTATCACGATTTAGATACCCTGCGAGCAGAGTCTCCTTCGATCTTCCTAGAAAAGTTGTGCTGGTTCATGTCACGCTCAGCCATTTCACATCATTGTTAACTATTTCACGGTAGAATAAACCGCTTTGCCGTTCAGCCTGAAACGTTTGATGCATTGCCAAACAATTTCTTATTGAGCTGTACCATATGAAGTTATTAGAAGCTATTCGATCATATTGAGCTATTTCACGCAACGCAACGCTCTGTCATTTGATGCTACGGTCAACCATTCTACATTACGCTAAGCTATTTCACCCATCGCTAATTCATTTCATGTTAATACGCTGTACCATTCGCGATTACAATGTGTTGTTTAAACATCGGGAACTAGTCCATTCTCGTTTTGACTGTTCTACATTGCAAAGGGTGAGCTATTCGCATTGAAGGGTGAGCTATTCGCACTTTGACTCGACTGTTTAATTATTCCATGTTCCACTTCCGGATATGAGTTGCTAGTATGTTTGTGTTTTGGCTAGACCGTTTCGTTTTACACTTTGCTATTCAAGTATAGAAAGTTGAACAGTTTGTATTTTGGCTGTGTCACTCTTTAATTGTCTATACTATTTTGTAATGGACACTTGAACCATTTATTTCTTGTCTGTACCATTTGAAATTCATGTATTTTTGGTGATAACGGCCGCCCATAAAATAGCTATAAAAACGCGTTGAAATTTAGTAAAACCAAGCAAGCACAATAGCACCAACTTCACGTAAGAGTCACCAATATTAAATGTCCAACGTTGTGGGCAATGAGCTTGATACGTTGAAGCCTGTATTCCGGTCTTTAACGTCCAATATGATCATGACTTTGATATTTAAAATCATTCGGTGGCTCTTCGATTCAAGGTAAGGTAAACGTACTCAGTTTATGTGTCCTCGAGGTATAGTAGGCTAGCTGCGACGTCGGATGTCTTGTGTTTGATTTGATCTATCCCTGCATATCTTTTCATTTCTCTTGTTTTAGAAAGGTATTGCCACAAGACCTTCCATTTTGTAAAACTACCGTCGAAGCGCGAATCAAATGTCAATGACGAGCATTGTATCTCAAATTGAGAGATACAACTGCCAGATTTTAATCCAGTTAAAATTGGCTTCAAACATTAGGCCTTAAAGTACTCAACTTATAAGAGTTCACTATGAAAAGTTAAATTAGAGTGACGCCAAGACTGTGAAGTATCCTAGTTTTTTTTACGTCGTCAGTTTAATGGAGACCAAACTCTGCATACATATTGAGCAGAATGCACTTAGAGTTCCTTTGATAAATGGTGAACACACAATGATTCCTTCAGTAAAGGCTCCTTCAGAAATAAGCTAATATATCATGAACTGACAGCAGTCCATTCACAGCGTAATTGTCTACTGATTCGTGTGTCGCATTTATTGTGGCGAAAGCCACTCGGCCGACTACGTACGCGAACCCAACAGTGAAGAGTCATGATAACTACACTCCATTGATTTCAGTCAGGTATTCTGCTTTTAAAGCCAACTTTCAGTTGTTTGAGCCGTAGGTTATAAAAATAGCAAAAATTTGCGGAAGTTTTTCTGCCCATTGATACGTGGATGATTTCGATTTGAGTTAACCGACTCTTTCAGCGAACCAGTGAAGAAAAACATATGGACATCCGGCTTTTATAGCTTCTTTTGTTTTCAATTAAGTGAAAATTTTCAATGATCTCATTCATCCCTTACAGGTGGACAAGCAAAGGTTAGGATAGGTAGCAAATACGACCTTCTTTCCTGTTAATTCGCCATGACACTTCTCACTATCTTTTAGGTTACCATAAACACCATTTCAAGTTTTGAAAGTTGCTTACAACCAAAGATGGCCTTAAAATTGTCACCCTATCGGGACGAGGAGTTAAACTATTTCAAGTTTTCGTCTATCGTGTTAAATGAGTTCCCAAAAGCTTTACGCCAGGCCTTTAAAGCTATGTGGGACAACAACATTGGACATCGCCCGGGATTCCAGCAATGGGATGACTCCCCTGTTGTCAGAAATCTGTTTGTCTCTGCAGAAGGTGGTACTACCAGAGTTCCTACACACCTGTCTTACAATGAATGGGATTGCACTGTCTTATTCCAGGCCACAATCTTTGCACAGTCCTTCGCCTTACCAGATACCTCAGGTCGCAACAAAACACTCAGTGATTTGTACGTAAAGCCCCGTGGCGTATCTCACGGAAGTTTCCATGCATACGTGGAGAGCCCGGTTGGAAACAATGCTGAAACATTTGCACTTGCGATTGATCAACTTCGACTTCTAAGAAATTCGCTTTTCCATTCGACAAGCGCAGAGATGGACAAGTCAACATTTAGCCAACGTGTGCAATACACTAAAGATGCGTTCAAAGCTCTTGGAATTACGACAGATGCGATTGATGCCGTAGGAAGTTTGACCGAGTCGGCCTTTTTTCGCACGAATGAAGTTCGAAAATTGGAGCAAGGTATAAGAGAGGAGAGTCGGGGGTATATCGAGTTTCTCGAGGGTATGAGAACAGATATGGAAGAGTTAAAGGTGAAAGTTGAAGGTCATATTGCTAACAAAGACGACATCGCTATCCTGGCGCAAAAGATCGATGAGCTAAGAGAAGTGCAAGAAAAACGAGATCCTCAACCAAAACACTCAGGTAACACATTAATCAGCTGATAGGCCTATATGAAAAGATTCGCACAGAAAATAGAAAAAAGAATACTTGATCGCAGTGATATATTGCAGTTGTGGGTTTTAATGAGTGGGTTTATCAAGGTTATAACAAACACACTATCCTACGGATTAGATTGTTCTACCCTAAGCGAGTATGTTAACCACTGCATGCACAGATTCATCGTTACACGCATGCCACTTGTGACAAGTATTTCTTTCAAACCACCCAACTTACGTTTTCGACCACAAAATTGGATTAAAACACACTACTCATTTTCAGTTGCACAAAAAGGGTTTGGCCGTTTAGACTTGACATTGTTTTAAAATTATTTTTGTCCTTTATAAGATGCAACATCATCTATTGAAAGGCCTTCTTTTTCTTCAACGGAAGAAACTCCAAGTGCAGCTGACAGCTACCACACACTTGGGGACACACAACGAGCTCTGGGCGATCTTTCCTCAGCTCTTCGATCTGCACAGCTTGCACTTGAGATCAGACGCAAGCTGTATGGAGAAGACCACCCAAGCACGGCTGACAGCTATCATTCAGTAGGAGACACACAGCGTGCTCTTGGCGACCTACAATCCGCTCTCCAATCTACAAAGCGTGCATTGGACATCAGACTTAAAGTATCTGGAAAAGAGCACCCAAGCACAGCTGACATCTACCATTCACTTGGGGACACACAACGTGCACTTGGCGACCTTCATTCAGCTCTTAATTCTGCAAAGCAAGCACTGGACATCCGACTTAAGCTTTATGGAGATGAACACTCGAGTATAGCTGACACCTACCATTCACTCGGGGACATACAACGTGCTCTGGGCGATCTTCCAACAGCTCTTCAATATGCACACGATGCATTGGAGATCAGACGTAAGCTGCATGGAGAAGACCACTCAAGCACGGCCGACAGCTATCATTCACTGGGGGACACACAGCGTGCTGTAGGTGACCTTCATTCCGCTCTTGAATCTGCACAGCACGCATTGAAGATCAGACGTAAGCTGTATGGAGAAGACCACCCAAGCACAGCTGACATCTACCATTCACTCGGGGACACACAACGTGCCCTTGGTGACCTTCGCTCAGCTCATGAGTCCCATCAGCGTGCGCAAAGCATAAGAAACAAATTCAAGAAAAGCTGACGTTTGGTTTATATAAGTATTCTCTCGCGGTGAAGCAAAATAAAGCCACTGAAACGTTAATTTAACTCAACATACATCAGTCCATTGAGCTTGTGGATTTGTTCTTATTTCAGTAATCATAACCATGTACATCTAGAGAGCAAAAAATTAATTAATTAAAGAAGAGGCCTTGTTTGGATCGCCCGATATGTTACATCCCGGATGGGGATTCCTTGATTGAATTGACTGACTGACTGACTGACTGACTGACTGACTGACTGACTGACTGCCAGTGCTTGCAGCCACCCCTGATGGGAAAGTTGTTGACTTTGGGTGCAAGCAATCTTTTGGAATCTTGAAAGTTGAGTGTCCATCTACAAAATCTGCTGTCACCCCACTGGAAGCTTGCTCTAATCCCAATTTTTTCTTTCCACGAGTAGGTGATCAATGTTGTTTGAAAACTGAGCATGAATATTATGCTCAAGTTTAAGATAAAATACTTTTAATTGTGATAGGTGATGGAGCCGTCACGAACAGAACTGGAAAACGACTGTTGTGGTATTGAATCAGATCCAGGAACAGCTTTGAAGCAAACATTCACAATGAAAAGAAAGCTTAAAATTTTCAGTTTGAACGAAGAACCCTCCTTGTCCCGGAGAACTGTAACAGGTCTAGCCAGAGCCATTTTTACCAGTTTTTATATATCACTGTACTCTTATGGCCTTTCAGTCGACGGGGGAATTTTCAATAAACGCTGACTGAGATTATATCAATTGCGAATATTTGTCAATAACGAATTTCGACGAAACTCGTTGTCTGCGCTTTTTATCGTAGGAAACTCGTCTGATGGGGGCAAGGTTTCTTTGATCTTCCAGAAATTGTATCAGAAGTACAGAATGTTCATTAAACTCACTATCTTACCGGACAGCTTTATATTAATTGAAGTGACAATATCTACGAACAACTAACTTATCACCAGCGAGAGTTACTAACGAGTTTAAACTCGTTAATTCTCGGCATTTTGGTGCTAGACAAGAAAACAACTTCAATAGAAATATCCGGATTAATCGAACTTTCTTTTGGGAATTAGTAAACGTACTTCTTCATAACCCAAGAATGTCTTTACAATTAAAAAAGATCCTCCCAACTCGTTGCTACGTATGTACATGTGCGACTCGACGACCCAACCGGTATACTCACCACATATGGCGATTTTTTGCTCGTATCTTTAAAAATGCCCGCTTTGAGTTTAACGTATCTTAACCGATCCATCATGTTTTCGTTATAAATAAACGTACACTTTATTAATTTATTAAGCTTTATTGGCACACGAGGATGCCTTAAATAACTAACAAGTGGTTATGCAATTTTAAAGAGAAAAGTGACTGAGAGCAATTTAACAGTGAAAAAAATCGCGTTTTATTTTGAAAAAATTCAGCTTTATCAATCATTCACAATATCTCAGTGAAGCGATGCCGCTCTATAAGCAAAATAGTTTTCAGCAATTGTAAATTATTAAAATTTGTCGTTAGAATTGCAAATTAAACTAAAGTTGGATTAGATCACGGAACGTTAACATCACTGGTAAGTTTCTGAATGCGAGAAAATTCCATATATTATTAAGGATATGTGCTTTTAGTTCATTTAGGGTTGAAAATCTAATTACTTTGTAATGTAATGCGGGGGCGCGCAATGAGAATATTCAGAAAATACTTCAAATGTACTTCCTGTTTACCAAGACCGTTCTCAGAACTTTCAAAGAGATCTTTTAGTGCTGGCTAAAACAATTTGATCTGTTGGGGTTCTCAAGCTAAACAGGTCCTTATTTTCCGAATTTTCGAACTGCTGTTGGCTTGCCGAAAGTGCTAGCTGACCTTATATCGCTTTCTTAAGAACAGTTTTCTTCCGATGTTACTAAAATGTTAGTTGACACAGCAATACGTCAAGGCGCTTATCGATCTTAGCTGAACTGATCAATATGATCTGACCAGGTCACCCGCGATGAGAAAATTACACCTAAGAGATATCTAAGAACCTCAGCCAGCTCAAGTTCATCTTTAGAAGTAACATTGTGAAGCTCCTTGCCACTACCACCAAGGGAATGCTTATTGGTAGTGACAAGTACGATGAAGTGTGTATGATAATATAGATCACTTCGCTTGATCGCAATGTTTAAGTTCTTATATTCACTTAATTTTTTCCTTTATGCAAGAAAGGTTGAGGTAGTTCATCCTCTCTTGGTTATGTCATATGTGTTTATACGATTTTTATCTTAGTATTATCGTTTCAAATCGTAGTTTCATTTTTACGATAGAGGGCCACTTGTTGATCAGTTGATATGCTGTTAGGTGTTACCCTGCAGTAAACAAAGTTGTATTTCAATGTCAATTCATTTAGCAGATCTGGCGGACGGCTATTTCTAGAGTTATGGCGTGGAGTTACAGTAAAATAAAAATCTTGAACTCAAGATTTTGGAAGGCCAAGGTCTTGAATTCACGATTTTGGACGCCAAAATCCTGAATTCAAGATTTTGCAACGCCAAAATCCTGGATTCAATATTTTGGAATGCGAAAATCTTGAATTCAGGATTTTGACGTTCCAGAATCTTGGGTTCGGGAGTTTTGGCTTTCAAATCAAGATTCTGGAACTATCCTTTTGTCAAAACTCTACAAACGTACCCGGGGGGGGGGGAGGGGGGTACTTCCTTATAAGAGGCTAATGGGGATGTGCCGCTGGACGGGGTCGCATTTTCACGACTGGATTGACTAGAATGGGGTTACATTTTCAATAGAGTTACTAGAATGGGGTCGCACATTTTCGGATTTTTGGGGTAAGAAAATTCTAAGTTTATTCTATCAAGTAGGTATTCAAAATGGTTTCGGTTAAAAAGTTCAGAAAGTTGTTGTTTATTAAATGTAACAATCACCTCGCATTACACTCCGTTCTTGAAAGTAGATGCATAAATAGAAAGTGACTTAGCTGGGATCGCAAAAATTACATTTTCCCAAAAAGTGACTGAGACTGGCCACAAAATAGACTATAATGGGGCAGGTGCTCTGAGAGGCCAGCTGTACATACCCAGTAAAACTGAAACCAAGTACCCCCCCCCCCCCCCCCGGGCAAAAGTAACCCTGCTCACAGAACTGCTCCCTTATTTTAGGGTAACGTCCGATCTTCCATACCAGCCGTGTAATCATGTAACGCCATAGTTTTATGGGATAATACAAACATCGTTCCCAGAGTTCTTTCACTTAGTATGAATTTTCCCTGCTGTCTGTTTGTTTTCTCTCTTACTCCCTAGGAACGAGTCGGACGTTCGAGTTGCCGTTTGTTGGTTTATCACATGATTTTTCCAAATATTTCATTCAAGTAATCGTATCAAACTCATTGCGACATTTGCCCTAAGGTCGCTATTTGGGGTAGAATATTAATTTGATATATTTTGACTGATAAACGGGTATACAAGGGTATACTAGGGTTTACAATGGTATACAGGGGTTTATACCTGCCAACTTTTTCTGAGATATAGCCGTGAGATTTTTATCCTGGGAGTGCTGAGATTTTTGAAGACGACACGATCATTTCCGAAGATTTCCGAAGTCTTCCGAAGACGTCCAAAGTCTGCCGAAGGCGAAGTTATCGAGAAAACGCTTAGCTACAAGAACCGACGTTAGTTGATAAAATCAGCTGGCAGCGCTATAGTTCTAAAATCGGAAAGTTTTGGACTTTTATTCACTTTACACATGGTTTTCGTTCCTTACATGGGTCTGAGTTAACATATCGTTACTTACATGGGTCTGAGTTAACATATTTTTGGAATTGTGTCAAGCAAGACGACAACAACTCACATTTTTCAATCAGGCGTGAGAAATTGGCCCGCAAGCGTGAGCCGGTGTGAGATCGAAGTTTTCAACCCGCAGGCGTGAGAGTTGGCAGGTATAGGGGTTGACAAGGGTATACAAGGGTATTTATGCCCGGCCTGATCAATCGATGAAATTGGTAATCGATAACAATCGATGGCAATCGATGTCAATCGATAACAATTAATCGATTGATATTGGAAATCGATGACCAATCGATGACCAAAAATCGCGTGTTTTTTAATTGACATCGATTGTCATCGATTGCCATCGATTGTCATTGATTGTCATCGATTGTCATCGGTTTTCGTATTTCCTTTTAAATAGAAGATAGATCGAACGTCCGATTGAGGAGGCTTGCATATTACGTCCCGCTTATAAGACAACGAACAACAACAGCAACAAGAATTTATTGGTTCATATATCAAATGGACATGTGGATTTATGTAGACTGCGAGTAATCTCTCATATTTCTTTGTGATAGTCGAGTGAGTGCGATCCGAAAATTGCGTGGCTCGCTTCTCGTTCTTACCCGACCTCGTTTTTACCGACTGATTTGCATAATTACACAACAATTTCGTTTCTCAGAGGCCAAAGTGGTGCTTCCAAATCCCGTTGGAGGTGACCCAGTTGCCCACGACCACGTGTTGTGTCTAAACTTTTAGCACGTTCCCTCGATCTCCCCTCTTTTTTTGAGCAACGAAACACTCACCAAGTTCAACAGAAAATGGGCATTCATGATACCCTTTAACTACAACGTTGTAGATAGTTAAAATAACTTCAGACATATTTTACGGGTTTGGGTCACCAGTCACGTATACGGCCACGAGCGGAACTAAAATTACAAATCGAAAACAGTCAGCTAATTGACCCAAGCTTGTGATTATCGATTGGTCATCGATTGACCGATATCAATCGATATCAATTAACTAATTGACATCGATTGATATCGATTGATCGATTGGATTTCCGATGATCGATTGTCATCGATTGATCAGGCCGGGATTTATGGTAGACATATTTAAAATCTAAATACACTATGATAGGGGATACATGAAGTGCCTACGGATATACGCCGTGTCTGTGTGCTGACCAAAAGACACGTGGGCTCTGGGAACGAGATTTGCGCCGATACAGCATTGCAAAATGAGTTCGAAACTCCTTTATTCTTTTCTCTTTGTTGTGTTTGCTTGTTGCGCGACGGCAACCGCAGTGGGTGATCATTCTGGAGGTCAAAATGACAATTCAGGCGCGACATTTAGCCAGCAAAATTGTCCTTCGTATACTTATGAGGTCGATCGACAGGTAAGTAAAATTATATATATTAATATCATTATTTATAATTACAAGATATATATTTTGGAGCATTCAATCGCCACAATTTCCGTAGCTGAATAATATTGCCTTCCTTCTCTTTTCATCAATCGCAGGTATTTAGTTTATATCTGATTGAAGGAAAAAGAAACAGGCAGAGCATCAGTAGATGCTGAAATAACAGGAACAATATTAAAGGAATCTTTCGTCCGAATATAATCATCACCACATTCGGGAAGAAAATTTGGTTGCTAAAGGACAAATTGCATTCTGCAAGAAACTAAGGGAAGTTCGTGCGTGCGAAGAATTCACATTAAAGTAGAATTCAAGTACATATATAACTATGCATTCAACGTGTACTATCACGATTTAGATACCCTGCGAGCAGAGTCTCCTTCGATCTTCCTAGAAAAGTCGCGCTGGTTCATGTCTCGCTCAGCCATTTCACATCATTGTTAACTATTTCACGGTAGAATAAACAGCTTGGCCGTTCAGCCTGAAACGTTTGATGCATTGCCAAACAATTTCTTATTGAGCTGTACCATATGAAGTTATTAGAAGCTATTCGATCATATTGAGCTATTTCACGCAACGCAACGCTCTGTCATTTGATGCTACGGTCAACCATTCTACATTACGCTAAGCTATTTCACCCATCGCTAATTCATTTCATGTTAATACGCTGTACCATTCGCGATTACAATGTGTTGTTTAAACATCGGGAACTAGTCCATTCTCGTTTTGACTGTTCTACATTGCAAATGAAGGGTGAGCTATTCGCACTTTGACTCGACTGTTTAATTATTCCATGTTCCACTTCCGGATATGAGTTGCTAGTATGTTTGTGTTTTGGCTAGACCGTTTCGTTTTACACTTTGCTATTCCAGTATAGAAAGTTGAACAGTTTGTATTTTGGCAGTGTCACTCTTTAATTGTCTGTACTATTTTGTAATGGACACTTGAACCATTTCTTTCTTGTCTGTACCGTTTGAAATTCATGTATTTTTGGTGCTAATGGCCCCCCATTAAATAGCTATAAAAACGCGTTGCAATTTGGTAAAACCAAGCAAGCACAATAGCACCAACTTCACGTAAGAGTCACCAATATCAAATGTCCAACTTTGTGGGCAATGAGCATGATACGTTGAAGCCTGTATTCCGGTCTTTAACGTCCAATATGGCCATGACTTTGATATTTAAAATCATTCGGTGGCTCTTCGATTCAAGGTAAGGTAAACGTACTCAGTTTATGTGTCCTCGAGGTATAGTAGGCTAGCTGCGACGTCGGATGTCTTGTGTTTGATTTGATCTATCCCTGCATATCTTTGCATTTCTCTTGTTTTAGAAAGTTATTGCCTCAAGACCTTCCATTTTGTAAAACTACCGGCGAAGCGCGAATCAAATGTCAATGGTGAGCATTGTATCTCAAATTGAGAGATACAACTGCCAGATTAACTGGCTTCAAACATTAGGCCTTAAAGTACTCAACTCTGCCCTCTTTATGAGTGCAGATTTCCGAATAATTATAAGAGTTCACTATGCATGAAGAGTTAAATTAGAGTGGCGCCAAGACTGTGAAGTATCCTAGTTTTTTTACGTCGTCAGTTTAATTAAGACCAAACTCTGCATACATATTGAGCAGAATGCACTTAGAGTTCCTTGGATAAAGAATGGTGAACACGCAATGATTCCTTCAGATATGATGGCTCGATCGCTGAAACGAAGTTTCCTCCGATTGCTAACGATTACAGTAATCCGCCATGGAACCAGATTATAAGTACGTTTGTAAACGGTACAATTTTTATCCGCGGCATCATTATGGTATAAATTGTTTTGAAGTTGACGCATAAATTGCTAATTCAACTGCATTTATTTCCTGAGATAACTTGTTGATATTGCATCGCGGTGTTCGAAACCCTTTTAACTCCCTAACTCGCAGAAGTCATACAAATTTACCAGTTTTGATCTGAAAAATCTTATTAACAAACAGCACAAGCACTGCTAAAGAACTTTCGTTTGAGAGGTCACGCTCAGTGATCTCGTGCTCAAGCTGAAAAGCTGTCGCCACATCAGGTGAATGCGAATGGAAGGGCTATCCTGACGCACATACTTTTCAACCTACAGGTTACTTAAGGTTACTAAGGGGGACAAGCTGATAAACAAACAACTGCGCTTTTTAAGTTATAGGCTATATTGATCTCCCAGCTGATACAAGAAAACTGACAATGTTAAGACCTCGAGAGGTTACTTCAGAAATAAGCTAATATATCATGAACTGACAGCGGTTCCATTCACAGCGTAATTGTCTACTGATTCCTTGTGACGCATTTATTGTGGCGAAAGCCACTCGGTGGACTGCCTACGCGAGCACAACAGTGAAGAGTCATGATAATTACACTCCATTGATTTCAGTTACGTATTCTGCTTTTAAAGCCGTAGGCTATAAAAATAGCTAAGACTTGCGGACGTTTTTCTGCCCATTGATGCGTGGATGATTTCCATTTGAGTTAACCGACTTTTTCAGCGAACCAGTGAAGAAAAACATATGGAAATCCGGCTTTTATAGCTTCTTTTGTTTTCAATTATGTGAAAATTTTCAATGATCTGATTCATCCCTTACTTGTGGATAAGCAAAGGTTAGGATAGGTAGCAAATACGACCTTCTTTCCTGTTAATTTAGTTACATCGCCATGACACTTCTCACTATCTTTTAGGTTACCATAAACACCATTTCAAGTTTTGAAAGTTGCTTACAACCAAAGATGACCTTAAAATGGTCACCTTATCAAGACGAGGAGTTAAACTATTTCAAGTTTTCGTCTATCGTGTTAAATGAGTTCCCAAAAGCTTTACGCCAGGCCTTTAAAGCCATGTGGGACAACAACTTTGGACATCGCCCGGGATTCCAGCCATGGGATGACTCCCCTGTTGTCAGAAATCTGTTTGTCTCTGCAGAAGGTGGTACTACCAGAGTTCCTACACACCAGTCTTACAATGAATGGGATTGCACTGCCTTATTCCAGGCCACCATCTTTGCTCGGTCCTTTTCTGTACACCACCAAACGCTTAGTGATTTGTACGTAAAGCCCCGTGGCGTACCTCGCGGAAGTTTCCATGCATCCGTGGAAAGCCCGGTTGGAAACAACGCTGAAACATTTGCACTTGCGATTGATCAACTTCGACTTCTAAGAAATTCGCTTTTCCATTCGACAAGCGCAGAGATGGACAAGTCAACATTTAGCCAACTTGTGCAATACACTAAAGATGCGTTCAAAGCTCTTGGAATTACGACAGATGCGATTGATGCCGTGGGAAGTTTGACCGAGTCGGCCTTTTTTCGCACGAATGAAGTTCGAAAATTGGAGCATGGTATAAGAGAGGAGAGTCGGAGGTATATCGCGTTTCTCGAGGGTATGAGATCAGATATGGAAGAGTTAAAGGTGAAAGTTGAACGTCATATTGCTAACAAAGACGACATCGCTATCCTGGCGCGAAAGATCCATGAGCTAAGAGCAGTGCAAGAAAAACGAGATGCTCAACCAAAACACTCAGGTAACACATTAATCAGCTGATAGGTATATATAAAGAGATTCGCCCAGAAAATAGAAAAAAGAATACTTGATCGCGGTGATATATTGCAGTTGTGTGATTTTAATGAGTGGGTTTATCAAGGTTATAACAAACACACTCAGTATCCGACGAATTAGATCGTCCTACCCCAAGCGAGTGTGTTAACCACTGCATGCACTGATTCATCGTTACACGCATTCCATCTGCGACAAGTATTTCTTTCAACTAACGTTTTCGTCCACAAAATTACTCATATTTAGTTGTACAAAAAGGGTTTGGCCATTTAGAGTTGACATTGTTTTAAAATTATTTTTGTCCTTTATAAGATGCGACACCATCAATTGAAAGGTCTTCTTTTTCTCCAATGGAAGAAACCCCAAGTGCAGCTGACAGCTATCACACACTTGGGTACACACAACGAGCTCTGGGCGACCTTTCCTTGGCTCTTCAATCTGGACAGCTTGCACTTGAGATCAGACGTAAGCTGTATGGAGAAGACCACCCAAGCACGGCCGACAGCTATCATTCACTGGGAGACACACAGCGTGCTGTTGGTGACCTTCAATGCGCTCTCCACTCTGCAGAGCGTGCATTGAACATCAGACTCAAGGTATTTGGAAACGAGCACCCAAGCACAGCTGACATCTACCATTCACTCGGGGACACACAACGTGCACTTGGCGACCTTCATTCAGCTCTTAATTTTGGAAAGCAAGCACTGGGCATCCGACTTAAGCTTTATGGAGATGAACACCCGAGTATAGCTGACAGCTACCATTCACTCGGGGACACACAACGTGCTCTTGGCGATCTTCCAACAGCTCTTCAATCTGCACAACATGCTTTGGAGTTCAGACGTAAGCTGTATGGAGAAGACCACCCAAGCACGGCGGACAGCTATCATTCAGTAGGAGACACACAGCGTGCTGTTGGTGACCTTCATTCGGCTCTTGAATCTGCACAGCATGCATTGAACATCAGACTTAAGGTGTTTGGAAACGAACACCCAAGCACAGCTGACATCTACCATTCACTCGAGGACACACAATTAGCGCTTGGTGATCTTCGCTCAGCTTTTGAGTCCCATAAGCGCGAGCAAAGCATAAGAAACAAAGTCAAGAAAAGCTGACGTTTGGTATTATATGTATCCTTTCACGACTGAAACATTGGTTTAACTCAACGTACATTAGTCTATTGAGCTTGTGGATTTGTTCTTATATCAGTAATCATAACCATGTACATCTAGAGAGCATAGCATTAATTAAGAGAGGAAAAGGCCTTCTTTGTAACACCCGGTATGTTACATCCCGGATGGGGATTCCTCGATTGAATTATTGACTGACTGACTGACTGACTGACTGACTGACTGACTGACTGACTGACGGACGGACGGACGGACGGACGGACGGACGCACGGACGGACGGACGGACGGATGGATGGATTGATGGATTGATGGATTGATTTAACCCTAACGACTTTCAGTCCCCCAACCGGGCCATACATACTAACTATGACCGGTTTGAAATTCGCGATGTAATCGGACCCTAAGAACGACCCTAGCTTCTTGAATGCTTAGCAAACCTCCCAAGTCCATCCTTAACACAATAGTGAACCTTGAGCCGTTTACCATTGTTTTATAACCAAAGCTAACAAAGAAGGAGAATCTGATTTTTGCCTCGACTTTCATACTTGTAATAAATACGAATACAGCTTTGTGAATAATTTAGCGATGAAAAACATTTTTTTGGCTTCATCCTGTTACTTTATGTCACCGAGTGGATTGTCAGAAGAAACGTCTTTCTGCTCATGTGAGTGCACTGTTTTCTCACAAAAAGTTGAAACACCCCGCAGCTAAGCCAGAGTTAAAGATTGGTTTTAAACTGGGAGTCGAAAGCAATTTCGCGTTTACTTTAGTCTTACTTTTCTACGCTTTGTGATTGGTTACTAAAACGTGCGCCACTTTCTCAGCAAACACAATCGTCATGAGTTGATCGCACGCGTTTTCCCGCGCTGGGCGCCGGTCACATGTATCTGCTTCGAGTTCATTGGTTCATGGCGTTGCTTACATCTGTTGTGATTGGTTAAGGTTGTTTCTTTTGTTTTTGTTTTACGACACTCATTTGAAAATTTGATGCAATTAGTCTCGTTTCAAACGTCGAAGTTTTCATATGCCGAACCGAATTATTAGATTTAGCTTTTTACAAGTTAGGAAAAGCTCCAAACCAGTACTGAGTTGTTGAGGTAGGCGATGACGAGCAGCGATGCGCGGGATGAACATTCCCGTCCCGATACACTCCGAAGTTGTTCTCGTGACCATTTCCACCCGGACGTCCGTCAAGATCGCATCCGAACGTCATTTTACTTTTGAAGCTGTTGATGAGCCAAGCACTGCCATTTGACTGTTTCGTCAATGCAGTACAGTCGCGACAATTATTGCCACGGATGTTAATGTACTCGTAGTGGCGACAACGAAACCCCCAGGTACCAAAGATATCGTGGCCTTCTAATTTGGCTCGTGCGTAGTCTGTATACTTGAGACCTTCAACAGCAAGAAGAAAAAGAAGAAGGAGCCGATTATTTACCCATTTTAAGGACAGAGCCTCCAAATACAGAGGTATTTTTGCTCTGTTTTTGACTGTGTGGGAAACGTAGATCTTAGCAAGGGCTATTGGAATCCATAAGAAAAAATTTTCAGAAATAGGTAAGCAACAATATTTTCTACAAAGCTAAAATTGGCGAGGGGGACGGATTCTGCCCGCGGCGACTTTGAGCCTGAACTGAACTATTTTAATATTTGAGAAAACGCCCTGAAAATTCAGGACTTTTTCAGAAATTTATCCGGGAAAAATGTAGAGTGCATGTTACCTTCAGTAGGATAGTTGCAGGTGACTCGCAGGTGTGTGGAGTGATTAGCCAGGGATTGCATGTGTGGCAGGAACAGACGGTAAGCGCTCCAATCCACATAACTGTTGGCGTCATTCTTTGGGAAATCCACACTAAATCCTTTGTCTTTGAACGTACCTTTATTACTTAAGGAAAACGATTGAATCAGGATCCAAACAAATCCGGCTTCACTTTCCATGTCGCAGTAGAAAGGAAACGTTCCCATCGTTAAATCGTAGATCGCGTAGTTTCCAGACGTCAAGTTGCCATTGTTTTCGGCGACATCTTTGCAGCTTCTTGCAAGCTTTGTCTCACACCGTTGACCAGTGTGAGTGGCAGGACAGATGCAGTTTAACCGTGTTCCTTTGGGGTTACAGATCTCCTTGCAGTCTCCTCCGTTTACACAGGGATTGGGACGGCAACATCGGTTAACACACTTATGTTTCCCTGGTATGTATTCCTTTCCCTCCTAACGTGTTAAAAATAGACAATAAGCTGCAAGTCTCCTTCGGTAGTGGATATATCCTATTTTCAACTTCGTTCTACTGTTTAGTTTTTATTTTGCGTTCTTCTTTTTGTGATTA
This sequence comes from Pavona decussata, assembly GCF_977016875.1. Lineage (NCBI taxonomy): Eukaryota > Metazoa > Cnidaria > Anthozoa > Scleractinia > Agariciidae > Pavona > Pavona decussata. The sequence continues at coordinate 1,481,594 of NW_028145484.1, forward strand.
GCAATTAAATGTTTCTCGCCTCTTTTTACAGTTCTGTAACATAGTTAATAACTTCCAATAGCCTGCATAGCAGGCGTAGTCGGGGAATGGGGAGGGACACCAAAAACAGAAAGCGTGAGAAAAAACAGAGGATCCCTTTTTTCGCATGCGTGCAGAGAAACCGAAATAAGACAAGCCGGTATACAAAGAAACAAAACAACAATGACGACTGTCGAACCCAACCTACCTTCACCGTATAACTCCTTACTAGATCATAATAATTCGCCCCTGATTTCCATTTCATTGCAAATGGATCCATGTCTTTATTAGCATCGTTAAGCTCACAGTTATTTCCTTTTGCAGAGGGGAAATAATTCATGGATGCACAGAGACAGTCATCTTTACACATCATGTGACATTTGGCGGCGCTGGCGACGGTCAATCGTTTAAACACGTGACCTTCAAGGATGTGGTCATGTATGGCATCTTGATCGATGACAAACTTGAACTTTTGGCAATTAGCTTTTTCCTTCCCATGAACCAATGTGCGGAGAGTTAAGTAAGATACTAGGAATGCCACTTGTAGGAGGCGTGCAAGGTCCATAGTAGAGCTATAAAAAGCGAATACAAAATGAGATTAGTAACTTTTGAAGCGTTTGGTATAGCGACGCAAGTACACGCGCAAAAACAAGAGTGAAATAAACTTTCTAAAAGTCCCTTACAAAACTATTTTTCTCCACGCAAGTTTGTTGGTTGGAAGGCGAATCAAGCCGTTCTGAAATTCATCATGGATTATATACGCGAAGATCGACTTGTGGCAAGTCTAGAGTCTGTACAAACACTGAGACAGCTCTCTGTAGATTATGAAGCTAAGACCTCAAACGGGTTATTAATGTTGGCGCGCGGGGTTTTTGTCCTCAAGTATGAATTCACACGACTGATAACTCTCACTGGTATATAATCCTTTTAGTTTTTCTGTTTAGTCTTCTTCGTCAGTCTCTTGTGTTTTTGTTTAATTTGTAATATTAAAACTTATGTGGTGAATCGGTAAATTATGACTTTACCTCGAGACGCAACACGAACTTAACACTGAAGAAGCTTAATGTTTTGATGCAAGTCCTCAAGCTGTAGTTGTATTTTAGGGGGGCAGTGTCACCTAATATATATTGTGTCTATAGAGACATTAGAATAGTGGTTCAGTTTTGTTAATAATGACTCTACTAGTGCACAGAAACTAGTGTTAGTTGCCTTTGGCTGCGAATGGCTGGGATACCTCTAAAGGAAACCAAAAAAAAAAGTGATGGAAAAATTTGTTCTCCCTGATAAAAATTTCTTCCTCCGAGAAATCGGTACTCAAAGAGCAATTTCGTGTTAGAGTAAAGGTTCTTTGTCAAATGTTTGAGCAGTTTTGATCAAATGCAGAGTAATCTCCGTGACATGCAGTGCTCCTTTAAAGTGTTTTGTGCTTGTGTCACTTGTGGAACCAACAATTTTATAAAAATTGTTTAATATTGTTTAATTTTCAGTCACGTTGTGCCATTTTGCCACCTGGCTGATCGACCCACAAAGATCACGGAGGATCATGAAAGCTTTAAAATTATCTTGCATTTTCCTCAAAAAATGGAGGGAAAGCCGCCAATAAAACACATTTTTTAATTTTTTATGCGGGTCCTTACACACAACACACAAAAACTTGTTTTGTGAAACCGCTAAAAAATCGTTCGAACACCTTTTTCTTGTCTTGCCGTTTGGGTTATTCTTTTTATATGAAAATTCTTTACTCAGCTGCTTTTATAAATATTTCAGTGATTTCGTGAAATATTGGAATAAATCCAGATTTCGGCCATGTCTTATCAGTTTATAGAAGAAATTAACGAGGCCTTATAGCAATAAACATTTAAGAAATGGTTTTAATAAAGTTCTAGTTGAGAAGGAAACAGTGTTGAGCCTAGCTTTCCTTAATAAAATTCCAACGAACACAACATTTTGTGGTAACAGCAACACTATTAGATTTCAGATATACATACCTTTTTCAATTTCACTTGTCTCCAACACGTATGACCACGAAACGTACACAAATTTTTGATTGCGCTGTCAAAACACTCACTCCAGTCAGAGTTAGACGTGTTTTGGAAAACGTGCGTCTCTGGAAAGGTTAATGCTCCAAAACTGTAAAAGCCAGATGTCTGCAGGTGCAGGTTTATACTTGAATAACAAAACAAAAACATATCCAAGATCCACAAATGATGACACAGTATTCCTAAAGCAACCCAAGGGGGTCTGAGTTAATTTACGCGAAGGTTGTTGAAGTTTATTTATTATTTATTGCCAGACAAAAACCAACTGTCATTCTTAGCGCAAAGTTTTTTTTATTAAAGAAAAGTATTATTAATATATATATATATATTTAGTCAAGCCTAAAAGCGGAGCTCCACGCAATTCCTTTTTAATAGCATTTATATACATGCTACTCTGCTTATTGTATGAACGTAATGTTACGTTACAAATTCTTCATCCTGTCTTGAGTTATATACAGTGTATATCTTAAGTGCATATAAAGCGAACTTTTTACGCGTCAGCGGAAAATGTTTTGAACCATAAGCTGTTCTTGTTGATCGTGCGAGATCACATTGCTGAATTCCGATGACGTTCGAGAGCATAAAACACTTGTGGATGAAAAAATTACGCTCTCTTTCAAATATTTCTCCTGTGGAAACTATTAATGCATTTGTGTAAGTGTAAAATGCGGATAATAAAGAAAATTGGGCTACCACGTAATGTTTCCACGCGTGCAATTGCGAATGGCGAGCACAAAATGTTCAAAACAATCAATGGCTATAGGAATATTCCTCCTAAAGAAATAATTCTGGTCTCTAACTAAAATTTAAGAAAAGAATACAGGAAAAATAATGTTTGGTTGTGGCCCAAAATATTTCAATGAGCGCTTAAAATACAGCGTGTTTACAAAACTTATGCGCTGTGAATTGCGAACGAATTAAACAAGCCCAGCACAAAATGTTCAAAACAATTCATAACTCTGTAAATATTTCTCTCACAGAAATAATTCTAGTCTCTTAGTAAACGTTAACAAACGGAGAATACAGGAAAAAATAGTGTTTGGTTGTGGCCCAAAATATTTCAGTGAGCGCTTAAAATTACAGCGTGTTTACAAAACTTATGCGCTGTGAATTGCGAACGAATTACACAAGCCCAGCACAAAATGTTCAAAACAATTCATAACTCTGTGAATATTTCTCTTGGAGAAAAAGAAAACGTTAACAAAAGGAGAATACAAGAAAAATAATGTTTGGTTGGGGCCCGAAATATTTCAGTGAGCGCTTTAATTTAAATTAGAGCGTGTTTACAAAACTTATGCGCTGCGAATGGCAAATGAATTAGAGTAGCCCAACACAAAATGTTCAAAACAATTCATAACTCTGTGAATATTTCTCTCGGAGAAAAAGAAAACGTTAACAAAAGGAGAATACAAGAAAAATAATGTTTGGTTGGGGCCCGAAATATTTCAGTGAGCGCTTTAATTTAAATTAGAGCGTGTTTACAAAACTTATGCGCTGCGAATGGCAAATGAATTAGAGTAGCCCAACACAAAATGTTCAAAACAATTCATAACTCTGTGAATATTTCTCCTACAGAAATAATTCTAGTCTCTTAGTAAACGTTAACAAACGGAGAATACAGGAAAAGATAGTGTTTGGTTGTGGTCCGAAATATTTCAGTGAGCGCTTGAAATTAAAGCGTGTTTACAAAACTTATGCGCTGTTAATTGCGAACGAATTACACAAGTCCAGCTCAAAATGTTCAAAACAATTTATAACTCTGTGAATATTTCTCTTGGAGAAAAAGAAAACGTTAACAAAAGGAGAATACAAGAAAAAAAATGTTTGGTTGTGGCCCGAAATATTTCAGGGAGCGCTTAAAATTAGAGCGTGTTTAAAAAACTTATGCGCTGAGAATAGCGAATGAATTAGTTAAGTCCAACACAAAATGTTAAAAACAATTCATAACTCTGTGAATATTTCTCTTACAGAAATAATTCTAGTCTCTTAGTAAACGTTAACAAACGGAGAATACAGGAAAAATAATGTTTGGTTGTGGTCCGAAATATTTCAGTGAGCGCTAAAAATTAGAGCGTGTTTACAAAACTTATGCGCTGCGAATGTCGAATGAATTAGAGAATTCCAACTCCAAATGTTCAAAATAACACATAACTCTGTGAATATTTCTCCTACAGAAATAATTCAAGTCTATAAGTAAACGTTAACAAAAGGAAAATACAGGAAAAATAATGTTTGGTTGTGGTCCGAAATATTTCAGTGAGCGCTAAAAATTAGAGCGTGTTTACAAAACTTATGCGCTGCGAATGTCGAATGAATTAGAGAATTCCAACTCAAAATGTTCAAAATAACACATAACTCTGTGAATATTTCTCCTACAGAAATAATTCAAGTCTATAAGTAAACGTTAACAAAAGGAAAATACAGGAAAAATAATGTTTGGTTGTGGTCCGAACTATTTAAACGTTTACTGCGTGTATACAAATGTGCTCTGCGAATGAATTACACAAGACACACCTCTGTGAATAGCTTTGTGAATGTTCAAAATTAATTTATCCACGAATATTTGTCATATGGCAACGATTTAAGTATTTGTGTATAATTTGAAGTATGTTACTCACCCAGCTCACCTCATGTTTGTTTTCAACTGACATTTCGCCTGTTTGTTCGTCGCTCTCGGGGTTCAAATTTGCTTATTAGTCTCCTGCTTTTTCGACATATGTAGTTTTACAACATATTCAACGAACACAAGAAATCAGTGTTCTCCAAAATTCTCGTTTGTTTTCTAAAAGAAGTAACCAATCCCACTTCCCACCGAAATAACGCGGGTTGGCGCACAGGTTAAGTGTTACATTTCACAATGGCTTACATAGAGGGGCGGACGTACGTACCTACGTACGTACGCCGGACGGACAGTGACGTCATAACCAAAATTTTTCGCATACATGGGTTTACCAAAATCCCTTATCAATGGGGCTCCAAACGCGGAGCTCCGCTGTTAGTTATAGTGACTAACAGTGCTCGAAAATCTGCGTCTAAATTTCATAGTTGTTTTTTTTTTTTCAAGAGTGTGAGTAATGTCCAGTGACTAGCTGATCGAATTGAAAAATAGAAACTTAAAAAAATAAAATTTCATTTCCCGCAAGAGGTGAAAGCAAATAACTAGCATTTGTTTCCAACATGCACGGTCACGAAATGTAGACAAATTCCATTATATTTTACAGGATTGCCTGTCGAAAGACTACTGCAGTAGTTTTAACGCGTTCTCGAAAACGCGCGTCTCTAGGCAAGCCAATCCTCTAAGTTAAGACTGTGAAAGCCAGATGTCACAATAAAATAATTATACTTGAATAATAAAGCAAACATATTCTAGATCCACTCCCCACCCTCCCCTCCACAACTTCCTCTGGGATGGGATGATCAGCCTCGCTCCCAAGGCCTAATCATGCTTATCGAGCGAGCCGAGCCGAGATCAGCTCAACGAGTGACGTTACGTTCGGCCGCGTGCCAATGAAGGACAACTGGGAACGAGGGACGAGGCTAGGGTTCGGAAACCACACGATAGCAAAATTCACTCAGGGACACACAACGTGCCCTTGGTGACCTTGATTCCGCTCTTGAGTCCCATCAACGTGCGCAAAGCATAAGGAACAAAAACAAAAAAACTGACGTTTAATATATATATACATGTATTCACTCGCGGTGAAGTAAAATAAAGCCACTGAAACGTTGGTTTAACTCAACATTGAGCTTGAGCTTGTAGATTTGTTCTTACTTCAGTAATCATAACTATGTACATCTAGAGAAGAAGAGGTCTTATTTGTAACACCCGATATGTAACATCCCGGATGGGGATAACTGACGTGTAATAAATACAAATACAGCCTTGTCAATAATTTATCGATGAAAAAAACAATTTTTTCGTTCGGCGTCATCCTGTTACTTTCTGTCACCAAGTGGATTTTCAGAAGAAACTTCTTAATGCTCATCTGAGTGCATTGTTTTCTCAGAAAATGTTGAAAAACCCCGCCGCTAAACCAGAGTTAAAGGTTGGTTTTCAACTGAGTGTCGAAAGCAATTTCGCGTTTACTTTAGTTTTGCTTTTCTACGCTTTGTGATTGGTTACTAAAACTTGCGCCACTTTCTAAGCAAACACAATCGTCGTGAGTTTCTCGCCTTCTTTTTCCCGCGCTAGGCACAGGTCACATGTATCTGCTTCGAGTTCTCATTGGTTCATGGCGTTGCTTACATCTGTTGTGATTGGTTAAGGTGGTTTCTTTCGTTTTTGTTTTAAGACACTCATTTGAAAATTCGATATAATAAGTCTCGTTTCAAACGTCGACGTTTTCATGTACCGAACCGAATTATTAGATTTAGCTTTTTATAAGTTATGCGAAGCTCCAAACCAGTACTGAGTTGTAGAGGCAGGTGATGACGAGCAGCGATGATCGGGATGGATAGTCGCGTTCCGATACACTCCGAAGTTGTTCTCATGACCATTTCCACCCAAACGTCCGTCAAGATCGCATCCGAACTTCATTTTACTGTCGTAGCTGTTAATGAGCCAAGCACTGCCATTTGTCTGTTTCGTCAATGCAGTACAGTCGCGACAATTATTGCCACGGATGTTAATGTACTCGTAGTGGCGACAAACAAACCACCAGGTACCAAAGATATCGTGGCCTTCTAATTTGGCACGTGCGTAGTCTGTGTACTTCAGACCTTCAACAGCATGAAGAAAAAAAAAGAAGCTGATTGTTTGCGTTACGATAAATTTGTTCATTTTAAGGACAGAGCCTTCAAAAACAGAGGTATTTTTGCTCTGGTTTTGACTGTGTAGGAAACGTAGATCTTAGCAAGGGCTATTGGAATCCATAATAATATTTTTTTTTCAGAAATAGGTAAGCAACAATATTTTCTACAAAGCTTCAATTGGCGAGGGGGACGGATTCTACCCGCGGCGACTTTGAACATAAATAACTATTTTAATATTTGAGAAAATACCCTAAAAATTCAGGACTTTTTCAGAAATTTGTCTGGGAAAAATGTAGAGTGCATGTTACCTTCAGTAGGATAGTTGCAGGTGACTTGCAGGTGTGTGGAGTGATTAGCCAGGTATTGCATGTGTGGCAGGGACAGACGGTAAGCGCTCCAATCCACATAACTGTTGCGGTCATTGTTTGGGAAATCCACACCAAATCCTTTGTCTTTGAACGTACCTTTATAACTCAAGGAGAACGATTGAATCAGGGTCCAAACAAATCCGTCTTCACTTTCCATGTCGCAGTAGACGGGAAACTTTTCCTTCGTTGAATCGTAGATGGTGTAGTTTCCAGACGTCAAGTTGCCATTGTTTTCGGCGACATCTTTGCAGCTTCTTGCAAGCTTTGTCTCACACCGCTGACCAGTGTGAGTGGCAGGGCAGGTGCAGTTAAACCGTGTTCCTTTGGGGTTACAGATCTCCTTGCAGTCTCCTCCGTTTAAACAGGGATTGGGACGACAACATCGGTTAACACACTTATGTTTGCCTGGTATGTATTCCTTTCGCTCCTAACGTGTTAAAAATAGACAATAAGCTGCAAGTCTCCTTGGTTAGTAGATATCTCTTATTTTCAACTTCGTTCTACTGTTTAGTTTTTATTTTGCGTTCTTGTTTTGGTGATTAGAATAAAAAATAGCAATTAAATGTATCTCGCCTCTTTTTACAGTTCTGTAACAGGCGTTATCATGGAATGAAAGGGGAGGGATGCCAAAAAAGGAAATGTGAGAAACAAAAAAAGGACCTCCTTTTTACATATGCATGCAGAGAAACCGAAGTAAGACAAGCGGGTATACAAAGAAACAAAACAACAATGTCGACTGTTGAGCTCAACCTACCTTCACCGTGTAACTCCTTACTAGATCATAATAATTCGCCCCTGATTTCCATTTCATTGCAGATGGCTCCATATCTTTGCTAGCATCATTAAGCTCACAGTTATTTTCCTTTGCAGAGGGGAAATAATTCATGGATGCACAGAGACAGTCATCTTTGCACATCACGTGACATTTGGCGGCGCTGGCGACGATCAATCGTTTAAACACGTGACCTTCAAGGTTGTGGTCATGAACGACATCTTCGTCGATGACAAACTTGAACTTTTGGCAATTAGTTTTTTCCTTGCCTTAAACCAATGTGCGGAGAGTTAAGTAAGATACCAGGAATGCCACTTGTAGGAGGCATACAAGGTCCATAGTAGAGCTATAAAAAGCGAATACAAAATGAGATTGGTAACTTTTGAAGCGTTTGGTATAGCGACGCAAGTACACTTTCTAAAAGTCCCATACAAAACTATTTTTCTCCACGCAAGTTTCTTGGTTGGAAGGCGACTCAAGTCGTTCTCAAATTCATCATGGATTCATGGATTATATACGCGAATGTGGACTTGTGGCAAGTCTAGAGTCCGTACAAACGCTGAGACAGCTTTCTGTCGGTTGTCGAGCCGGGACCTCAAACGGGCTATTAGTGTTGGCGGGGTTCTTCTCCTCAAGTTCATACGGCTAAAAGAGCGGTTTTCAATTGAGTGTCGAAAGTAATTTCGCGTTTGCTTTGGTTTTACATTACTACGCTCTGTGATTGGTTAACAAAACTCGCGACACTTTATCAACCAATGGGAATCCAAACCAAGACCAATCGTGTTTTGGCCGCACGCGTTTTCCCGCGCTTGGCGCCAGTTGCCTGTATTTGTGTCGAATTCTGATTGGCTCATTTCGTTGTTTTCATCTGTTGCGATTGGCCAGAGTAATTAATTTCGTTTTGTCTTTTGCGACACTCAATTGGAAACCGCTCTTTCACTGGTACCGAGGAAGTCAAATTTTATAATCCTTTTAATTAGTTTTTCTGTTTAGTCTTCCTCGCCAGTTTCTATTTTGTATTTTTGTTTAATTTGTAATTTTCAAACTTATGTGGTGAATCGATAAATTATGACTTTACCCCGAGGCGCAACACAAACACTGAAGGAGCTAACTGTTTTGATCCAAGTCCTCAAGCTGCGGTTGTATTTAAAGGGGCGGTGTCACCTATTTTTATGCCATTTTGAATGGTCAAAAAAATATATTGTGTGTATAGAAACATTGAAATAGTGGTTCAGTTTTGTCAACAATGACCGTACTAGTGTACAGAAACTAGTGTTAATTACCTTTAGCAGCGAATGGCTGAGATGTATCTAAGGGAAATTTGTTCTTCCGAGAAATCGCCTAAAATATTTTCCTTGTGGAGTTGAAAGAGCAATTTCATGTTAAGGGAAAGGTTCTTTGTCAAATATTTCAGCAGTTTTGATCAAAATGCAGAATAATCTCGGTGCCTTTTTAAACTTGCGAAACTTGTGGAACCAGCAATATGATAAAAATTATTTAATATAAATCTTCAGTCGCGGGTGCCATTTTGCCACCTGGCTGATCGACCCACAAAGATCACGGAAGATCATGAAAGCTTTAAAATTATCTTGTAGTTTTCTCAAATAAGGGGGCAAAAGCACCCAATAAAACATATTTTTTAATTTTTTTTTTTTTTTTTTTTGCGGGTCCTTACACACGACACACAAACTGTTGTCTTGTAAAACCGCTATAAAATCGTTCTAAGACCTTTTTCTTCGCTTGCCGTTCGGTTTTTTTTTTATACGAAAATTCTTTACTCAGCCCCTTTTTTCATTGATTTCGTGAAATATCGGACTAAGTCCAGATTTCGGCCATGTCTTATCTTTAAAGCTCTGGTCAAACGGCGCATGATAGTCAGTGATAGTTGATGATAGTCGATGCCGATACTTAAAGCGCGCGCTCGTTTCACCACCAACTATCATGGGCCATCATCGACTATCATCAACTGTCATTCACTTTAAGCGTGTTCAAATTCTTCATGATAGTTAATGTAATATATCAAACACGAGGAAGAGTGTTTCCTCCGATTTCCAAACACCGAGAAGTAGGTTGGAAAAACGAGGCCGGCCGATTTTAATCAAATTCGAGGTGTTTGGAAATAGGAGGAAACACTCTTTCGAGTGTTTGATATAGCTTCTCAAACTATTGATAGTTCTTGGAGAAATTCGTAGCAAAAGTTCACAAAATTTTATGATAATTAAGACTACATTTCTAAACCTCCTTCACAGAAGTGATTTGCCTTGTTTGTGGCTTGATGAATTGTTAATGAGTTTGTGAAGATAGTTTTTCCTGTTTGACCAAGCGCATGATAGTCGATGACAGTTTTTCGGTCGGCTGTTTTCTCCTCCAGCCCTCTCTAGATTCATTTTCTTTTAGCTCTTCCAACAACTGAAGGAAAACGAAGCAGACTGCCGCCCTCTTTCGCCGCGAAAAATTCATCCGAGCGAAGGTTTCTAACAACGCAACGCCACTATCCTCGGCTATTGCAAGTTTCTTTGAGCCGTTTGACCACCCGCTTGATAGTTGATAGTAGTTGATGATAGTTTTTGACTATCATCAACTATCATCGACTATCATGTGCCATTTGACCACGGCTTAAAGTTCTAGTTGAGAAGGAAACAGTGTTGAGCCTAGCTTTTCTTAATAAAATTCCAACGAACACAACGTTTTGTGGTAACAGCAACCCTATTAGAGTTCAGATATACATACCTTTTTAAATTTCACTTGTTTCCAACACGTATGACCACGAAACGTACACAAATTTTTGATTGCCCTGTCAAAACACTCATCTAGTCAGAGTTAGACGTGTTTTGGAAAACGTGCGTCTCTGGAAAGGTAAGTGCTCCAAAACTGTAAAGGCCAGATGTCGCAATGCAGGTTTATACTTGAACAACAAAACAAACATATTCTAGATCCACAAATGATGACACGGTATTCCTAAAGCAACCCAAGGGGGTCTGAGTTTTCTGTACTTCCTATTTTTTCTGTTTTGATTTTAACGACAAAAAAATTGATAATTTACGCGAAGGTTGTTGAAGTTTATTTATTATTTATTGTCATACAAAAACCCACTGTCATTCTTAGCGCAAAGTTTTTTTTATTAAAGAAAAGTATTATTATAAGTTATAGTTACTAACTGTGCTCGAGAATCTGCGTCTAAATTTCATGCTTGTTTTTTTTTCGACAGTCACTAGCTGATCGAATTTAAAAATAGAAACTTAAATTTCATTTTCCGCAAGAGGTTAAAGCAAATAGCATTTGTTTCAAACATACACGGTCACGAAACGTATACAATTTCCATTATATTTTACAGGATTGCCTGCCGAAAGACTACTATAGTAGTTTTAACGCGTTCTCGAAAACGCGCGTCTCTAGGCAAGCCAATCCTCTAAGTTAAGACTGTGAAAGCCAGATGTCACATTAAATTATACTTGAATAACAAAGTAAACATATTCTAGATTCACCCCCACCCCTCCCTCTTCAACTTCCTCCAGATGGGATGATCAGCCTCGCTCTCAAGATCTAATCATTCTTATCGAGCGAGCCGAGCCGAGATCAGCTCAACGAGTGACGTCACGATCGGCCGCACGCCAATGAAGGACGACTGGCGACGGGGGACGAGGCTAGGGTTTGGAAACAACACGATAGCAAAATTCACTCGGGGACGCACAACGTGCCCTTGGTGACCTTGGCTTAGCTCTTGAGTCCCATCAACGTGCGCAAAGCATAAGGAACAAAGTCAAGAAAAACTGACGTTTGGTATATATATGTATTCACACGCGGTGAAGAAAAATAAAGCCACTTGAACGTTGGTTTAACTCAACATTGAGCTTGAGCTTGTGGATTTGTTCTTATTTCAGTAATCATAACCATGTTCATCTAGAGAAGAAGAGGTCTTATTTGTAACATCCGATATGTAACATCCCGGATGGGGATTACTGACGTGTAATAAATACAAATACAGCTTTGTTAATAATTTATCGATGAAAAAACAATTTTTTCGACTTCATCCTGTTACTTTCTGTCACCAAGTGGATTTTCAGAAGAAACTTCTTTTAAGAAGCATTAAAATGCTCATCTGAGTGCATTGTTTTCTCAGAAAAAGTTGAAAAACCCCGCCGCTCAACCAGAGTTAGAGGTTGCTTTTGAACTGAGTGTCGAAAGCTATTTTGCGTTTACTTTAGTTTTACTTTTCTACGCTTTGTGATTGGTAACTAAACCTTGCGCCACTTTCTCAGCAAACTCAATCGTCGTGACTTGCTAGCACGCGTTTTCCCGCGCTGTGCACCGGTCACATGTATCTGCTTTGAGTTCTTATTGGTTGATGGCGTTGCTTACATCTGTTGTGATTGGTTAAGGTGGTTTCTTTCGTTTTTGTTTTACGACACTCATTTGAAAATTCCATGTAATTAGTCTCGTTTTAGACGTCGAAGTTTTCATGTACCGAACCGAATTAGTAGATTTAGCTTTTTACAAGTTATGCCAAGCTCCAAACCAGTACTGAGTTGTAGAGTCAGGCGATGACGAGCAGCGATGCGCAGGATGGATAGTCGCGTTCCGATACACTCCGAAGTTGTTTTCGTGACCATTTCCACCCGTACGTCCGTCAAGATCGCATCCGTACTTCATTTTACTGTCGTAGCTGTTGATGAGCCAAGCACTGCCATTTGTCTGTTTCGTCAATGCAGTACAGTCGCTACAATAATTGCTACGGATGTTAATGTACTCGTAGTGGCGACAACGAAACGACCAGGTACCAAAGATATCGTGGCCTTCTAATTTGGCGCGTGCGTAGTCTGTATACTTGAGACCTTCAACAACATGAAGAAAAAGAAGAGAGAGCTGATTATTTGCGTTACCATAAATTAACCCATTTTAAGAACAGAGCTTTCAAATACAGAGGTATTTTTGCTCTGTTTTTGACTGTGTAGGGGACGTGGATCTTAGCAGGGCCATTGGAATCCATAATAAATTTTTTTCAGAAATAGGTAAGCAACAATATTTTCTACAAAGTTTTAACCCTTTGTAGCCTGGCGAGGGGGACGGAATCTGCCCGCGGCGACTTTGAACCTGAATAACTACAGTCAAACCTCCACTAACGGCCACCTCTCCACAACGGCACCTCTCTATAACGGCCACAATTTTTTGTCCCGGCGGACAGTCCATACATTAGCTCTTGTTTAAACCTCTCTACAACGGCCACCTCTCTACAACGACAACGGCCACCAAAGTGCGTCCCCAACTGCCAAAATAACCTCTCGACAACGGCCAGTACAGTACTTTTTTGTCAAAAAAACCGGGTCAAAAACACATTTTTTATAAACCGATGCAGTAATCCACATTTGTCTTCGGAACATTACGTTTCTGTATCCATTTTAATGATATACGTATTTTGACTGTGTTCCATTTATATGCTGCAGTAAGCATAAATTGTTTACAATAATATAGCGAATGTTGCGAACCTTGCTCGTTTCGTCTTTTTAACATTTTGATTCGAAACATTATTTACGTTTTATTGTGTATTTCACCTCTCTATATTATTTAAGATTGGATTGCCTTAATAAACATGTTGTACTTCCCGAAAAAAGGTGTCATATTACACCCCTACCTCCCCATAACGGCCACCTCTCTACAACGGCCACTTTCTTCTGTCCCCAAGGTGGCCGTTGTGGAGAGGTTCAACTGTATTTTAATATTTGAGAAAACGCCCTGAAAATTCAGGACTTTTTTAGAAATTGTCTGGGAAAAATGTAGAGTGCATGTTACCTTCAGTAGGATAGTTGCAGGTGACTCGCAAGTGTGTGGAGTGATCAGCCAGGGACTGCATGTGTGACACGGACAGACGGTAAGCGCTCCAATCCACATAACTATTGGCGTCACTCTTTGGGAAATCCACACCAAATCCTTTGTCTTCGAACGTACCTTTATTACCCAAGGAGAACGATTGAATCAAGGTCCAAACAAATCCGTCTTTACTTTCCATGTGGCAGTAGATGGGAAACTTTTCCTTCTTTGAATCGTAGATGGTGTAGTTTCCAGAAGTTAAGTTGCCATTGTTTTCGGTGACATCTTTGCAGCTTCTTGCAAGCTTTGTCTCACACCGCTGACCAGTGTGAGTGACAGGACAGGTGCAGCTGAACCGTGTTCCTTTGGGGTTACAGATCTCCTTGCAGTCTCCTCCGTTTACACAGGGATTGGGACGACAACATCGGTTAACACACTTATGTTTGCCTGGTATGTATTCCTTTCCCTCCTAAAGTGTTAAAAATAGACAATAAGCTGCAAGTTTCCTTCCTTAGTCGGGATATGTCTTATTTTCAACTTCGTTCTACTGTTTAGTTTTTATTTTGCGTTCTTCTTTTGGTGATTAGCAATTAAATGTTTTTGGCATCTTTTTACAGTTCTGTTACAGGCGTAGTCAGGGAATGGGAGGGGAGGGACGCCAAAAAAAGAAAGCGAAAAAGAGGACCCCCGTTTTTTACATGCATGCAGAGAAACCGAAAGAAGACAAGCCGTTATACAAAGAAACAAACAACAATGTCGACTGTTGAGCTCAACCTACCTTCACCGTATAACTCCTTACTAGATCATAATAATTCGCCCCTGATTTCCATTTCATTGCAGATGGTTCCATGTCTTTGTTAGCATCGTTAAGCTCACAGTTATTTTCCTTTGCAGAGGGGAAATAATTCATAGATGCACAGAGACAGTCATCTTTACACATCATGTGACCTTTGGCGGTGCTGGCGACGGTCAATCGTTTAAACACGTGACCTTCAAGGATGTGGTCATGAATGACATCTTCGTCGATGACAAACTTGAACTGTTGGCAATTAGCTTTTTCCTTCCCGTAAACCAATGTGCGGAGAGTCAAGTAAGATACCAGGGATGCCACTTGTAGGAGGCATACAAGGTCCATAGTAGGGCTATAAAAAGCGAATACAAAATGAGATTAGTAACTTTTGAAGCGTTTGGTATAGCGACGCAAGTACACTTTCTAAAAGTCCCTTACAAAACTGTTCTTCTCCACGCAAGTTTCTTGGTTGGAGACGACTCAAATCGTTCTCAAATTCATCATGAATTCATGGATTATATACGCGAAGGTCGACTTGTGGCAAGTCTATAGTCCGTACAAACACTGACACAGCTTTCTGCAGGTTGTCGAGCCGGAACCTCAAACGGGTTATTAGTGTTGGCGGGGTTCTTCTCCTTAAGTTCATACGGCTAAAAGAGCGGTTTTCAATTGAGTGTCGAAAGTAATTTCGCGTTTGCTTTGGTTTTGCATTACTACGCTCTGTGATTGGTTAACAAAACTCGCAACACTTTCTGAACCAATGGGAATCCAAACCAAGACCAATCGTGTTTTTGCCGCACGCGTTTTCCCGCGCTTGGCGCCAGTTGCCATGTCTTATCTTTAGCGAACGAATCAAAGAGGCCTTATAGCAATAAATATTAAGAGATTTTTTTAATAAAGTTCATGTTGAGAAGAAGGGTGTTGAGCCTTGCGTGCTTAATAAAATTCCAACGAACACAACATTTTGTGGTATAAACAACAACACTATTAGATTTCAGCTATACATACCTTTTTTAATTTCATTTGTTTCCAACACGTGTGACCACAAAATTTACACAAATCCTGTATATTTAACTTGATTGACTGCGCTGTCAAAACACTCCAGTCAGAGTTGGACGTCTTTTGAAAAAACGTGCGTCTTTGGAAAGGTTAATGCTCCAAAACTGTAAAAGCCAGATGTCGCAATGCAGGTTTATACTTGAACAACAAAACAAACATATTCTAGATTCACAAATGATGACACGGTATTCCTAAAGCAACTCAAGAGGGTCTCAGTTTTCTGTACTTCCTATTTTTTTTCTGTTTTGATTTTAACGTGAAAAAAATTGATAATTTACGCGAAGATTGTTGAAGTTTAGTTATTATTTATTGTCAGAAAAAACCCAATGTAATTCTTAGGCCCGGTTCATACGTCGAACTTTACATGAGCCGAACCTAATCATTTGGTTCGGCGCATGTAAAGATCGACGTATGAATCAGTTGGGATCGACAGATTTGTATTTGGGTCGACCCGCCGTTCTATTCGACTGCGCCAGTCGAATAGAACGGCAAAAGTTCGACTTCGATTCAGACGTCGAACTTTTTATGTGCCGAACCAAATGCATACGTTACGTATAAATTATATAAATTATATCTATCCCGGACGTCTGTGCATTCCATCGACATGGCATGTGCGCAAACTGAGGACTTCATTCTGAACAAGATGGCGGGAAAAGAGGAATGTGCTTGTTCTTCTTGTTTCCAAACAATTAAATATACTTGTCTGCGATGCGAAAGATAAAAAAAATCTATTCTTGATGTGCACACGCACTTCTAACCGACAGAAACTTTCCAATAAGGGCTATATCAAAGGCGAAGCGTCAAGACTTCTCAGAATAAAATCTTCAAAAACAACATTTGAAGAAAACATTACTCTATTCAAACAGAGATTACGCAACAGAGGTTTCCTCGATAACCTTATAATTAAACTCTTTCAGAAGTCAACCTCCGCGAAAGAATGTCGGCACTACAAAACAAACTAAAAACCCGCAAAAACATTTTGAGGATCGCCCTTCTGTGCGTAGCCTAAAACAATTCAGATGAGTAAATACAGGAGCCATAATTAGGGATGGAGACCGTAAGCGTGGGGTCCACGCATCCCCATGAGTTGTACCAAAAAAATCCATATTTAGAAAAAATTCCCCCCCCCCCCCCCCTCACGTCATATACCCGCGTGAATACACGCAAATTTGCGTGGGGCTACTACCTTGTATGTGACACAGAAAGCAGCTGAGAAAAAATGCACTAAAGATAAAAAAGTCCTTACCTGTCTGAGTACATGTCCATGTATTCTTACGTTAGATTTATGCAGGGCCTCACTGAAAACCACATTTTGTGACGTGGGCCCCCTGTTAAAATATCTTATTTATAGAGTGTAAGATTTTTTCATTCATTCAACAGTAGCAACGCACGCAGCGCCACCGTTTTGGCGCCTTTTTGACTTAACTGTGAGAGTCAAGTGATCAATAGGCCGCCTATTCCAACTTTTCCCGTCTTCTTTCAATTGTTACCTTTTCTTTGTGAGAGTCTAATTCCTTAAATGTAGGCACTGAGGAGATATTCCCTGGCAGAATTTCAAAATTTGGACACCCTTTTGAACGGGTGGAAAAAAATTCAATTTCTCCACGCGCGATCCTGGCCGTTTACACGCGTGCGCGCACGCTCGTACGGCGCAATTTTTTTTCTAAAATTAGATTTTTTTGGTACAACACATGGGGACAGGCCCACAAGTCAAAATGGCATCTCGTTACGGTCTCCATCCCTGATTATGGCTCCTGGTAAATGACACTTGATAGAAAATCTGCCTCTGCTAAGGGAGATCTACAAAGACCCTTCCTTACTTTCGTACAGAAAAGGGAGATCTTTGAAAGACGTACACGTAAGAGCAAATTAGCTTTGAAGGTCATATTCTTCCTATCTCGACAAGTAGGAGCCGTGTTTGGCCTGTCTTTATTACTTTACCAAACAAGCTCTTCCATGTCAGAATTCATCTTTCCAGCCATTTTAAATCTTCTTGAGTAAAAACAACAGCCGCTGACCACGAAAATCTACTTTCTCACTTTAGCTTTAATTAAGTTCGACTTCAGTTAGGTTCGACGTCTGAATCAACTGCCGAACTTAATTATTTGGGTCGACCTTAATAGGTATTAGGTTCGGCTCATGTAAAGTTCGACGTATGAACCGGGCCTATTCATTTAAGATAAGGATTATAACAAGATGCCTGCTACACTGGCATTACGCGTGATGCTGGGGCTGATTCATTTATTCCAACTGTATGCTTCGCCGATTGATAAATCTATCCTTGCTAATGGAATAGTTTGAGTCACGACGATCGCGTTACGTTGTTTCCCTTGTATAACGCGACCCAGACTTTCACTGGAAATTTTTGAAATTCCATTACGATAACATAAGCTTCTCAATGACCTCTTTTCAGTCTTGCGTCGTGGTCTAAGACTATCAAACAAAGCACGATTCCTTCGCCAGGAACTCACCAATTTCCACCGTTTTAAATGTCGGGTGCTTCTTAGAAGTTATTGTTTCGATTCACCGCTTCAAAATGGTGAAATTTCCGTTTGAAAACGGCACACTTGAGTCCAGAACATGTTAACAATATGGCGTCAAATTTAATCTGTTTTTTATAAATAGATCAAATGATGCGTTGACGTCACACAGGTAGGGGTGAGTGGGTCCCCTCCCTCGCGATGTAAGCGACAAGAATGGATTTTGATTGGGCTGCTTCTGTTGAAGACAATCAGAACAATACACCCCGAGTAGGAGATGGGTGAGTTTAATGAATAAATTAATGTACCGATTTGTAGCTACGAGTAAGAAAAAAAAAAAAAGAAAAAAAAAACAAGATGCCTGCTATACTGGCATTACGCGTGATGCTGGGGCTGATTCATTTATTCTAACTGTATGCTTCGCCGATTGATAAAACTATCCTTGCTAATGGAATAGTTTGAGTCACGACGATCGCGTTACGTTGTTTACCTTGTGTTACGCTACTCAGGGTTTCAAGGGAAATTGCGCGAATTCCATTGCGATAACGTAAGCTTCTCAATGACCTCTTTTCAGTCTCGCGTCGTGGTCTAAGACTGTCAAACAAAGCACGATTCCTTCGCCAGGAATTTACCAATTTCCACCGTTTTAAATGTTGGGTGCTTCTTAGAAGTTATTCTTTCGATTTGCCGCTTCAAAATGGTGAAATTTCCGTTTGAAAACGGCACACTTGAGTCCAGAACATGTTAACAATACGGTGCCAAATTTAATCTGTTTTGAATAAATAGATCAAATGATGCGTTGACGTCACACAGGTAGGGGTGAGTGGGTCCCCTCCCTCGCGATGTAAGCGACAAGAATGGATTTTGATTGGCCTGCTTCTGTTGAAGACAATCAGAACAATACACCCCGAGTAGGAGAGGGGTGAGTTTAATGAATAAATTAATGTACCGATTTGTAGCTACGAGGAAGAAAAAAAAAAAAGAAATCGACCCGTTTTTAGACACGGTATGCCCCCTCAGGGCATCCCGCGTAAAAAAGAAATCGACCCGTTTTTAGACACGGTATGCCCCTTCAGGGCATCCCGCGTAATAAGTTAAAGTGATTTAAAACTGCGCTCGAAAATTTCATAGTTGTTTTTTTTTTTTCAAGAGTGTGAGTAGGTAATCGAATTTAAACAAGATGCCTGCTATACTGGCATTACGCGTGATGCTGGGGCTGATTCATTTATTCCAACTGTATGCTTCGCCGATTGATAAAACTATCCTTGCTAATGGAATAGTTTGAGTCACGACGATCGCGTTACGTTGTTTCCCTTGCGTTACGCTACTCAGGGTTTCAAGGGAAATTGCGGGAATTCCATTGCGATAACGTAAGCTTCTCAATGACCTCTTTTCAGTCTCGCGTCGTGGTCTAAGACTGTCAAACAAAGCACGATTCCTTCGCCAGGAATTTACCAATTTCCACCGTTTTAAATGTTGGGTGCTTCTTAGAAGTTATTCTTTCGATTTGCCGCTTCAAAATGGTGAAATTTCCGTTTGAAAACGGCACACTTGAGTCCAGAACATGTTAACAATATGGGGCCAAATTTAATCTGTTTTTAATAAATAGATCAAATGATGCGTTGACGTCACACAGGTAGGGGTGAGTGGGTCCCCTCCCTCGCGATATAAGCGACAAGAATGGATTTTGATTGGGCTGCTTCTGTTGAAGACAATCAGAACAATACACCCCGAGTAGGAGAGGGGTGAGTTTAATGAATAAATTAATGTACCGATTTGTAGCTACGAGGAAGAAAAAAAAAAGAAATCGACCCGTTTTAAGACACGGTATGCCCCCTCAGGGCATCCCGCGTAAATAGAAACTTAAATTTCATTTCCCCTAGAGGTGAAAGCAGATAGCATTTGTTTCCGACATACAAGGTCACGAAACGTATACAATTTCCATTATATTTTACAGGATTGCCTGTCGAAAGGCTACTGCAGTACAGTCGAACCTGTATATAACGGCCCTGTATTAAGCGGTCTCCCTCTATTAAGCGGTCACTTTTTAAAGTCCCGATTTTTCGCGCATACAAACGTTGTATTTGTTACCTGTATTAGGCGGCCACCTCTATTAAGCAGCCGCGGCCACGCTGTAGCAGTCCCATGTTTGTCTTTCTTTGTTAATTTTACCTGTTTTAAGCGGCCACCCTTGAATGGAAAAGCTATATACACAGTACCATGGATAACAGGAATTGTCGCTGGCAGTGCCGACAGTCAACGATTTGCTCTACAAACTAAAGTTTCAAATTCCGAGGTGCCAAACGCACGTGTCACACTTGTTTAAGTCGCTGTAATTCTTACCCTATTCCTATTTTAACTTGAAGAATTTTGTTATATATTGTGTTACTTTTAATTAGCAACATTGCCGTTATAACTCCACTTCGATCGTAACAACTATGAAATGACGGAATGAGATATTTTGTTGTGAACTGCAAGTCACGTAAGTAAGTGAGTTAGAAATACAGTACCGTACACCGTACAAGAGTAGAGGACAATTTATTGCACAGTGCATTTACACAATGTTACGTATATTATACCATTAAGTTTAAGAATTGGTTCATGCTTAGCGTGCGTATATCGAGTTATGGATGCACGCGGGAAGTTTGGAGACCACGAGAGAAGCGTAAGAGTTGCTCGAGGCGTAGCCGAGAGCAACTCTAGCTTCTTGAGTGCTCTCCAAACTTCCCAAGTGCATCCATAACTCGATATACGCACAGCTAAAAGCATGAACCAATTATTTTTTAACATAGAGAAAATAAAGGTAATGATTCCTGGAAAACAGGTTTTGTTCCCGATTAATTACAAAATTCTCTGTACAAAAAAAAGGGCGAAAATGGTTTCTCATATCGGTTTAATCTTAACGCTCGTTGAACTTCAAGCTCTTATAAATATACATTTTTTATGGTGTTGTCTCTCTGTAAAAGTTTTTTTAATAACACAGGCACACATGCTTCCCCCATCTGACTTGCACACGTCATCGGATGGACGCACGGCCGTGCGTATGTTGAGAAATGTACCATGATGACGCCAATAGGAATTAGATTAGGATGCACGCGCGCTATGTTATAATACAAGTTGGCACTGAGCTTTGTTTAAAGTATTGATCTCCTGAAAGAGTGTTGATTGTCCTATTGTTCCCTCGCATGAAATGTTTTTGTATGACACACCATTAAAATTGACATTAGACAACGCCCAGTGAGTATCTTTAGTGATCCTGTATTAAGCGGCCACCTGTATTAAGCGGCCAGTTCCTCAAGTCCCGAGGGTGGCCGTTATATACAGGTTCGAATGTAGTTTTAACGCGTTTTTGAAAACGCGCGTCTCTAGGCAAGCCAATCCTCTAAGTTAAGACTGTGAAAGCCAGATGTCACAATAAATTAGACTTGAATAACAAAGTAAACATATTCTAGATCCACCCCCCCCCCCCCCACCCGTCCCTCCCCAATTTCCTCCGGATGGGATGATCAGCGTCGATCCCATGCCTAATCGTGCTTTTCGAGCGAGCCGAGCTCGGATCAACGGGTGACGTCACGTTCGGCGACGCCCCAATGAAGGACGACTGGGGACGAGGGACGAGCCTAGGGTTTGGAAACATTATCTCGGGGACACACAACGTGCTCTTGGTGACCTTCGCTCAGCTCTTGAGTCCCACCAGCGTGCGCAAAGCATAAGAAACATTCAAGAAAAGCTGACGTTTGTATGTATGTACGTATGTCTTCACTGGCGGTGAATTAAAATAAAGCCACTGAAACGTTGGTTTAACTCAACATTGAGCTTGAGCTTGTGAACTTGTTCTTATTTCAGTAATCATAACCATGTACATCCAGAGAAGAAGAGGTCTTATTTGTAACACCCGACATGTAACATCCCGGATGGGGATTACTGACGTGTAATAAATACAAATACAGCTTTTTGAATAATTTATCGATGTAAAAACAATTTTTTCGGCTTCATCCTGTTACTTTCTGTCACCAAGTGGATTTTCAGAAGAAACTTCTTAATGCTCGTCTGAGTGCATTGTTTTCTCAGAAAAAGTTAAAAAAAACCCGTGGCTAAACCAGAGTTAAAGATTGGTTTTCAACTGAGTGTCGAAAATAATTTCGCCTTTACTTAAGTTTTGCTTTTCTACACTTTTTGATTGGTAACTAAAACTTGCGCCACTTTCTAAGCAAACACAATCGTCGTGAGTTGCTCGCACGCGTTTTCCCGCGCTGGGCACCGGTCACATGCATGTATCTGCTTCGGGTTTTTATTGGTTGATGGCGTTGCTTACATCTGTTGTGATTGGTTAAGGTGGTTTCTTTGGTTTTTGTTTTACGACACTCACTTGAAAATTCCTGTATTCGATGTAATTAGTCTCGTTTCAAACATCGAAGTTTTCATGTGCCGAACCGGATTATTAGATTTAGCTTTTTACAAGTTATGCAAAGCTCCAAACCAGTGCTGAGTTGTAGAGGCAGGTGATGACGAGCAGCGATGCGCGGGATGAATTCTCTTGCCGTTATACATTCCGAAGTTGTTCTCGTTACCATTTGCACCCGGACGTCCGTCAAGATCGCATCCGAACTTCATTTTACTCGTGTAGCTGTTGATGAACCAAGCAGTGCCATTCTGTCTCGTCAATGCAGTACATTCGCGACAATTATTGCCACGGATGTTAATGTACTCGTAGTGGCGACAAACAAACCACCAGGTACCAAAGATATCGTGGCCTTCTAATTTGGCTCGTGCGTAGTCTGTATAGTTGAGACCTTCAACAGCAAGAAGAAAAAAAAAAGGAGCCGATTATTTGCGTTACCATAAATTTACCCATTTTTAGGACAGAGCCTCCAAATACAGAGGTATTTTTGCTCTGTTTTTGACTGTGTGGGAAACGTAGATCTTAGTAAGGGCTATTGGAATCCATAATAAAATTTTTTCAGAAATAGGTAAGCAACAGCATTTTCTACAAAGCTTTAATTGGTGAGTGGGACGGATTCTGCCCGCGGCGACTTTGAACCTGAATAACTATTTTAATATTTGAGAAAACGTCCTGAAAATTCAGGACTTTTTCAGAAAATTTTCTGGGAAAAATGTAGAGTGCATGTTACCTTCAGTAGGATAGTTGCAGGTGACTCGCAGGTGTGTGGAGTGATTAGCCAGGGATTGCATGTGTGACAGGGACAGACGGTAAGCGCTCCAATCCACATAACTGTTGGCGTCATTCTTTGGGAAATCCACACCAAATCCTTTGTCTTTGAACGTACCTTTATTACTCAAGGAGAACGATTGAATCAGGGTCCAAACAAATCCGTTTTCACTTTCCATGTCGCAGTAGACAGGAAACTTTTCCATCGTTGAATCGTAGATGGTGTAGTTTCCAGAAGTCAGGTTGCCATTGTTTTCGGCGACATCTTTGCAGCTTGAAAGCTTTGTCTCACACCGCTGACCAGTGTGAGTGACAGGACAGGTGCAGCTGAACCGTGTTCCTTTGGGGTTACAGATCTCCTTGCAGTCTCCTCCGTTCACACAGGGATTGGGACGACAACATCGGTTAACACACTTATGTTTGCCTGGTATGTATTCCTTTCCCTCCTAACGTGTTAAAAATAGACAATAAGCTGCAAGCTTCCTTCGTTAATTAGTCAGGATATGTCTTATTTTCAACTTCGTTCTACTGTTTCGTTTTTATTTTGCGTTCTTCTTTTGGTGATTAGCAATTAAATGTTTCTCGCCTTTTTTACAGTTCTGTAACAGGCGTTATCATGGAATGAAAGGGGAGAGATGCCAAAAAAGGAAACGTGAGAAACAAAAAGAAGACCCCCTTTTATCACATGCATGCAGAGAAACCGAAAGAAGACAAGCCAGTATACAATTAAACAAAACAACAATGTCGACGGTTGAGCTCAACCTACCTTCACCGTATAACTCCTTACTAGATCATAATAATTAGCCCCTGATTTACATTTCATTGCAGATGGCTCCATGTCTTTGTTAACATCGTTAAGCTCACAGTTATTTTCCTTTGCAGAGGGGAAATAATTCATGGATGCACAGAGACAGTCATCTTTGCACATCATGTGACATTTGGCGGCGCTGGCGACGGTCAATCGTTTAAACACGTGACCTTCAAGGATGTGGTCATGAATGACATCTTGGTCGATGACAAACTTGAACTGTTGGCAATTAGCTTTTTCCTTCCCGTGAACTAATGTGCGAAGCGTTAAGTAAGATACCAGGAATGCCACTTGTAGGAAGCGTACAACGTCCATAATAAAGCTATAAAAAGCGCAAACAAAATGAGATTAGTAACTTTTGAAGCGTTTGGTATAACAACGCAAGTACACACGCAAAAACATGAGTGTAATGAACTTTCTAAAAGTCCCTTACAAAACTATTTTTCTCCACGCAAGTTTCTTGGTTGGAAGGCGATTCAAGTCGCTCTCAAATTCATCATGGATTATATACGCGAAGGTTAACTTGTGGCAAGTCTAGAGTCCGTACAAACACTGAGACAGCATTCTGTAGGTTGTCATGCCGGGACCTCAAACGGGCTATTAATCTTGGCGAGGTTCTTGTCCTTAAGTATGAATTCATACGGCTAATAACTCTCACTGGTACCGAGGAAGTCAAATTATGTAATCATTTTAATTAGTTTTTCTGTTTAGTCTTCCTCGCCAGTTACTATTTTGTATTTTTGTTTTGTTTGTAATATTCAAACTTATGTGGTTAATTGGTCAATTATGACTTTACCCCGGGGCGCAACACGAACACTGAAGAAGCTAAATGTTTTGACGCAGGTCCTCAAGCTGCAGTTGTTTTTCAGTTTAAGGGGACAGCTGGACCCATTTTTGTGTCATTTTGAATGGTCTAAAAATATATAGAAACAATAAAATAACAGTTCAGTTTGTTAACAATCACCCTACTTGTGTAAATTACCTTTGGCTGCGAATGGCTGGGATGCATCTAAGGAAAACCACCAAAAATGATGAACATTTGTTCTTCCTCCGAGAAATCGCTTAATAATTTCGTCTCGGCACTCAAAGAGCAATTTCGTGTTAGGGAAAAAGTTTCTTTGTCAAATGTTTTAGAAGTTTTGACCAAAATGCAGAGTAATCTCCGTGAAAATGCATTTGTGTTTGCGAAATTTGTCGAACCAACAATATTTTAAAGAATTTTTAATCCCAAAAAAGCGAAAAAAGCACCCAATAAAACATATTTTTAATTTTTTTCTTGTAGGTCCTTACACACAACACACAAAACTTTTGTGAAATCGCTAAAAAAAATCGTTCGAGGACCTTTTTTCTTGGCTTGCCGTTTGGTTTTTATTCTTTTTATATGAAAATCCTTTACTCATCTCCTTTTATGAATTTTTTTTAGCGATTCCGGGAAATATCGGACTAAATCCAGATTTCGGCCACGTATCAAAGAGGATTTAAGCAATAAATACTTGAGAAATGTTTTCAATAAAGTTCTTGTTGAGAAGAAAACAGTGTTGAGCCTAGCTAACTTAATAAAATTCCAACGAACACAACATTTTGTGGTAACGGCAACACTATTAGATTTCAGATATACATACCTTTTTCAATTTCACTTGTTTCCCACACGTATGACCACGAAACGTGCACAGATCCTGTATATTTAACTGGATTTAACTGCCCTGTCAAAAACTCACTCCAGTCGGCAGAGTTAGACGTGTTTTAAAAAACGTGCGTCTTTGGAAAGGTTTATGCTCCAAAACTGTAAAAGCCAGATGTCGCAATGCAGGTTTATACTTGAGTAATTATAACATAACAAAAACATATTCTAGATCCCGCAAATGATGACACGGTATTCTTTAAGCAACCCAAGGAGGTCTGAGTTTTCTATACTTCCTTTTTTCTGTTTTCATTTTAACGATAAAAACTGATAAATAACGCGACGTTTGTTGAAGTTTATTTATTATTTATTGTCAGAACGAAAAACACTGTAATTCTTAGCTCAAAGTATTTTTTTCTTTTCATAAAAAATCAGTATTATTGTAGGTAATAGTGACTAACTGCGCTCCAAAATCTGCGTCTAAATTTCATAGTGGCTTTTTTAAAGAATGTAGCGGCCAGTCACTAGCTGGTCGAATTTAAAAATAGAAAGTTAAATTTCATTTTCCGCAAGAGGTGAAAGAACAAATAACACTTGGTTCCATAATGTATGGCCACGAAAAGCAATTAATTTCCATTATATTTCACAGGATTGCCTGCCGAAAGACTACTGCAGTACTTTTAACGCGTTTTCGAAAACGCGCGTCTCTAGGCAAGCCAATCCTCTAAGTTAAGACTGTGAAAGCCAGGTGTCACAATAAATTATACTGGAATAACAAAGCAAACATATTCTAGATCCACAAATCTCATCTCAAGGGGCTCTCAATTTTTTGTTTTTGTTTTTATTTTAATAAGAAAATGTAATAATTTAGACGAAACTATAGTGACTGCGCTCGAAAATTTGGGTTGAAATTTTATAGTTACTTTTTTCAATAAAGTATCGTCCACTTACTAGCATCCTCGGAGACCCAAGGGCAGATAGTTTGGACGAGGAAAAAGTAAAAAAAAAATAGTTTTCTGTGTCGATTTTTTTCCCGATCGTTTTGCCGAGTTTTTCCTCGTCCACAGTGTCTGTCCCTGGTCTCCTAGGAACTCTCATTAGTTGATCGAATTTATAATAGAAACTTGAACTTTCTTTTAACGTAGGAGGTGCCAAACAACACAAACAACACGTATTTTTAGTTTCGTCATTCAAATGCTAAATATAATATGCCCCCCTTTATCCCATATGGCCAAACTTTTTCAGATATTTATTAGCTTGCCCGGGTACTACTACCCACCCCTCCTTCCTCAACTTCCTCCGAATGGGATGATCAGCCTCGCTCCCATGCCTAATCATGCTTTTCGAGTGAGCCGAGAACAGCTCAACGGGTGACGTCACGATCGGCCGCGCGCCAAAAAAAGACGACTGGGGACGAGGGACGAGGCTAGGGTTTGGAAACAACACGATAGCAAAATTCATCCGGGGACACACAACGTGCCCTTGGTGACCATCGCTCAGCTCTTGACTCCCGTCCGCGTCCGCAAAGAATAAGAAACAAATTCCAGAAAAGCTGACGTTTGGTATATATATGTATTCACTCGCGGTGAATTAAAATAAAGCCACTGAAACGTTGGTTTAACTCAACATTGAGCTTGAGCTTGTGAACTTGTTCTTATTTCAGTAATCATAACCATGTACATCTAGAGAAGAAGAGGTCTTATTTGTAACATCCGATATGTAATATCCCGGATGGGATTACTGACGTGTAATAAATACAAATACAGCCTTGTGAATAATTTATCGATGAAAAAACAATTTTTTCGTTCGGCTTCATCCTGTTACTTTCTGTCACCAAGTGGATTTTCAGAAGAAACTTCTTAATGCTCATCTGAGTGCACTGTTTTCTCAGAAAAAGTTGAAAACCCCCCGCCGCTAGACCAGCGTTAAATATTGGTTTCCAACTGAGTGTCGAAAGCTATTTCGCGTTTACTTTAGTTTTACTTTTCTACGCTTTGTGATTGGTTACTAAAACTTGCGCCACTTTCTTAGCAAACATAACTGTCGTGACTTGCTCGCACTCGTTTTCCCGCGCTGAGCACCGGTCACATGTATCTGCTTCGAGTTCTCATTGGTTCATGGCGTTACTTACATCTGTTGTGATTGGTTAAGGTGGTTTCTTTGGTTTTTGTTTTACGACACTCACTTGACAAGACTCACTAAACAAGATGCCTGGAGGAGTTCACGCGGGGTGATTTGGTCTTTGAATGGCTACCCACGGTCACAATCTGTTTATACGTTAAATTCAAGCATGGCGGCCGCAAGATGGCGGCCGTTTGATCGGAGTGTACTGTCTCGACGATAACACTGAAAACAGGAAATAGCTGACAACAAATAGCTGACAACAAAATGCTCCTGAGTTTGCTCCTGAGTTTTGCCATCTTAACCACTCAGAAGAGTATTAGTGGTCTTTCAAATGATGAATTTAATTCCCCAAGCTTATTCAAGGGCGAATGGACTTATATTCAACCTCGATCAAGACAGACTTCATGGATTCGCAAGCGATTCTTAAACTGCCGATTAAGCTACTGCACTGATGGTTGTTCATCTTTCAACCCAATAATATTGGAACTTAATTGCTCTCTGTGGTGACATTCACCCTCACCCAGGACAAACTACCGACAGCGACTCATATGTATCTCGTCATGCAAAGCAAGCGAACAACAATCTTCGCTGTTTATCATTTAACGCCCAGAGCTTATGCAGTGTAAATAAATCAACCGATGGATCGTTTGTTAGTAATTTGCAGTCCTTTCAAGACCTTGCCTTCGTCGAAAATTTGGATATAATAAGAGTAACCGAGACTTGGCTCAACGACAACATCTCTAATAATGAAATTATTCCAACTGGATATAACATTATAAGGAAGGATCGCTCCTCTGGAAAGCGTGGTGGTGGCGTCCTCATTGCTCTACGAAATAATATTAATTACAACTTAGTTTCACTTGGAGCATGGTCGAATGAATTAGAAATTGCTGCTGTAGAGATTGAACTTATCAACACCAAGAAAACTCTGATTTGTGCTTTATATCGGCCACCTAACGTCGATACCAACGAATGGCTTCATTTATTTACTTCATTTCTTGAATTTAGCTCAAACTACGAATCAATTCTTATCTGTGGTGATTTTAATTTCCCGACCTGACTTGGAACTCTGATCTTGTAATCGAGTCTCAAGATATCAGCTCCGGATCTACAGACTTCAGAGAACTTACATCAGACTTTTATCTTCAGCAAATTAACATTTTTCCGACAAGGAAAAATAATATTCTTGACCTTGTTTTTACAAGATCCCCTGAGGCTATCAAAAATCTTGAATGTGTTATGGCAACACAATTAAATCTCTTCAGTGATCACTACCTATTGTTTTTTGATCTCAATGTTCGCGCAAAGTCATTGGCCTGTGACACACGCACAGTTTACAATTATCGTCTTGCCGACTGGAATGGCCTTTTAGAAACCTTACGGCTAACTGATCTCTCACCGTCTGCGACATCCACTGATATCGACTCAGATTGGCAGCAATGGCTGGACCTTTTTCTAGGTGCAGTAGCGGACAATATTCCAGTAAAGTCCTTTAAACGTAAAAACACTCCTCCTTGGCTAGACAATGAAGTTAAATATCTCTTGAAAAAGAAAGAAACTGCTCGACGTAAGGCCAAAAAGTCAGGGCGACTGAACTTCCATGAAAAATTTCGAGCTTTAAGACAACGAACTAAAAAATTGTTAACTGAAAAGCGCAAAGAGTGGTTTCAAGGTTTGCCTGATCTATTGAAATCAAACTCCAAAAAGTTCTGGTCTTCATTCAAGTATACAACTAAACAATCCAGTGTCCCTAACGAAGTGACGTGGACTCGTTCCAATGAATCGTACAGAGCGGACAAACCAGTCGATGTTGCAAACTTATTTAACAGCTATTTCTACTCAGTTTTCAATCCACCCCGCTCAACCAGTGAGTATGAGGACTTTCAAGCATCCAACATCTCAGCTCTCTTTGTCTCCTGTCGAGGTTCTCAACGCCCTTAGTGTGTTAGATGTGAACAAAGCAACTGGTCTCGACAAGATCCCGGCGAAACTTTTGAAAAACTGTGCACCGTGCATTTCTAATTCATTGTGTACAATCTTCAACAAATGCTTACAGCTTGGTAAACTTCCAGCTGCATGGAAAGTGGCAAATGTTATCCCGATCCACAAAAATTGCTCTCCTGGTGAAGTATCCAACTACAGACCCATCTCTTTATTACCTCTTGTTTCAAAGGTCTTGGAACGTTGTGTATACAATCATCTTATTAAGCACATTTCTAGCCAGCTTCACAATCTACAGTATGGTTTCCTTAAGGGAAAATCAACCACATCGCAGCTTCTTCAAGTCTTGAATGAAATTGGTGAGCTGCTTGATAAACGAGTGCAAGTTGATACCATCTATTTAGACTTTGCGCAAGCTTTTGACAGAGTTGACCACCAGCTTCTCCTGAAAAAGCTACGACTATTTGGCATCAATGGCAGTCTCCTCTGCTGGTTCTCCGATTATTTACATTTTAGATTTCAGAAAGTAACTGTTCTCGGTAAAACATCAAACATTCTCCCTGTTCCCTCTGGAGTACCTCAAGGGTCCATCCTATTGTTTCTAATATATGTCAACGATCTGGCCATAGCCACTGTCAATAGTTCCGTAGCACTATTCGCGGATGACACCAAGTGCTACCGTACCATCACGAACACTGATGATGGACGACTACTCCAGGAAGACCTCGATCGAATCACTTTATGGTGTCATGATTGGAGGATGGATCTCAACCAGTCTAAATGTACCGTGATGTCTACAACGAGAAATGTCAATCTAGTGGAAACACCTTACTTACTTCAAAATACACCAGTCAAACGTACTGATGCTCAAAAGGATCTCGGGATATTAGTATGTAAGGACTTGAAATGGAACAGTCAAGTACTAGCGGCTGCCTCTAACGCTAATAGGATGCTGGGTTTTATTCGTAGGTCGACACTTGAGGTCAAAAATCAATCTGCTCGCAAAGCACTGTATACAGCCTTAGTGATGAGCAACCTCTCGTACAGTTCACAAGTATGGGCCCCGCAGTCAGTCAAACTGATCGAAATTATCGAGAGAATACAACGACGTGCAACTAAATATATACTCTCACTACCCTACAGGACTGGTATCTCGTATAAAAACAGACTAACACTCACAGGCCTTAACCCTCTGTGCTATTGGCATGAATACTTGGATCTAGTCTACACTTATAAATCTATTGTTAATAGTTCTGACACCAATTTTAAGATATTTCAACCTATTAGAGTTACCAGGCTGCTCTGCTCCAACTAAGAGTATATTACTAGATATACCTAAAGCTAAGACTGTCACGTTCCAGAACAGTTTTTACTCAAGAGCCTCAAGAGCATTTAACACACTTCCAGACTTCTTGAGGGACAATACAAAATCTATAGATGTATTTAAAACTAATTTGAGGGCATACTACCTATATTTGACTTTAAATGTGTACGATCCCGCAGTACCTCAAACGTTCAAAAGTGTCTGCATAAAATGTCATCAAAGCAGATCGTTACCTGTATTATTAGTTAAAATGTGTTGTTAATTAGTTGTCAATACTTAATTATTATGATGTGATTTTATTTATACAAGGAGTCTCGTTATTGGAACATATCGTTCTGTGAGTTCTCTCCTGTCAGAGGTTTTTCATTTTGTTTTTTTTTTCTCCTCTGGCGAAATAAAATTCCGGTATTCGATGTAATTAGTCTGATTTCAAACGTCGAAGTTTTCATGTGCCGAACCGAATTATTGGAGTTAGCTTTTTACAAGTTATGCAAAGCTCCAAACCAGTGCTGAGTTGTAGAGTCAGGCGATGACGAGCAGCGATGCGCGGGATGAATTCTCCCGTCGTTATATATTCCGAAGTTGTTCTCCTTACCATTTGCACCCGGACGTCCGTCAAGATCGCATCCGAACTGCTTTTTACTTTGGTAGCTGTTGATGAGCCAAGCTCTCCCAGGTTTCTGTTTCGTCGCTGCAGTGCAGTTATGACAATTATTGCCACGGATGTTTATGTAATCATAGTGGCGACAAAGATCCGACCAGGTACCAAAGATATCGTGGCCTTCTAATTTGGCTCGTGCGTAATCTGTATACTTGAGACCTTCAACGACAAGAAAAAGAAGGAGCCATTTATTGTATTATTATTAATAATAATAATAATAATAATAATAATAATAATAATAATAATAATAATAGTAATAATAATAATAATAAAGGCTTATTGGCATTCCAAAAATGAATTGGCTCCTCTATGCTAAAAAAAAAGTTCCTATTCTACTCTTATCACAATTCAATTCAATTCCATTTTATTTTCACACGTACAACGAGATTCAATACAATACATAAAAAAAACAATAAACATTTATATTACAAAGGAAGATTAAAAAGAATTAGGATAAATCTGTTTGGTTTAGTGTGAGCAGTGCCTAAAGGAGCATGCTGCTTTCGAGTTGGGCACTGCTTACGATGGAAGAGAAAATTATTTCGGTGGAAGAGAAAATTATTTGTAAAGGTTTGAAAAAGAAAAAGAGCGTGTTTAGCGAACGGATGACGGTGAAGAACTCTACATTACTTTTGGTTTATAAGCAAATTTTTCCTGTATTTGGTTTTAAACGAAGAAGCGGAGTTTGATTGCTTAATGTTACAGTCTATTGTTTCCCATATTTGTGATGCTGCCAATTGAAAAGTGTGTTTACCGTAGTTAGTACGTATTTTTGGTCTGCTATAATTTTGTCGAGATGAAAATCGGGTATTGTACGAGTGCCGAGAGGATGCTGTGGAAATAGAGTTTGCAAAAACAGGACATATTTGATCATTTATTATTTTGAACATGAAAATGGCAACCTTGAGTTTGAATTTATTGTCAATGGTTAGAATTCCCAGTAGATTGAAGTAAACAGTGGCATTTTCTCTTTTGTGAGCAAAGAATATATTTTTGACACATTTGTTTTGGGCGGTGCGAATTTTGTTGAGATGGGCGGAGTAGGTGTTGCCCCAGCTCATTAAACCATAGTTGATGTAAGGATAAATTAGTGTATAATAGAGTTGTTTTAGAGTATTCAGGTCGACATAAAACCTTAATTTATTGATAATTCCAGTATTTTTTGATATTTTACTTTTGACGTGCTTAATTTGTTGTTCTCATTTAAGATGTTTGTCAATATAAATTCCGAGATATTTAATAAAATCTTTTTGTTCAATTTCGTGGATTTTTATATTAATTACACGCTTAATTGGGGAGCTGATCATCACAAAATTAGTCTTTTTTATATTGATTGATAGTTTATTAGCTGAGCAGTAGTAGAGAATATTATCAAATTCAGTATCATAGTTTGAGTGATATCTTCAAGGTTATTGCTAGAATAAAATACGTTGGTATCATCAGCGTATATTGTGAAGAGAAGGTTTACTGGAACAGTTTGGCATATCGTTAATATAGAGAAGAAAGAGGAGAGGGGATCCCTGAGGAAGTCCACAAGTTAAGGGTAGCAAGTCTGAATCGGTATTTCCTATTCGCACGTATTGTTTTCTATTTGACAGAAAATTTCGAAACCAAGCTAAGGGAGTACCGCGGATGCCATATTTGCTGAGCTTGTTTAAAAGAATTTCATGATTTATTGTGTCGAAGGCTTTTGACAGATCTAGAAAGTGTCCACAGGTGATGTTTTTATTGTCTATTGACGTTTTAAGGTAATCAGTGATTTCTAAAATAGTTGTTCAGTAGAGTGACCCTTACGGAAGCCGAATTGGTATTGGAAAATGATAGTGTTTCTCCAGAAACGACTCGAGTTGGTCATGAACTAGTTTTTCGAGGACTTTTGAGAACGGTGACAAGGTGGTGATGGGGTGGTAGTTTGTTGGGTCGGTGTGTGCGCCACTTTTGTATATGGGAGAGACACGAGCCATTTTTAGCACATCTGGTACTACGCCTTGTGCGATTGATTCATTATAGAGTTGGGTGATAATTGGCGTGATAACAGCGGCACTGATTTTTATTAACCGATTAGGGACATGGATAGATGACTTATTGGCATCAAGAGTTGAGAGTAGGTCATGCACGTGCATTTCGGTGACAGGTGACATAACAAAGCTAGACGAGCATGAGTATCTTGTATATTCGTTGTGGTGTTTATTGGTGCTAGGGATAATTTCGGCTACCAAGAATTGGTAGAATCCTGTTGGATTGAAGTAGATACCGGCATAAGACAAAAGAAACCGATTGTTATTGGCTGCATTTATAGACACCCGAAATCCAATTTTGAACAATTCGCAGAAAATCTAGATGAGATACTCCGCAATCTCAATCAAGACAAACGCATCGTCTATATTTTAGGTGATACCAACATAGATTTTTACAAATTTCCTACACACAACCCTACAGAAAATTTTTTAGATATGTTGTTTTCTAATATGACTCCGGTCATCACTAAACCAACTCGAATAACCGAACATTCTAAAACCCTGATCGATCATATTTACACTAACGCGCCGACAATGCATCTCTCCTCAGGGATTGCACTATTTGACATATCTGATCACCTACCTGTCTTCTGTCTTTCCAACACCAAAGTAAAAACAAATCACCAAAAACAGTCTTATAGAGACTGTATACCTTATCACTACACAAACCATGGTATTACCATAAATGCACCCGTTTTAAGGACAGTGCCTCTTTATACAGAGGTATTTTCGCTTCATTTATGACTGTGTGGGAAACGTAGATCTTAGCAAGGGATATTGGAATCCGCAAGGAACATTTTTCAGAAATGAAAAAGCATCTAGACTGGGGAGGGGGGCGAGGGGCGGATTCTGCCGGCGGCGACTTTGAACCTAAACAACTATTTTAATATTTGAGAAAACGCCCTGAAAATTCAGGACTTTTTTAAAAATTTGTCTGGGAAAAATGTACAGTGCATGTTACCTTCAGTAGGATAGTTGCAGGTGACTCGCAGGTGTGTGGAGTGATAAGCCAGGGATTGCATGTGTGGCAGGGACAGACGGTAAGCGCTCCAATCCACATAACTGTTGGCGTCATTCTTTGGAAAATCCACACCAAATTCTTTGTCTTCGAACGCGACTTTATTACTCAAGGAAAAAGATTGAATCAGGGTCCAAACAAATTCAGCTTCACTTTCCATGTCGCAGTAGACAGGAAACTTTTCCATCGTTGAATCGTAGATGGTGTAGTTTCCAGAAGTCAAGTTGCCATTGTTTACGGCGACATCCTTGCAGCTTCTTGCAAGCTGTGTCTCACACCGCTGACCAGTGTGAGTGACAGGACAGGTGCAGTTGAACCGTTTTCCTTTGGCGTTACAGATCTCCTTGCAGTCTCCTCCGTTCACACAGGGATTGGGACGACAACATCGGTTAACACACACATGTTTGCCTGGTATGTATTCCTTTCCCTCCTAACGAGATAAAAATAGACAATAAGCTGCAAGTTTCTTTCGTTAGTGGGTATATCTTATTTTTATCTTCGTTCTACTGTTAAGTTTTTATTTCGCGTTTTTCTTTTGATCATTAGCAATTAAATGTTTCTCGCCTCTTTTTAAAGTTCTATATCAAAGTTAATAACTTTCAATACCCTGTCTAGCGGATGTAATAAGGGGATGGAAGGGGAGGGACACCAAAAAAAGAAAGCGTGGGAAACAAAAAGAGGACCCCCATTTTATCACATGCATGCAGAGAAACCGAAACAAGACAAGCCGGTATACAATCAAACAGAACAACAATGTCGACAGTTTACCTCAACCTACCTTTACCGTATAACTCCTTACTAGATCGTAATAATTCGCCCCTGATTTACATTTCATTGCAGATGGTTCCATGTCTTTGTTGGCATCGTTAAGCTCACAGTTATTTCCCTTTGCAGAGGGGAAATAATTCATGGATGCACAGAGACAGTCATCTTTGCACATCACGTGACATTTGGCGGCGCTGGCGACGGTCAATCGTTTAAACACGTGACCCTCAAGGATGTGGTCATGAATGACATCTTCGTCGATGACAAACTTGAACTTTTGGCAATTAGCTTTTTCCTTCCCGTGAACTAATGTGCGGAGAGTTAAGTAAGATACCAGGAATGCCACTTGTAGGAAGCGTACAACGTCCATAATAAACCTATAAAAATAGGCAGTCTCAGACTGCATGTGTCTACTGCAGTACTGGTATAGAAATGTGATATAAAAGAATTGAAGAAAAGGGAAATAAGACTGAAATGAAAACGAAGAGGGAGGAGTGGAAATAGGATAGAGATAAAAAAAATGGTTGTAAAAATGTTGCACAGAATACTGGTGAGTGGAGATTAAGCTGGTATCGTTTACCACAAATATTTTGTATGAAGAGAACTGTAACTTTATTCTAACATAAACAATATATTATATAATCTTACAACGTGAACCACAACTTTGTACTGAAAGCAATGCAGCAAAGTTCTAAACATAACTGAGCACTGAAAGCAAAGTTGTAATCTGAAACGTAGGCATAAAATGCAACAGAAACTGTTAATTAATCTATACTGAACTTATGAATGGCAAGTATCATTTTTTAACCCTTTGACTCCTGTCGTGTTTCCATAGTTTTCGCATAAATAAAAAGTAGTAGATAAACAAATGTCGTTGGCTTCCAAAATTAACTGCATATTAAACTAGAATGATTAAACAAATGTTTTCTGGTGTAAAATAATATGGTGACCTATTAATCATTTGCCGAAAAACACAGTTGAACGCAAAAATTGCCACAATTCACGGCATGTTGATGAAGACCTTTGGCATATCAAATTTCAACCCGCTTATGCAAATTGTCCTCGATTACGCATTTGCAGCATTTACGCATATATGAATTGACAAAGCCACAAAAATCAACAAGAAGCTTTTTCAACAAAACGTTTTATTGAGATAAACAATGCATTTGCTATTAGAGGCAGAAAACTTTCAGTTTTTTTTGCGTGCGTGCAAACACGCATGTAAAATTTGAAGACACTCTGTGTTTGTTCAAAGCGATCTCTTGCAGTAAATTCGGGCACGTTTGCGATGAAAATTACAGAAGTTACAGAATTCTGGCTCAAATCATCACTTAAACTATTTGTAAAAAGCAAACCAACATCGGAAAACATCATTTACCGTATTGTCGCCATTGTCCTGATCCGGAAAAACAATCGCTTAGATCTCGGTCAGTCGAGGATTAGCGTCGGCTTTCGATAGGATTCCATTTGGGATTCCTGTGGCATTTACACTCTTACACTCTTACACTCT
The DNA here is from genome assembly GCF_977016875.1 of Pavona decussata. Lineage (NCBI taxonomy): Eukaryota > Metazoa > Cnidaria > Anthozoa > Scleractinia > Agariciidae > Pavona > Pavona decussata. The sequence continues at coordinate 1,518,637 of NW_028145484.1, forward strand.
TTCACTCTTTCACTCTTTCACTCAACCCGATGACATAGTGTCTACGCTTCTCTAGAAGCCGTAGACACAAAAAGCGTAAACAAAATGAGATTAGTACTTTTTGAAGCGTTTGGTATAGCAACGCAAGTACACACGCAAAATCATATGTAATGAACTTTCTAAAACTCCCTTACAAAAATATTTTTCTGCACGCAAGTTTCTTGGTTGAAAGGCGATTTAAGTCGTTCAGAACTCGTCAAGTCTAGAGTCCGTACATACACTGAGACAGCTTTCTGTAGGTTGTCAAGCCGGGACCTCAAACGGGCTATTAATCTTGGCGAGGTTTTTGTCCTCAAGTATGAATTCATACGGCTAATATCTCTCACTGGTACCGAGGAAGTCAAATTATGTAATCATTTTAATTAGTTTTTGTGTTTAGTCTTCGTCGCCAGTCTCTATTTTATATTTTTGTTTTGTTTGTAATATTCAAACTTATGTGGTGAATTGGTCAATTATGACTTTACCCTAGGGCGCAAATGTTTTGATGCAGGTCTTCAAGCTGCAGTTGTTTTTCAGTTTAAGGGGACAGCTGCACCTATTTTTGTGTCATTTTGAATGGTCTAAAAATATATTTGTGTCTATAGAAACAATAAAAAAACAGTTTAGTACGTTAACAATCACCCTACTTGTGTAAATTACCTTTGGCTGCGAATAGCTGGGATGCATCTAAGGGAAACCAAAAATGATGAACATTTGTTCTTCCTTCGAGAAATCGCTTAATAATTTCGTCGCGGCACTCAAAGAGCAATTTCGTGTTAGGGAAAAGGTTTTTTGTCCAATAGTTGAGTAGTTTTGACCAAAATGCAGAGTAATCTCCGTGAAAATGCTTTTGTGTTTACAAAATTTGTGGAACCAACAATTTTATAAAAAAATTTTAACCTCAAAAAAAGGCGAAAAAAAGCACCCAATAAAACATATTTTTAATTTTTTCTTGTAGTTCCTTACACGCAACACACAAAACGTTTGTAAAACCGCTAAAAAAATCGTTCGAAGACCTTTTTTCTTGGCTTGCCGTTTGGTTTATTCGTTTTATATGAAAATCCTTTACTCATCTCCTTTTATGAATTTTTTTTAGCGATTCCGGGAAATATCGGACTAAATCCAGATTTCGGCCACGTATCAAAGAGGACTTAAGCAACAAATACTTGAGAAATGTTTTCAATAAAGTTCTTGTTGAGAAGAAAACAGTGTTGAGCCTAGCTAGCTTAATAAAATTCCAACGAACACAACATTTTGTGGTAACAGCAACACTATTAGATTTCAGATATACATACCTTTTTCAATTTCACTTGTTTCCCACACGTATGACCACGAAAGGTACACAGATCCTGTATATTTAACTGGATTTAACTGCGCTGTCAAAACACTCACTCCAGTCGGCAGAGTTAGACGTGTTTTAAAAAACGTGCGTCTTTGGAAAGGTTTATGCTCCAAAACTGTAAAAGCCAGATGTCGCAATGCAGGTTTATACTTGAATAATTACAACATAACAAAAACATATTCTAGATCCCACAAATGATGACACGGTATTCTTTAAGCAACCCAAGGGGGTCTGAGTTTTCTATACTTCCTTTTTTTCTGTTTTCATTTTAACGAGAAAAACTGATAAATAACGCGACGTTTTATTATTTCTTGTCAGAACGAAAAACACTGTAATTCTTAGCCCAAAGTATTTTTTTGTTCATTAAAGATTAGTATTATTGTAGGTAATAGTGACTAACTGCGCTCCAAAATCTGCGTCTAAATTTCATAGTGGCTTTTTTAAAGAATGTAGCGGCCAGTCACTAGCTGGTCGAATTTAAGAATAGAAACTTTAATTTCATTTTCCGCAAGAGGTGAAAAAACAAATAACACTTGGTTCCACAATGTATGGCCACAAAAACTTAACAATTTCAATTGTATTTTACAGGATTGCCTGCCGAAAGACTACTGCAATACTTTTAACGTGTTTTCGAAAACGCGCGTCTCTAGGCAAGCCAATCCTCTAAGTTAAGACTGTGAAAGCCAGATGTCACAATAAATTAGACTTGAATAACAAAGGAAACATATTCTAGATCCACAAATCTCATCTCAAGGGGCTCCCAATTTTTTGCTTTTGTTTTCATTTTAGTAAGAAAATGTAATAATTTAGACGAAGCTACAGTGACTGGGCTCGAAAACTTGCGTTGAAATTTCATAGTTGCTTTTTTCAATAAAGTATCGTCCACTCACTAGCGTCCTCGGAGACCCAAGGGCAGATAGTTTGGACGAGGAAAAAGTCGTAAAAAAAGTACTTTTGTTTGTCGATTTTTTTTCCCGGCCGTTTTGCCGAGTTTTTCCTCGTCCACAATATCTGTCCCTGGTCTCCGAGGAACTCTCATTAGTTGATCGAATTTAAAATAGAAACTTGAACTTCCTTTTGACGTAGGAGGTGCCAGACGCCACAAACAACATGTATTTTTAGGTTCTTCATTCAAATGCTAAATATAATTTGGCCTCGTTGTTCCATATGTCCAAACTTTTTCAAATATTTATTAGCTTGCTCGCGTACTACTACCCACCCCCACCCCTCCACCAATAGCCTAATCATGTTTATTGATCTAGCCGAGTCGAGAACAACTCAACGGGTGACGTCACGATCGGCCGCGCGCCAATACAGGATGACTGGGGACGAAGGACGAGGCTAGGGTTTGGAAACAACACGATAACAAATTCACTTGGGGACACACAACGTGCCCTTGGTGACCTTAACTTGGCTCTAGACTCCCATCAGCGTGCGTAAAGAATAAAGAACAAAGTCAAGAAAAGCTCACGTTTGGTATATTTAACAATTATTCCACGAGCGCGTGTTGGATATGAAATGATAGATAGCCAACGAGGCGCGTAGCGCCGAGTTGGCTATAATCATCTCATATCCAACAAGCGCAAGTGGAATAATTGTTTTATTAAAAACAAACGAGAAATATTGCTAGATCTTACTGATTTCGCTGTGCAAAGAACGACCAGAAGGCAATTTAATGGTCGCCATTTCTCGGCCATGGTATAATGGCTCATATACCATGGCCGCTAAGCCAATCAAATCCCTCGAATTGCATTATACAATGATGCAGTTTTTAATAAATATATTTATTATATGGCTGGCTCCGCGAGCGGGCAAGATGAGTCAAATCCTGCGCTGTGATTGGCTACCCGAGCGGGCAAGATGGAGCTATCTTGCCCGCTCGGGATTACCCGTTGCCCGTCCGCTTGGCATCGAAAGTTTAATCCCAACAACAATGCAGGTTTTCTTCGATTTTCTCGTTGTTTTGGGGGAAAACGCTCACTAAAAAGTTCGGTAAACTCTCAACATTTACCTAAAGGAAAGGAAAGAGAATGGAATCGTCCTGGTGTAGTGAAAACTTTGTTTCAGCTACAATGAATGTGAGTTGAATCGGTGAGTTGCTCTGCGTGTAGTATTTTAGATAGAATTGATTTTGAAAAACTTATTGTCTCAAGTCGAGTGCCAAATTGATAAGTTCTCTAGGTTTGCAATTACTGTATTTAAATCATAGCGTAGTGGAAGTTGCAATTAGTGTTTACAGCAGTTCAGAAAAGTATTTTTTTAAAGTTCACCGAAGAAGCTCACGTTTTTGATTTAGCCGCGTCTTGCTTGTTGTAAACAACAAAATCTTGCCGAAGTTTCGCCCAGTTTTCTGATTTATCTGCTCTTTTTTTCGGCTTATGTTTGCAAATAATCTCAAAATCTATTGTTTCATTCAAGAATTAATGATTGGAAGCCGAAAACTGTGTAAAAATTTTTATTATTTACGCCACCGCGCGATCGGCTGAAAATGGCGAGTTTGCCGGATTCTATTCAAATCTTCCCGCTCATGCGAAAATCTAAATTTTTCGTTCTCAATAATTGTATACTCCCTTTAAGCCATTATAAAGTTAGAACCCTAAGATAATTTAGGATTCCTTGTTTTCCACGATTACATGCTAATCCAAAAATGCACTGAAAATAAATCTTGCACCGGCCGGCTAATGAAGAATTTCTTTCCGAGTAGAGCAGTTTCACGTCGTGTTTTGTTTTGTTGTTGTAGTTTAACTTGATGGTAAAACCATACAATAAATCCTTTATTGACCAAGCTTGTTCGGTCAAGATGGCTGGATATTGGCCTCGTTCTTTTTTTGCGTTTTTATGTACCTCGACTTCGTCTCGGTCCATAAAAACGCAAAAAAAGAACTTGGCCAATATCCAGCCATCTTGACCTCACGCTTGGTCAATAACGCATATATATGTATTCACTCGCGGTGAAGTAAAATAAAGCCACTGAAACGTTGGTTTAACTCAACATTGAGCTTGAGCTTGTGAACTTGTTCTTATTTCAATAATCATAACCATGTACATCTAGAGAAGAAGAGGTCTTATTTGAAACAACCGATATGTAACATCCCGGATGGGGATTACTGACGTGTAATAAATACAATTATTAAAAACTGCATCATTGTATAATGCAATTCGAGGGATTTGATTGGCTTAGCGGCCATGGTATATGAGCAATTATACCATGGCCGAGAAATGGCGACCATTAAATTGCCTTCTGGTCGTTCTTGCACAGCGAAATCAGTAAGATCTAGCAATATTTCTCGGTTGTTTTTAATAAAACAATTATTCCACTTGCGCTTGTTGGATATGAGATGATTATAGCCAACTCGGCGCTACGCGCCTCGTTGGCTATCTATCATCTCATATCCAACGCGCGCTCGTGGAATAATTGTTAAATACAGTTTTTTCAATAATTTATCGATGAAAAAACATTTTTTTTTGTTCGGCTTCATCCTGTTACTTTCTGTCACTAAGTGGATTGTTAGAAGAAACTTCTTAATGCTCATCTGAGTGCATTGTTTTCTCAGAAAAATTTGAAAACCCCCCGCCGCTAAACCAGCGTTAAATATTGGTTTCTAACTGAGTGTCGAAAGCTATTTCGCGTTTACTTTAGTTTAACTTTTCTCAGCAAGCACAATCGTCATGAGTTGCTCGCACGCGTTTTCCCGCGCTGGGCACCGGTCACATGTATCTGCTTCAAGTTCTCATTGGTTCATGGCGTTACTTACATCTGTTGTGATTGATTACGGTGGTTTCTTCGGTTTTTGTTTTACGACACTCATTTGAAAATTCCTGTATTCGATGTAATAAGTCTCTTTTCAAACGTCGAAGTTTTCATGTGCCGAACCAAATTATTGGATTTAGCTTTTTACAAGTTATGCAAAGCTCCAAACCAGTGCTGAGTTGTAGAGTCATTCGATGACGAGCAGCGATGCGCGGGATGAATTTTCCCACCGTGATACACTCCGAAGTTGTTCTCGTTACCATTTGCACCCGGACGTCCGTCAAGATCGCATCCGAACTGCCTTTTACTTTGGTAGCTGTTGATGAGCCAAGCTCTCCCAGGTTTCTGTTTCGTCGCTGCAGTACAGTTATGACAATTATTGCCACGGATGTTTATGTAATCATAGTGGCGACAAAGATCCGGCCAGGTACCAAAGATATCATGGCCTTCTAATTTGGCTCGTGCGTAATCTGTATACTTGAGACCTTCAACGACAAGAAGAAGAAGGAGCCATTTATTTGTATTAATAATAATAATAATAATAATAATAATAATAATAATAATAAAATTAATAATAACAATAATAATAATAATAATAATAATAATAATAATAATAATAATAATAATAATAATAATAATAAAGACTTATTAGCATTCCAAAAATGAATTGGCTCCTGTGATCTATGCTAAAAAAAGTTCCTATTCTACTCTTATCACAATTCAATTCAATTCCATTTTATTATCACACGTACAACGAGATTCAATACAATACATAAAAAAAACAATAAACATTTATATTACAAAGGAGGATTAAAAAGAATTAGGATAAATTTGTTTGGTTTAGTGTGAGCAGTGCCCAAAGGAGCATGCTGCTTTCGAGTTGGGCACTGCTTACGAAGGAAGAGAAAATTATTTTTAAAGGTTTGAAAAAGAAAAAGAGCGTGTTTAGCGAACGAATGTCGGTGAAGAACTCTACATTACTTTTGGTTTATAAGCAAATTTTTCCTGTATTTGGTTTTAAACGAAGAAGCGGAGTTTGATTGCTTAATGTTACAGTCTATTGTTTTCCATGGTTGTGATGCTGCGAATTGAAAAGTGTGTTTACCGTAGTTAGTACGTATTTTTGGTCTGCTAAAAATTTTGTCGAGATGAAAATCGGGTATTGTACGAGTGCCGAGAGGATGCTGTGGAAATAGAGTTTGCAAAAACAGGACATATTTGATCATTTATTATTTTGAACGTGAAAATGGCAACCTTGAGTTTGAATGCATTGTCAATGGTTAGAATTCCCAGTAGATTGAAGTCAACAGTGGCATTTTCTCTTTTGTGAGCAAAGAATATATTTTTGACACATTTGTTTTGGGCGGTGCGAATTTTGTTGAGATGGGTGGTGTAGGTGTTGCCCCAGCTCATTAAACCATAGTTGATGTAAGGATAAATTAGTGTATAATAGAGTTGTTTCCGAGTATTCAGGTCGACATAACACCTTAATTTATTGATAATTCCAGTATTTTTTGATATTTTACTTTTGACGTGCTTAATTTGTTGTTCCCATTTTAAAAGATGTTTGTCAATATAAATTCCGAGATATTTAATAAAATCTTTTTGTTCAATGTCGTGGATTTTTATATTACTTACACGCTTATTTGGGGAGCTGATAATCACAAAATTAGTCTTTTTTATATTGATTGATAGTTTATCAGCTGAGCAGTAGTAGAGAATATTATCAAATTCAGTATTCATAGTTTGAGTGATATCTTCAAGGTTATTGCTAGAATAAAATACGTTGGTATCATCAGCGTATATTGTGAAGAGAAGGTTTACTGGAACAGTTTGGCATATCGTTAATATAGAGAAGAAAGAGGAGAGGGGATCCCTGAGGAAGTCCACAAGTTAAGGGTAGCAAGTCTGAATCGGTATTTCCTATTCGCACGTATTGTTTTCTATTTGACAGAAAATTTCGAAACCAAGCTAAGGGAGTACCGCGGATGCCATATTTGCTGAGCTTGTTTAGAAGAATTTCATGATTTATTGTGTCGAAGGCTTTTGACAGATCTAGAAAGTGTCCACAGGTGATGTTTTTATTGTCTATTGACGTTTTAAGGTAATCAGTGATTTCTAAAATAGTTGTTCAGTAGAGTGACCCTTACGGAAGCCGAATTGGTATTGCGAAATGATAGAGTGTTTCTCCAGAAACGACTCGAGTTGGTCATGAACTAGTTTTTCGAGGACTTTTGAGAACGATGACAAGGTGGAGATGGGGCGGTAGTTTGTTGGGTCGGTGTCTGCGCCACTTTTGTATGTGGGAGAGACACGAGCCATTTTTAGCACATCTGGTACTACGCCTTGTGCGATTGATTCATTATAGAGTTGGGTGATAATTGGCGTGATAAGAGCGGCATTGATTTTTATTAACCGATTAGGGACATGGATAGATGACTTATTGGCATAAGAGTTGAGAGTAGGTCATGCACGTGCATTTCGGTGACAGGTGACATAACAAAGCTAGACGGGCATGAGTATCTTGTATATTCGTTGTGGTGTTTATTGGTGCTAGGGATAATTTCGGCTACCAAGAATTGGTAGAATCCTGTTGGATTGAAGTAGATACCGGCATAAGACAAAAGAAACCGATTGTTATTGGCTGCATTTATAGACACAAGAAATCCAATTTTGAACAATTCGCCGAAAATCTAGGAGAGATACTCCGCAATCTCAATCAAGACAAACGCATCGTCTATATTTTAGGTGATACCAACATAGATTTTTACAAATTTCCTACACACAACCCTATAGGAAATTTTTTAGATATGTTGTTTTCTAATAATATGACTCCGGTCATCACTAAACCAACTCGAATAACCGAACATTCTAAAACCTTGATCGATCATATTTACACTAACGCGCCGACAATGCACCTCTCCTCAGGGATTGCACTATTTGACTTATCTGATCACCTACCTGTCTTCTGTCTTTCCAACACCAAAGTAAAAACAAATCACGAAAAACAGTCTTATAGAGACTGTATACCTTATCACTACACAAACCATGGTATTACCATAAATGCACCCGTTTTAAGGACAGTGCCTCTTTATACAGAGGTATTTTCGCTTCATTTATGACTGTGTAGGAAACGTAGATCTTAGCAAGGGCTATTGGAATCCATAAGGAACAATAGGAAAGCAAAATATTTTTACAAAGCTTTAGCCCTATCTAGACTGGGACGAGGGTCGGATTCTACCGGCGGCCACTTTGAACCTAAACAACTATTTTAATATTTGAGAAAACGCCCTGAAAATTCAGGACTTTTTCAGAAATTTAACTGGGAAAAATGTAGAGTGCATGTTACCTTCAGTAGGATAGTTGCAGGTGACTCGCAGGTGTGTGGAGTGATTCGCCAGGTATTGCATGTGTGGCAGGGACAGACGGTAAGCGCTCCAATCCACATAACTGTTGGCGTCATTCTTTGGAAAATCCACACCAAATCCTTTGTCTTCGAACGCAACTTTATTACCCAAGGAAAACGATTGAATCAGGGTCCAAACAAATTCGGCTTCACTTTCCATGTCGCAGTAGACAGGAAACTTTTCCATCTTTGAATCATAGATGTTGTAGTTTCCAGAAGTCAAGTTGCTATTGTTTTCGGCGACATCTTTGCAGCTTGCAAGCTGTGTCTCACACCGCTGACCAGTGTGAGTGACAGGACAGGTGCAGTTGAACCGTGTTCCTTTGGGGTTACAGATCTCCTTGCAGTCTCCTCCGTTCACACAGGGATTGGGACGACAACATCGGTTAACACACGTATGTTTGCCTGGTATGTATTCCTTTCCATCCTAACGTGTTACAAATAGACAATAAGCTGCAAGTCTCCTTCGTTAGTGGATATCTCTCATTTTCAACTTCGTTCTACTGTTTAGTTTTTATTTTCCGTTCCTCTTTTGGTGATTAGTAATTAAATGTTTCTCGCCTTTTTTTACAGTTCTGTACCATAGTTAATAACTTCCAATAGCCTGTCTAGTGGGTGTAATCACGGAATACAAGGGGAGGGGCACCAAAAAATGAAGGCGTGAGAAACAAAAAGAGGACCCCCCACCTTTTTTTTTTCACATGCATGCAGCCGGAAACCGAAATAAGACAAGCCGGTATACAAAGAAACAAAACAACAATGTCGACTGTTGAGCTTAACCTACCTTCACCGTATAACTCCTTACTAGATCATAATAATTCGCCCCTGATTTACATTTCATTGCAGATGGCTCCATGTCTTTGTTAGCATCGTTAAGCTCACAGTTATTTCCTTTTGCAGAGGGGAAATAATTCATGGATGCACAGAGACAATCATCTTTACACATCACGTGACATTTGGCGGCGCTGGCGACGGTCAATCGTTTAAACACGTGACCTTCAAGGATGTGGTCATGAATGACATCTTCGTCGATGACAAACTTGAACTTTTGGCTATTAGCTTTTTCCTTCCCGCAAACCAATGTGCGGAGAGTTAAGTAAGATACCAGGAATGCCACTTGTAGGAGGCGTACAACGTCCATAGTAGAGCTAAAAAAAGCGAATACAAAATGAGATTAGTAACTTTTGAAGCGTTTTGTATAGCGACGCAAGTACGCTTTCTTAAATTCCCTTACAAAACTATTTTTCTCCACGCAAGTTTCTTGGATGGAAGGCGACTCAAGTCGTTCTCAAATTCATCATGGGTTATACACGCGAAGATCGACTTGTGGCAAGTCTATAGTCCGTACAAACACTGAGGCAGCTTTCTGTAGGTTGTCAAGTCGGGACCTCAAACGCGTTATTAGCGTTGACGAGGTTCTTGTCCTCAAGTATGACTTTATACGGCTAATTGAGCGATTTTCAATTGAGTGTCGAAAGTAATTTCGCGTTTGCTTTGGTTTTGCATTACTACGCTCTGTGATTGGTTAATAAAACTCGCGCCACTTTCTCAACCAATGGAATCCAAACCCAAACCAATCGTGTTTTGGCCGCACGCGTTTTCCCGCGCTTGGCGCCAGTTGCATGTATTTGTTTCGAATTCTGATTGGCTCATTGCGTTGTTTGCATCTGTTTTGATTGGTCAGAGTAATTACTTTGGTTTTGGTTTTACGACACTCAATTGGAAACCGCTCTAACTCTCACTGGTACCGAGGAAGTCAAATTCTATAATCCTTTTAATTAGTTTTTCTGTTTAGTCTTCCTCGCCAGTTTCTATTTTGTATTTTTGTTTAATTTGTAATATTCAAACGTATGTGGTGAATCGATAAATTATGACTTAACCCCGAGGCGCAACACAAACACTGAAGGAGCTAAATGTTTTGATCCAAGTCCTGAAGCTGCTCAGGTAAATTAAGGCATGGGCCCCTAATTAATCACTCAAAAAGTGAAGAGGGGTGGTCTATCTCAGAACACTTTGGCAGTAGAAGGTTGAAACTTTGCCAGATATATATATATATATATATATATATATTGACAAGTTGTGTCAATTTGGTGTTTTTTTAATTATGTAAATGTTGTCACGTGACTTTGCACGGCAACAATTTGCTTAAAATGATGAAAGCGAAAATGGCAACACTTTTCGTTGTGAGATATTTAACTTGATTGGTACAAGACAACTTGCAATAAATGCATCTACAAAACTGTGCTTGGCCCCTTTTGAATTTTTAAATAGTTTTCAAAATACACAGATTTTTCGATTAGTACGCAGTCCCCCAAGACAATTATCCCCCTACGTTAGGCCTTTGCATAGAAAAATCTTAAGAAGGCCAAGCACAGAAGTGATATAATAAACGCCCTTAACATTATTAGAATGATAAATAAACTAAGGACGCAAGAAAAAGTGTTGCCATTTTAAGATAAAGCTTTTTCGGTCGATGGAAGTCACGTGACCTAATTTGAATAATTTAAAAGTACCAAATTACCGCAAATCAATAATGTATGTATCTGTCAAAGTTTCATTTGCCTACATTAAAAGTGTTTAGAGATAGACAGCCCCCACACTTTTTGAGAGAACAATTTTGGGCCCATGCCTTAATTCACGCGAGTGAGGTTGTATGTCAATGGGGCAGCGTCACCTACTTTTGTCTCATTTTGAATGGTCCAAAAAATATATTGTGTCTATAGAAACATTGAAATAATGGTTCACTTTTGTCAACAATGACCGTACTAGTGCACAGAAACTAGTGTTAATTACCTTTAGCTGCGAATGGCTGGGATGTATCGAAGGGAAATTTGTTCTTCCTCCGAGAAATCGCTTAATATATTTTCCTTGTGGAGCTCAAAGAGCAATTTCATGTTAGGAGAAAGGTTCTTTGTCAAATATTTGAGCGGTTTTGATTCAAATGCAGAATAATCTCGGTAAGTTTTGTACTTGCGAAACTTGTGGAACCAGCAGTATTATAAAAATTATTTAATATAAATTTTAAGTCACCGGGTGCCATTTCGCCACCTGGCTGATCGACCCACAAAGATCACGGAGGATCATTAAAATTATCTTGTATTTTCCTCAAAAAAAGGGGGGGGGGGGGGGGGGGAAGCACCCAATAAAACATATTTTTAAATTTTTTTGCGGGTCCCTCCGTTACTCATCTTTACTCAGCCCCTTTTTTCAGTGGTTTCGTGAAATAGTGGACTAAATCCAGATTTCGGCCATGTGTTATCTTTAAAGCCCTGGTCAAACGGCGCATGATAGTCAATGATAGTTGATGATAGCCGATGATACTTTTAAAAGCGTGCGCGCTCGTTTGACCACCAACTATCATGGGCTATCATCGACTATCATCAACTATCATTCACTTCAGTTAAGCGTGTTCAAATTCTTCATGATACACTCTGTTTTTTTTATAAGAACGTCTAAGCTTGAAGCTGAGGCTGAACGTTCTTATATTTTTTTGCGATTTGAGGCTGAAAACGTTCTTAAGATGTTCTTAAATTACATGGTATACACTACATATATTTCAGTAAATGAATGCGGACGTGCTGAGATATGGTATCAAGAACTGCTGATTGTGACAAACCGAGATGTGTGTCACCATTACATTTGTTACCTTGATTTTGTATACAGATTAACTAAATAAAAACGTTCTTAATCGAGTCTCAGCCTGAGAAACGTTCTAAATACGTTCTTAAAATTTTGGTTAATGTCAGCCTCAACGTTCTTATAAAAAAGGTTCTTATAAAAAAACAGAGTGTAGTTGATGTAATAGATCAAACACGAGGAAGAGTGTTTCCTCCGATTTCCAAACACCGAGAAGTAGGTTGGAAAAACGAGGCGCAGCCGATTTTAACCAAATTGGAGGTGTTTGGAAATAGGAGGAAACACTCTTTCGAGTGTTTGATATAGCTTCTCAAACTATTGATAATTCTTGGAGAAATTCGTAGCAAAAGTTCAGAAAGTTTTATGATAATTAAGATCACATTTCTAAGCCTCCTTCACAGAAGTGATTTGCCTTCTTTGTGGCTTGATGAATTATTAATGAGTTTGGGAAGATAGTTTTTCCTGTTTGACCAAGCGCATGATAGTCGATGACAGTTTTTCGGTCGGCTGTTTTCTCCTCCAGCCCTCTCTAGATTCATTTTCCTTTAGTTCTTCCAACAACTGAAGGAAAACGAAGCAGACTGCCGCCCTCTTTCGTCGCGAAAAATTCATCCGTGCAAAGTTTTGTAACTTAACGCGACGCCACTATCCTCGGCTATTGCGAGTTTCTTTGAGCCGTTTGACCACCCGCTTGATAGTTGATAATAGTTGATGATAGTTTTTGACTATCATCAACTATCATCGACTATCATGTGCCGTTTGACCAGGGCTTAAAGTTCTAGTTGAGAAGGAAACAGTGTTGAGCCTAGCTTTTCTTAATAAAATTCCAACGAACACAACATTTTGTGGTAACAGCAACACTATTAGATTTCAGATATACATACCCTTTTCAATTTCACTTGTTTCCAACACGCATGACCACGAAACTCACACAAATCCTGTATATTTAACTGGATTGACTGCGCTGTCAAAACACTCACTCCAGTCAGAGTTAGACCGGACGTGTTTTGGAAAACGTGCGTCTCTGGAAAGGTAAATGCTCCAAAACAGTAAAAGCCAGATGTTGCAATGCAGGTTTATACTTGAATAACAAAACAAACATATTCTAGATCCACAAATGATGACACGGTATTCCTAAAGCAACCCAAGGGGGTCTCAGTTTTCTGTACTTCCTATTTTTTCTGTTTTGATTTTAACGAGAAAAAATTGATAATTTTCGCGAAGATTGTTGAAGTGTGTTTATTATTTATTGTCAGAAAAAACCCCACAGTAATTCTTAGCCCATAGCTTTTTCATTTAAGATAGGTATTATAATAAGTTATTGTGACTAACTGCGCTCGAAAATCTGCGTCTAAATTTAATTCAGTGGCTATTTCAAGACTGTAACGTCCAGTCACTAGCTGATCGAATTTAAAAATAGAAACTTAAATTTCATTTTCCGCAAGAGGTGAAAGCAAATAGCATTTGTTTCTGACATGCACGGTCACGAGACGTATACAATTTCCATTATATTTTACAGGATTGCCTGTCGAAAGACTACTGCAGTAGTTTAGACGTATTGTTGAAAACGCGCGTCTCCAGGCAAATCAGTCCTCTAAGCTATGACTGTGAAAGCCAGATGTCGCAATAAAGTTATACTTGAATAACAAAGCAAACATATTCTAGATCCACAAATGATGATAGTGTATTACTAACGCAACCAAAGGGGGTCTCAATTTTTTGCGTTTTTGTTTTTAACAAGAAAAATGTAATAATTTACACGAATTTATAGTGAGTGCCCTCGAAAATTCGCATCGACTGAATTATACTCCCGTGCACTCACTAGCATCCTTGGAGACCCAGGGGACAAGGAAAAAGTCGAAACGGTAGAAAAAATTCGACAAAGTAAAGTACGGGGATAACTGCCCCTGGTCTCTTAAGATGACTCATTAGCTGATCGAATTTAAAATAGAAACTTGATTTTCATTTTTCGCAGGTGGTGCAGAACACCACAAATAACACTGTTATTCAAGTATTAATTTGGCCTCGGTTTTCCACGTCGCCAAACTTTTGTTCAAGTATTTATTAGCTTGCCCACAACATTAACGAGTACCACTACACCCCCCACCCTTCCCAATTACCTTCCGTCGGATGAGATGCTCAGCTTCGCTCCCAGGCCTAATCATGCTTATCGAGCGAGCCGAGATCAGCTCCACGGGTGACGTCACGATCGGCCCCGAGCCAATGAAGGACGACTGGCGACGAGGGACGAGGCTAGGGTTTGGAAACAACACGATAACAAAGATCAACTTAGCTTCAGACCGACACCACCAGTCTTTTCTTGAAATGAGCTGCATCATTTTTCAGTAACGTTCAGTGTTTCAGTCTAACACGAGGTATATAAAAATACACCTACTAAAAGTTGGGGGTGTGTGGGGTGAAGACCGCATCATAAATGAAAAGGAATGTCCCTCTAACCCTCTCTCTCTCTCTCTCTCCACTGTTCTTCACCTTGGTTTTTCTTGCTAGTAAACGCTGTTTCTACTTTTTGCAGCATGAAAATTTGTTGCGCGTGGACGTGGTTATACGAGGAACGCAACTTGCAATGCCGCTATTGATGACAAACTGTCTATGATTCGAAATTTTTGTGTTGGTGGTCCATTATACGATTTGGATGTTTTTGTGTTATGTGGAAACTATTTTTTCGAGAGCCAGCAAGTCAAAGCAGGGAAAAACTCCAGTGAAGACTATCACAAATATTAGAAACGAAACTGCATAAAACTAATATTCATTTCTATATTAAATCACCTCAGCAAGAGCGGCGAAAGGATTGGCTGTAAATTCAAAGAAACCGTAAAAGCGCTGTGACTGTAGTGTTTATTCTGCTTTGTGACATTATAATACGGAGGAAGTTATCCGTTTTGATTGTTCTGTTATGAAGCTATCTAGAAATGAGACTGCGAGTTTGGAAATGAGAAGCGCAAAGCCTTTCGCTTGGGTAGAAGAAGTCTTCATGTAACACGGAAAGTCCAAAAACAATTTCTTTGCTTAATGTAGAGCGCCTCACGTACACCAAATTGAACACCACACAAACTTAGAACAAGCTTACGTTGTTGCATATATTGCCGTTAAATTACACTTTATTATTAAAACAACAGTTGTTCATGTCTATTTAACAACTCCAAGGTTTGTCTCTAGCAATAAGTCAGCAAACATTTGGTATCAGTAACCCGTTATAACATCTTAAAACGTAACTTGACTCTAAAATTAAATGTCTCCTCTGTTTTTTACGTGGGTTAACTCAACATCTTTTTAAGATTACTTGTATATGTAACTCAGTCCTTTCCCCACCCCAGAGAGGTAAGGAAGGGAAATGATCTTTTATCGTCGGGGGGCGGGTGGTGATGGGATGGTTGGGTGTAAGACCCCGGATGTTGTTTACTGAGCGCTTGACATGGATGAGAAGGCAAGTTTCACAGTGAAGATCGTCTTGGCAGCTGAAACAAAAGACGTGCGATAGTTATCACACAATCATTTTAAATTTAAGAATTGGTTCATTCTTAGCGTGCATATATCGAGTTATGGATGCATGTGGGAAGTTTGAAGAGCACAAGAGAAGCTTAAGAGTTACGCCGAGAACAATTCTAGGTTCTTGAGTGACCTCTAAACTCAACTAACAGATGGACCAGTAAAAGCGCTCCCTGTCAACAAAGTGTCATTTTTGCTACCCAAAATGATTTATCAAACCGATTAACAATAACATTCACCAACCAAAAAAAACACAATTAAACAGGGAGAAAAGTGTTTAAATATCGCATCTCAGCCCAAGCATTCATGCGTGGAAGACAGAAAGGTTTGTTTTTACAACACCTCCTCTCCCCACTCCCCCCCCCCCCCCCACAAGAAAAAATAATTACACACACACATACACAAAAACAAAACACATTTCATGATCAAGTAGTCAGTGCAAATATCACAAGACAGGTTTCTACAATACAAAAAACCGATGTTCTCGAACAGTCGCTACATGTAAATAACACAATTTGAAAACGAAACCAAACAACTCAACTTTCGGATTTAACGACATAAGCACAACTCGAAATAGACCAGTAAAGGAAGGTGGACCATACCTGCATCGCGAATGACGTAATGATTGCAAGCTGCTATAGCATCCAGGGCCTGGAACGAGTCATACCACTCCAACAGACCAGATGCTGAGCGAGCGGCTGTAAATACGCATAAAAGACCATCAGGAGTTGATCAATTTATAATGGTAATAGGACTGAGTAGAGTCCATTTCGGCCTGTAATCATACGACTGATAAACAAAATCGGACGACCGTGAAAAACCTACCATTGGGAAACACTTTCACTCTAACAGGGGGTTGAACACTGCAATTTGCGCACATCTAGAAAAATAATAATAAAATGCAATGATTACAAGCAAAAACAAGCGGACAAGTTTACAGTGCTATAAAGTGCTGTATAATCACATCACCCCAAAGTTTCCTATTAGCTTTTGACAATTAATGCCTTCCATTTGTGACGTTTTGACATCTTTTTGACAACTTTTAAGGGTTTCCATTTGTGACGTTTGGGCATCTTTTTGACCACTTTTTGATGACTTCCATTTCTAACGTTTTGACATCTGTTTGACAACTTTTAATGGCTTCCATTTGTGGCAATTTGAAATCATTTGGACGACTTTTTGGTGGCTTCCTTTTGTGACATTTTGACATCTTTTTGACAACTTTTTGATGGTTTTTATTTGTGACGTTTTGACATCCGTTTTGGCAGTGAACTTTTTGATGGCTTCCATTCCAACTGGCCAATCAAAATACAAGAAAGGTGGTAGTAAGTTCCATGTTCACTTTCTGACAACCGACAACTCTTCCTACCCCAGACGTTACATCTTCTATGTTTGGCCAATTAGAATGGGAGAAAAAGACGGCCATGTAGGAGTAGCCTGGGTACCAGAGATACCAAGTCTAAATGGAAATTTTCAAAAACTTTCTAAAACAAGAAGCTAGTACACCATACGAAAAAGGATGAGACGAAAACAACTCCATTACGATCCTCACCTCATGTACGTTTGCCTCTGAAAAATCAGTTGGTGCGTTGAAAAAATGTAACACTTTTGTGGGAGAAAATATACCTGGCACAATGTCAAGATTGACAACAAACAGTCATGAATCGTTTTTTAAAAAATTCAAGTAACTTGGCAACGTGTAATGCTCGCAGGAAGTGAAAGGTTAATACGAACTTCCTTGGCAAGATGTAGCAAACTGGCAAACTCTGGCAAAAAAGACACATTGTGACAGGTGAAATGAATGTTGTAAGGTAGTACTTTGCTGTGGTGCTGTTTATTATGCTGTAAAAGGTTGTTCTATCTTTTGTGTCTGTAGATGAAATTCTAAAGTGTGACCATTCAAATGAAAGCTACTGAGCAATACTTTCTTGTGGTGCTGTTTATTATGCTGTACAAAATGGCTCTACATTTTTTCATCATCAATCGACCCTTCTCCAAAATGGCGGCCGAAAATTCAAATAAGTTAAAAATAAAAACGTATACCAGCACTAGCCAGTGACTGGCTGAAGAACCCTGAGGATTGAATTTATGGTAAAGGATACGATTCTTGTTGCTTTGTTGTGGTGTCCAAAATCGGTGATTCTTCGATTCAGCGTAATTCCTGTAGCATGGTGTTCCATCGCGCAAATTTGAGATCGATGTCGGATCCACAAGGTACTTCTGCTTAGAAAAACTACAACAAAACATTGCAATAAATTGTTAACTACGAGACATAAACAGTAGTTAAAAGTGCCAATAAGATCCAAGAGTTGATTAGACAGAAGTTTTGGTTTTGCACCGAGATAGTCTGTGCAAAACTATGGTTTGACTCAAACTTGAATGCGCAACATTGGCTTGAAACTCCAGTATAACTCATGTGATTTGTCGGGAACTAGGTTGGGCTTGACTGAGGGGAGCGCTAGGAGCTGCCGCATATTCCTGCACCGGTGATTATCATTACATGTACATGTACACTTCAAATGTAAACACTATGCTGGACAACCTCGGACTTGAGACTCTTGAAAAGAGAATGCATACCAAATGCATGCCAAGTTTCTCAGAAACATTTAGTCAAATCACACAAACCTGAAGTCGATCTGCTTGCCAAAGAGTTGCTGTCGCCCAAGACATTGTATGATAGTGTTGCAAGCGACATGGTCGCTCATCTCAACCATGGCAGCGCCTGGCTTGTTAAGCAAAAACTTGATCTGAAAAAGAACATTTTGCTGGAGTTCAAAGCCGATGCGTTAGGAAACAACTAGATCTACTGAAGTGAGCTTGGCTTATTTCAGTTGCAACAAAACTACTGGGCTGAATTCAAAGTATTCAGCAGCACTACAAACTGAATAAAAGTCTGTAAAAAAAAAACGCTTGTGTCTCCCAAACAGAATTCTCATGATAGCAGCTGGATTGTACAGCGTAAGCTCAAAGCTTGTTCCAAGTGATTTTCAGATGACATCACTTTATCCTCTTGGCTAGTTGTCAGTGTTACTCAGACATGATCCACATTAACTCCACAGTACACAGTGTGCACAGGGTATCCAAACATGTATTTTTTTACTGAACCAATATCTTGTGGTCCCCGCATTGTTATACTGCATTTATTTGGAACAATGAGGGTGGGCACTTATTCAGGGGTGGGCACCTGTTATTTTCTTAACATTTTCAGCAAACGATGATATTTTTAGAGAGTAACAAAACAAGGGATAACAAGTTTATTTCACTTCAACAAGACAAAACAAAGTGCAAAATCTAACATAAACAATATAAAAGTTCATTGACTAGCGTATCTAAAACCAATTTTGGAACACAATTGATGCTCCTCTTACTTCATGCTGGGCAAGTACAAGTTGGCTCTCTAAGTTTTGAGTCTGTGGATAAAATCCTTAAGTGTGACCATTCAAATAATGTTTTTTTGTTGTTGTTGGGAGGTGGGTGGGGGTGGGTGCTTATCAATTTTTTGGGCTTTCGGGGTGGGCAAATTAATAGAATTGATGGGCTGAAAGAATGATCATCTTATGTCAAATTTTAGGCAGATCTTTGTTCTGCTCAAAAGTGATTTTATTTTTGCACGTGGCCCCATGCAAAGTTCAGGCACTTTAGAATGAAATGAAGCACAGCCTAAAACTTGACATAAGATGGTTGTGCTCTCAGCCTTTCAATTGACAAGATTGATTTCTTACCTTGAGAACATTGCCGTAGCAGCACAGAATGTTGAAGAGCCGATCACAGTTCATCTTGTGGTCATGCAGCCCATATACCATTATGACGCAGCCCCCTGCCATAGGAGGTGGTGGAGGGGGGAAGGGTCTGGGCCCATGCATCATCATTCCGCCTCCGCGGCCGGGAGGAAAAGGAGGACGTGGAGGTGGGCTCAAAAGTCCCTCTTTCACAGGTGGTCTCACAGGATCCCCTCCTGTTACATTGCAAACAAGCCATTAGAAAACAGGCTCTATTCTCCTTTGTTATGGTCATTTAAAGGTTTGATGTAGGCCAGATAACGAGAAACCATTGACACTGCTGAAAAGTGCACCTTAACCCTTGAGCACTACATCAAACTTTTATGGTATAGTTAGTGGTTGTAGAACACTGTACCTACTCCTTGTAAGGAGAGAGCATGAGGAAATTTTGAGGGGTGAGGCATTTAGTATAAGTGAGCAGAATGAATGGAACTCCAAAATAACATAGATTTCAAAACAATGTTTTTCCACTGGTAAGGGGGTGGGGGGGGGGGGGTATGCAACTCAGCATTTCACCATCTTGTGTTCTTAGCTTTGACAATTTTACGGTCAATCTATATCATGCACGACCAGTATTTTTGAAAATGATTTGAACAGGTTTTTAAAATTATTTACATGTCAGTTTTAAAACATTGCCAGTAAGATTTCCGAGTTTCTATGGAAATTTCCTTCGTTTATTGATGGTATAAAGCTATGAATATTTCCATTCAAATGTCAGACATTACAAAGAGGAATTCAAATATTCATTTCATTCTTGGAAATCTTGCGTGACATAGATTGACAGTAACAATGGTCATGCCAGTTCAAGGCTGAGAAGTTTGAAATATTCTTCAGCTTAATTTCTGTAAAAGCAACACAGACACACACAGGGATATCACTAACTTCTGAAATAGGTAGGGAAAATGAAATAAAACCTAGCCAGGGATTTTTCTTCCTAGTGTTGCAACAATGCTTTGTTCTTGCTTTTACAATGTATCATTATTGTTATTATTAACTAAATAAAAAGAAAAAGAAAATGTTGAATTCCCAACACTAAACAAACTTGACTCATAATTGTATAAAATTAATGTCACTGGTAATATTTTTCACTCATTTATATAAAAGAATGCAAAAAGCCAAAATTATTATCTTTAAGACTTACTTAAACCCCGTTGGCTTTTCATCAGCCCTCTACGCTGCATCAAACTAGAATTAAGACTGGCATGTATGGAAAGTTTGATTGATTTAAAGCGCAGTGGGGCTTGTTGTAAGCTTGGAAATCAAAACCATTAGTATTTATTAATAATAAACATGATAACTTAAAGACAAATCTGGCTCTATTGCAATATACATGTACAAACAACAAGGGCACAGTGATAAACTGCAGTATTTGAAAGATTTTAAAAGCAATGCTTTCCTACGTGTAAAAGTCTACCATTTTGAATCAGTCAAACTCCATCCAAGCAAATAAAAGCAACAGGATTACAGTGAAGTATTGCAGTATTTACAGGTTTGGAAAGCAGTGATTTCAAAAATGTCTTCAAGACAAATGAAAAGAGGTGCAAACAACTCTTAACGTGCTTCTTTCAATTTTTGATTTAACACTTGACTTGGTATGCAGGAAAAGCATTATTAATAGCAATGCAAAACAAGTCTTAGAAAATCTGAAATCTGATTTATAATTATAACATATTTGCAACACTGTTGCATACTTTTCTTAGTCTATCATGTTTGCAAATTTATTCCGTGTTTGTTTGATTATCTGAATGAAATGCTGACAGCTGTTTATTATTCTTTACTAGGTGAGTCTGTGGATGAAAACTTTTTGTGTGACCATTCAAATGAAAGCTACCAAGAAGTAGTGTTGTACAAGACAGTTCTAAATTTTTAGTCTGTGGATGAAATCCTAAAGTGTGAACTACTGATTGGTATGTTCCTGTGGTGCTGTTAATTATGCTGTGCAAAGTGGTTCTACCTTTTGAGTCTGTGGATCAAATCCTGAAGTGTGACCATTCAAATGAAAGCTACTAAGCAGCATTTTCCTGTGGCACTGTTTATTATGCTGTGTAAAGTGACTCTAACTTTTGAGTCTGTGGATGACAACTTAAAGTGTGACCGTTCAAATGAAAACGATTAAGTAGTACATGTACTTTCCTGTGGTATCAATTGATTTTTTTAACTGCCTAGTAAATAAGCTGGTTTCAGCTAGTTTTAAACCTGTGATGATTCAATTGCATGCTACTGAGCAGTAGTTTCCTGTGGTTGAAACTATTAAACCTGTGGCCATTCTGTAAGTAGTTCTTTCCTACGTTTGTAATATTATGGAATAAGAAAGGATTCTTTTTGTTGATTTTGCACTCTCTTGCAAATATAAACACAGGTGCTAGGTTGTACAATAATCAATACTTAAAATTAAATTGACATAACAAACAGCTGCATTTTATTCAGTGGATCGTGTAGTTATTAACATATTTACCTGGTGGCTTGTCAGGCTGTGTGTAGTCAAATGTGTGTTCGTCATTTCTGTACACATTCAGTGATTCTGCCTGCAATGAAATTATGAGTACCAGGATAAAATGTATTAATGTAAGAAACACAAAACGCCAATCAGTGTACATGACTGTGTAAATCAGAAATTTAGTAACTGTATTGGAGGAATTGTGGTATGGTGGTGAGTGTTTCAGACATTTTTATCTGATGTTCTATCTGCTCTTTTCATATGCCTCTCTAACAGATGCACATCTCTCTAAGGTGGACAACTCTCTAAGACGGACACCTCCCTATGGTAGGCATCTGTTATAGATGGACATCTCTTCAAGACAGACACCTCTTTTAGATGGACACTTTTCTCTAAGGTAGACACCTCTCTAAGGTGGACATGTGTTATAGATGGACATCTCTTCAAGACAGACACCCCTCTGAGATAGACACCCTTCTAAGGCGGGCATCTGTTATAGATGGACATCTCTTCAATACAGAAACCTCTTAAAGACAGACACCTCTCTAAGGTGGACACCTCTCGCAAGTGAGCATATCTCATAGATAGACACTTCTTCAGGGCAGACACCTCAGCA
The DNA here is from genome assembly GCF_977016875.1 of Pavona decussata. Taxonomy (NCBI): domain Eukaryota; kingdom Metazoa; phylum Cnidaria; class Anthozoa; order Scleractinia; family Agariciidae; genus Pavona; species Pavona decussata. The sequence goes on from NW_028145484.1 coordinate 1,541,129, forward strand.
AGATGGATGTCTCTCTAAGACAGACATAATTGTTCTGACAAGGTCACCTCATTAAGGATGGACACCTCTCTAAGCATCCCAAGCACATCTGTTTTATAGCTATTTGATTGCAGCCAGACAAAAAATTTGCACTGTACCCTGGAGAATTCGATTTTCAGAGTGTTGCAGCCTGTATAAATATCAGCACCATTTAAGTTTTCTTTAGCTTGTCTTGCTTGCTCTACAGTAGCAAATCTGTTGGAAAACTTGGGTCAAGGTCTCTTAACGACACAAAAACAGCCCTGACTTAAATAGAAAATGCACAACCTTGAACTCAAGGCCAGCTTGAGTTATCTGTTAGGGAGTCTTAAATCCATTCTCCCTATGTAGGGAGACGATCATTGACTAAACTACCTCCTTCCAGTATAGGAAACGTAACTCCCATTTCCTTGATTAGGCAGTCTAAACTGCCTCCTCCTTGCATGTGAAGAGCGGTCTTAACTCCTGACTCCCTGCGTATGGATTCTAAACCGCTTCCCTCTTCTATTGCAGAATTTTGAATTGCCACTCCCTATAAGAGTCTAAACTACCCCCTCATTGTATATAGGAAGTAGAAACTACCTTCTCCCTGATTGGGGAGTCTAAATTAAAACCTATCCCTCTATAGGGAGTCAAAACTACTTACATGTACGCCCTGCTCAACTCAGGAACTCGGGTGGTTATATGTTTTTCAACACACAACTTTACATGTAGAATACTACTTTGCTACAAAGAGAAGCACTCATAACAAACAGGTAACTTTTATTTGTCAGAAAGGATACTCCACCATTGCCTGCAAACCACTCTTCCTGAAAATGACAATCTTCAAAACATGACCTTGTTTACTGAAGATTGTGTGGAGAATGTCCTAAAAATAACAGACATTTATTTTAGCCAACAGTCTTTATAATCTTATGTATGTCATAAAACGCACAAGTCCTTGACTTTGGCAAGGGCACTATCACCTGAGCAACGGTTGTTTTTCAATAATATTGAGCAACTGTAACAGTCAATTCACATCACGCATGACTGGTATTTTTGAAATTTGAATGGAGTTTTGAAATTTACATGTCAGTATTGAACATCGCCAACAAGAATTCAGAGTTCCTGTAGAAATTTCCCTAGTTTATTGATGGTATAAAGCTATGAATGTTTCTTTACATTACAGCATTAAGTATTTCAAGAATAACAATTGTTTCCCAAGTATTTTGAATCTTTTTTTTTTTTTTTCGGTTAATGCATCTTTTACGGAAAGATTTCCAGAGAAATGTTCAACATTCCATTCAAAAGCCAGACATTTCTATGAATGAGGAATTCAAATGTTCATTTCATTCTCGGAAATACTGGTCACACATGACGTGGATTGACTGTAAATTTCTCTGTGCTCCCAACTTCCCAACTGCACATACACAAGCACGAACCACTGAACATGTACTCACTGTTGTGACTGGATACTGGGGATTTATAATGCAGATCAGCAGAATCCTGGCTGGTGGGTTTTCTACTTGTACGTTGAGGTTTCTGTAAGAAAAGGCACGGCTGTAAGATGAGTGTTGTTTCTGGCCTGTACTTACAGTATTTCTAAATTGTACTAATGTTAGATGAATTATTGGTGGAACTGGTCACCCTTTATGATTCCCTCAATATACAGCTATTTCAATTGACGTTGTCGGATCAAAGCTAAAAGCTTAAAGACATCTTCAAAGGGGCTGTCACCTCATCCACTAGATATCCTAACATTACCTTCATCCAAATGGCTCGCCATCGTATGTCTTCACTGGACGGATGAGGCATCGCTGATTTTGATGAACTTATTCATAAAAAAATCCACAGAATCTTGAGGTCTTGTCTTACCGCTTTATACTTTGATCCGACAATGTTAATTGAAATAGCTGTATACTCAAATGTTAACCACCTTGAACTGCAAAATATATAGCACCACAGGAAAGTATCGCTCACTAACTTTTATTAGAATGGTCACACTTTAGGGTTCCATATCCAACATTACAAACATTAGAACCACTCTGAACAATATTAATAATAAACAGTACCGGGTGAAGTATACATGTCAACTCTCCCAGTCCAGGTGTCTCCTCTATACCAAACAAAATCTCCCAGTCTCCCGTATGGGTCGACAAATCTCCTGGGTAAAAACGACTTTTGATTTTATTCTTTGCATTCAACTATAAATATTTTAACACCAAATTTTCCCGAAACAGATGAAATTTCACTTTTCCAAAAAAAAAAAAAAAAGAAAATGTCACAGTTCCTGGGTGCATTTTGATGCATCTATTATCCAACCTTTTATTAAGAGATGTTACTGGAATGGAAACTAAAGCAAAAAAAAAATGGGTATATTTTGTGGGAAAGTGTGTGTGTGTTGGGGGGGGGGGGAGGGGAATTTGAGTGAGAAGAGGGGGAGGGAGTGTGGGCCAAAGATGGGGCTGAGTGGTGCCACAATAGATGAAATCTCTAGATTACAGATCTATAGGCATTGGCATCTCTGGGAAAGTACTAATCATCAGTAGCTTTCATTTGAATCATCTCACAAACTCAAAAGGTAGAACGACTTGTACAGCATAATAAATAGAAACACAACTAAGTGCATGAATCACTTGATACCTGATGCAACACAATGCAACTAATCATACCCACTACCAAACATGGAGGATTTTTAACAGAGGTTGTTTTGAAGCATAAATAATCTTTTGTTTTTACAAGTAAAGACATTTTGCATACTTTGATATAGTCTTGCTTTTGGAGTAGTTAAAGTAGCAGTGTCTTCCACACAGAGTAATTTTCTCAGCATCTCCACCCTAAATACAGAAAGAACAATTATTATATTATATACTTAAAACTTTGGCAACATTTCCAATTAATGTTAAATGGAAATATTATCAAATTTTCATAGCAGCAGAACAGATACAGTATTATGCATTTCAAACCAATGACACAATGTTTAAGTTTGGAAGTCATGTTTCCGATACTTCAGTATCCATTAACAGTTGAAGAATGTTTACAAATTTTTGATTTGTAAACATCCTTGAACTGACGATGGATACTGAAGTATAATAATAATAATAATAATAATAATAATAATAATAATAATAATAATAATAATAATAATAATATAATTTATTACTTATAGAGCGCTATTTACATACACAGATCAATAGTGCTTTACAATCAAAAATACTAATAACAACATCTCTAATATTATTCTAATTATGGATATTAAAATGTCAATCAATACAAATATAATGATTTACAATACAATTCTGGTTGGTTATATAGAATTGAACCACTACTGAAATGATTTCTAAAAAGAAAAGTCTTAATAGAATTCTTAAAAGTTTCTGAAACACGTCTTCCAAACTTAAATGTTGTGTTGTTTTGAAATGCCTAATATATGGAAATATGCTCTGAAAAAGGAAAAGTAAAATTACAGCAACAAAGGAAAAATTGTATATGTACATGTCCTACTACTGAAAATTAATGTCACCCTTACCTCTGTGAAGTCCATAACAGCTTGTGCAGATGAAATGTCCTGGAATGAAAAAAAAAAATACACTCAGCATTTGGATTTATTAATTTAAAAGGAGCCAAGAAAGATACAGTATACTGTATAACATCATGATAAGTTTTTGCAACAGAGCTCCAGATGGGATTTGAACCCACAATAAAGACTCGCTTTGGTGGTCAAGACAGATGAATTGTATATAAAGAACTATTCATGTGGTAGAGTGACTTCACCAAGCCTCAACCCCTACACTGCATCTACAGTATTATTACAGCCTGCGAAGGCAGACATCTTTACCGGCTCTTATTTCACCTGTCACTATTTACAACCTATGTACATTCAACTAGAATCCTTAAAATTAAAATTTTTAAACTCACTTGAAATTCCACCAAAGCTTGCCGCATTTTTGGCATCATCGTGATGCAGCTATAAGGAAACAAATAACGTAAGCCAATTGGAAAGCAACTGAAATTCATGAAAAATTTGTAAATGAACAGCTGGAGGTCAGGTGGGCAAATATAAATAATAAGTTAGCTCTAATTTAGATCTAAATACTGATTATGTATATTGCGCATGCCAGTCGACGTTTATTATCACTAAGCTCACTCAATGGTACCGCCTAACTATAAATTTTTGTTAAGAATTAAAATATTGGTAACTGTATCATTATACATAGTATATAATACACGTCCACTTATTAGTTTACTTGTCCGCTGCCATAATTTAAGAAATACACGAAATGACAGATTCTTGCCGCTTTTCTTCCTGACGCACCTTTTTCACTGCGTTTGTACCTCGGGATCTATGTCTGATCGAGAATTCGTGTGCATGCATCATCGTGGATGAAAACTCGAATCACAAAATGGACACAAAACTAACACTTTCTGTCGCATTGTTCATTTCATTTCACACTTTCCCAAGCAAAAAATTTCTGAAAATTTGTCTAAAGGGTTATAAACTTAAGCTTAAGCTTACGTGATTGGGCCAAAAGGAGTAAGAGCATGTAGCAAGTCCTGCTCACGGGCTTCGTCTGCTACACCACGAACATGAATTACCGGTGAAGGCTGTTGGTAATGTTGCTGTTTAGTGCTTTCACTTTGATAGGAACTTTGTTCGTATCCTCCTGCAGCTCCTGATTCAATTTTCTGGCGTTTAAAATCACCATTTTCGTACCCACTTTCGGCATCAGGAACGAGCGCATGCTTTTCCGCCATCTTGAATCGGTCTTTTCTGCACTTACCCAGAATGCCTTTCAAACTTAATTTATTATCGTCCACGATCAACCAGTGCAGCGGTCACGCAGCGGGAAATTTTGAAATCAACGCCCGATGTTTGATTCTTTGTCCATTGCTGTTTGTTTCCAAGTTGATTTTTTGTCGTGTTTCTCGCTTCCATCGGATCCTAAAAGGCCATCAATTTCCCAGCGATGGAGGGAAGCACCGAATCTTTCAGTGGCATTGAGTGGGAGCTAAGCAAAGAGAACGTACAGCCACTGAAACAAGGTCGCAAGATGGCGAACTTGACGGCCGCGCTGGCGCCAAGTTCTATCGACCAGACGAGGATTTTTAGAGAGAAACAGTGAGTTTTTGCTTTCTTTTAAGCTCGAAGAAAGGCTTGATAATTGAAATGATGTTTTACGCATTCTTTCTTGCGATTTCTAAAGGGAATTTGAGGCGTTAATTAGAACATACGAGGGAGACGATCCTTTAGACATCTGGCACAAGTAAGTGACAGTGAAGCTAACTAATTGAACTACATGTTATGCTGTGCTGTCTAATTTCTTACACTGGGCATGTTTGCCTAATTCTATAAAGATATTCGCAAACTTTAAATCCGACGGATCAAGGTGGTCCTGCTTTTCTATGTTCCTAAAATGTTGCTGCATGTAAAGGTACGTGGTTTGCATTGCCGCCTTGTTGCTGGACAAAACAAAAGAAAATTTGCTCACACAGTTTGCATAAAATTGGCAGTTAAGGACGGTGCCTACTAATATCGAAGTATTTTTGTGGGGTTTATGACTATGCGGGAAAAGCAGATCTTAGGAAGGCCTATTGGAATCCAAAACGAAAATTGGGGGTAGCCACGCATTTTTCAGAGATATTTAAGCAATAATATCTCTAAAAACGCAAAAATATGAAGCAATGTATGGGATTTTTTTCCTAAATTGAAACTTAATTATCTCTGAAAAATGCATGGTTACCCCCAATTTTTCTCTAGCGATACCAATAGCGTTTGCTAAGTTTTGCTTTCTCCGCATAGTTTTAAACCTCGCAAAAATATTCCTGTGTTAGCAGGCACCACCCATAGGAAACCCGAGTATCTCAAGATGCGCAGAAAGTATGCGCAGTAACAATAGTAGGCACCGTCCTTAACTCCCAGAGGAGAAAAATCTTATTGTTCCTGTCCACCAACATGGATGCCATGAGATCACATGCAAACCATCAATAAATTAGGCGAAACTAAACCGGGGTTGGGGGGGGGGGGGGGCTATTCTCAACTGAGGTCAGGTAGGGGTGTGCTAGCTGGCAAGGCTTTCAAACTCTTATTGCATCTGTGACAAATTTTGTTATTCCCCTACCCTGTTTATGACATGGATTAAAAAAGGAAAACAAAAGACATTTTTTAACAACAGGACAATCACATGCAAGCTGGGTTGCTGAAGATCAGATGTCAGGGAAAGTAATGGCAGTACATTAGTGTAAAAAAAAAAAAACATTCGTACCCTATTTAATTAAAACCATGCTCAGCCTCTACTGGATGGAGCATCCGTGTATGAGAGTTCTCTCCCCCACCCCCTTGGCAAAAGGACATAATTGCAATGTTCACTGTGATAATTTGTTTTATATTTTCAAGGTACATAGTTTGGACCTGTGAGAACTTTCCCAAAGGTGGCAAAGAGTTGGGGGATTTGCTTGAGCGTTGTATGACAACCTTCCAGGACCAGGAAAGATATAAGAATGATGAACGATATGCCAAAGTCTGGTTGCGTTATGTGAGTTAAATCAAGAAAAGCTGTTAAATATTACACAAAAATTGAGGGAAGATTTCCACACAGCCACCGTAAAGAGATTCAAGCACTAATGTTTTGAACGTTAGCGGAATTGAGGGATTCACTCTGAGGAATGACTAACCCTTTCCTGCCCGAGGGAAATGTCGAATATTTCTAAATTGTTAACTATGAACTGGGAGACCACATGTGATATACCATTTAAAAGGTATTTTCTGGGGTGTGCTATAAATCACACCAACAGAGATGGAGGAGGTCACATATTAGAGTGAGAAAAGTCCAAAACGAAAGAAGAACAACATTGAAAATTTTCCTATTCGTTGTATATACTGGGTATCCCCCTAAACTATAGCTTAATGTACAGCTCTTAGTGCATTGCTTGTTGTAAGATATCAACTGGGCCCTTAACGTACAAAGGAAAAAAAATCCAAAAGTTTGAGGGGTGGTAAATCAAGTCTCATATAGGAGGGGGGCATGATTTTATGCCTTCAATTTGTAGATCTTTCTAAGATCTTTTGGTTGTGCAATTTCACACAAATTGACCAAATACTGAGCTCATAATTGCGTCTTGTGCCATATGGCACTCTTGGGCAGGAAAGGGCTAACACTCTACAAAACATCAGCACCAGAATCTCTTTATGGTAGCCAGATTACATGTACCTAATATCAACTCAGTAATCAAGTCATACTCATAATCTTCCATAAGCAGCAAGCATGAACAGAGTTTGAGTTGGACAAAGTATGCATATACAGTCAACTCCCTTTATTGCAGACACCCTCGGGACCGCGAGTAAGTGTCCTAAATAGCGAGAGTCCGTAATAGCGGGAATTTATTTCAGTCAAACATCTGCAATTTATTTTTGCCGGGGATTTAGCTGCTGTCCGTATTATCAGGGTGTCCATATTAGCGAGGTGTCCGCAAGGCGAGAGTTGACTGTAAACATATAGGGCTGTGCGAAAATCTTGCCAAAATTGGATCCTAGTAAGGTCTACTTTTCAGAAACACTCACAAATGCATGCTCCATAGAACTTTTTAATGCAGCTAACTGTAACCTTACAGAAGCCTGCATTTTGTTGTCATATCACCCTCACAATTTGGTTTTCAACAGTTAAGAAAACTCAAAATTGAGCATCAGTATTATAACCAACTCACAGTTTTGTGTGAGTGGTGAGATCACCATGTTACTTGGATTTATAACCTTCCAACAATTTATTAATTTCTGCTCATTCTCCTTGAGCAAAATACATCACATTGCACTAAAATGAAAATCAGACACCAGTTATCAGATGATTACAGTCGTACAATTTGATACAGACGCCTGATTTTTTTCGTCAAGAAAAACAAACGAATGTCACAGTTTTAGGTCTTAGATGCAGTAATCCAATGAATCACAGTTTAGAAAATCTAGTCAATAAGCTAGCTTGCATTTATTTGGATGCAGTCATGCTGTGACCATCAGTTGCTGTTTTGTCTTTTCTACAGTAAAGTGTGCATCCGCATGTTTCTTATTTTCTTATTAGGAGATAAACTAGAAAGGGAAAACCTCATTCCTTCTCACTTGGATTTGTGAATAAACAGCTATTACATGTATGTTTCAGAAATTAATCAGAGGGTTAAAAAAACAAATAAAACCCTTTCCAGCTTGCTTGGTATATCAGATGATAATGCCCCAATGGCCTAAAGATTGTCATAAAAATTTCACAGTTGCCCAACTGTTGGTTTTTGGACAATAAACCTTGAGCTTCATTCTCCAACAGCTGCCTGAAGGAGTTTATGTTGTTAAACAGCAACAGGGTATAAATGAATCCTCCTTTTGGTCATTTCATCAACACAAACATTTTACAAAAATTGATTGGTAAAGGAAGTGTTTGAAAGTCAGGAAAATTGTGAAGTCCCCCACAATAGCTTACTTTGGGAAAGAATGTGGTAGCTTGGGACAAGAGCGGAATGGCAATTTCAACTATGTGTGCACAATATAAATTTGCTCGCTTTCGTGTGAGACTCAACACATGGGAGACCCTTCCCCCCTCCCCCACCCAATGATCCATCCTATACTTAAATATTGTGCACATCTGCTAGAGCTCTCCCAGGTTGCCACTCTCTTATGAAGTGAGCTATACAACAAAATGTAAGTAAAAATTTTCATGTTGCCCTCAATCAAACATTATTATCATTTGAATAGTTGCCCACTCCCCTCCTACAGATTCAATTATTTTCCTTGGGGGTACATGCCAGCCTGTCCACAGGCTTTGGTGGCAAATTAAAACAATAATATTATATTTTTTCTAGTCTGACATCTGCACAGATCCCATGGAGATATTCCAATACATGCACAGCCAAGAGGTGTGCAGTAAACTGGCTCTTTTCTACGAGGCCTGGGCTCAGTTGCTGGAGGGCCTTGGGGATCACAAGAAAGCTGACGAAGTCTATAACTTGGGGATTCAAAGGAACGCACAACCCTTGGAGAGTTTGAAGAAGCAACTCAGGTAGGAAAATGTTACTCTATGATGCATAGGAAGATTGGTAAGAGAAGAGTGGCAGGACCTCTTGTGATATTGTAAAACATTTGAAAAAAAATTGAATGGCCAAGTAACCTGAAATACATCAGACAAAAGCAGGATGATATGGAAAGAATTTAATGCAGATCAGCCTTCTGCCTTGTGGAAGCTGCACCCAGGACATGGTAAACCTGGAGGTATTTCTTGCTAGTTTAAGTAAATTTTCTACTAGCTGTAGAGATTATTTATCATGAGAAAGACACCAAAATCTAACCTACATGTAAAGTACGTGATACTTTTTTTTAACACAATTTAACAATTGCTACTATTTAAGTTCAGCAAATTGGTTTTACAGCATCTTTTGCAGTCAAACAAAAACAAATTAAACTAATTTCAATTTGCATTCATTTAATTTAATGTATGCATGAATTTTTTTGTTTTTGTTTCTGTCAATTGTTTGTTTTAATGCAAAATTTATTGTACATAAATATTTTATCACCCTGAACAGAGCATTTGAAATGCGCCTGGCTGAAAGAGTTTCAAATGGATTACAGCAAGTCTCCCTTGGAGAAGATTCCGAACCAGAGAGAGTATCGCTGGGAGGTCTCAAGCGTCAAGGCAGGAAAGGAAACGTTGGGACTAAAAGAACAGGAAATGCTACTCTTTGTAAGTAAAATAATATTGTACATATGTTCTGCACATCTTGGTATGGTCTGCAAAACTCTCACTGATTTCTTAAGGATCGTGCGTTCTAAGGTATTTTTGCGTGGCTTATGAGTTGACTTTATGGGACAATAATAATAATCATCATCATCATAGTAATCTTTATTATGCAAGAAGATCTAATCAAGGGCTATTAGAATCCAAAATGAAAAATTTGGGGGTAACTGTGCATTTTTCAGAGGTTTTCAAATGAATGTGGAAAAAATAATGTACTATACTGATACATTAATATTATCTATTTTAAAATTGTCAAATGAAGTTACTCTAGATAAAAGTATTATTTTAGAGGACTGTATCAAATTGACACCCTAATGCATTATGTAAAGACCAACCTCATTCCCAGGGTCTCTCCTCTTCACAACCCAGACCATTCCCAGGCTCCTTGGGACGTGAAGAGGAGAGACCCTGGGAAAAAGGTTGTGTAAAGACTAGACAAAGTAAACTTAAGGTGGAACAGCTTTGGCAGTTTATTTGAAATCAACCATGTTTATTTGTTGTCCTCACGACCACATGTAAATGACATACAATGTTCTTTTCCATCATACTAATACTAAGTAAACCTGTTTAATATTTCAGCCAAAACAGGTGGGATTGGTGTTCCTTTGCAAACTTCAAACTCCAAAAACAGTGGCTTCAAGATTTTCTGTGATGATGATCCTGGTGGTCAAAGTTCCCTACCCCCCTCTACTGGGGAGTGGCAGATGCCTCCCACCCAACAGGTGATCAAAAAGGAGAACACCCAGAAGCCAGGAAAATGGACTGACGCAAAGGTACAGTTACTGTTACCATCAGTGAGTACCCAAGTGGTTAGACTGCTATTAAAGCACTGGCAAGGTTCTCGTTAAGTTTCAGAGTAGATGGCTAGGATGCAGACCAGAGGGGAGGGGGTATTCCCTATAATGGACTATACCGGGAGGCTCCGCCCGGTACCATGTCCTATGGAAGGTATATGAAAGGGTTCTTTTTTCTGTCAAACATGGTACAGTGTTTATAAAAGTGGAAGGGTTTGAACATCTGGGAGGAGCCTTCCTGCATAAAATTTCTTAATGAGTAGCTGATTTTGATCCACCTTGTCAATTTCTGAATTTTTCCAGTCAGCCTGTTGTCTCCGAAATTATGATTGGGGTTGAAGTTCAGAGTCCGTATGTTTTGAAAGGCAGGGTTGTCGCTAAGCGCCGGCTGGGAAAGAGGTCATCGCCGGCTGAATTTTGGGTGGCAAGCACTCGGTTAAAAGGGCAATGAACAGTTCTTTAGTTACCCACAAGCAATTGTTCGATTTAGAATAATATATTTCAAGAGAAAAGGTTGAATAAACTCCTGACTACCTTGAGTATCGATGCCATAAAGTAATTGAAATAAAGTCTTGTTTTGAGAACTTGTTTACCGTGTCCTCTTTCCGTTTACTGCGTCCGCCATCTTGTCAACACGAAGCTTGGTAGCCCCTCGATTCAAGGCATTGCGAAAGATTGGGAACGAGTTTGTTACCAGGATCGTCAGATCGGAGAAAGAAGAAGTCTTTCTCTGTAGCATGACAGAAAAAAAACATGAAGGAACTTCTTCGTAATGTTTTAATACAGCTTTTAATTGGTTAAATTTTATTGCTTATAACATGTTTATGCTCATGAATAGCACGAAGAACTGGGCAAACGGAGGAACAACTGAACAAACCAGAAACGTAAACGGTCCGCCGAGTGCTCGCCGGCGAAATCGAACGAACGAGAAACCCCGCGAAACTGGATGAACAGCTGAACGACCGAGTGGACAGCTCTTTTGCTTGCAGTTCTAAGCGTTTATAAGAATCGATTTTCTGATATTCTAGTGCAAACTTAAAAGCACTTGTCTTTTCGGAACGAATGGAAAGCGATGTAGCTTTCGTTCTCATTACTTTAATGTTAAGTAAATGTTGAAAATCTTACGCACGTATTTTCATTTTTAATGTTAGAGTATACACGGCATTCATGAAAAACGGGTTTTAGTTAGATAAGATTAGTTGCAGTTGAGTTTTGAATTTTGTTTAGGAGAGTTAAGTTATTTCTAATTTTTATACTCCTGATGGATTTTACCGTGTTTAAGGACGGTGCCTACTATTGTTACTGCGCATACGTTCTGCGCATCTCGAGATACTCGGGTTACCTATGGGTGGTGCCTGCTAATTCAGGAATATTTTTGCGCGGTTTAAAACTATGCGGAGAAAGCAGAACTTAGCAAACGCTTTTGGTATCTCGAAAGAAAATTGTGGGTAACCATGCATTTTTCAGAGATAATTAAGCTTCAATTTAGGAAAAAATCCCATACATTGCTTCATATTTTGGCGCTTTTTAGAGACATTATTGCTTAATTATCTCTGAAAAATGCGTGGCTACCCCCAATTTTCATTTTGGATTCCAATAGGCCTTCCTAAGATCTGCTTTTCCCGCATAGTCATAAACCGCACAAGAATACTTCGATATTAGTAGGCACCGCCCTTAAATAAAGAACTGTTCTTCTAGTGAGCTCACCAAAAAGAGAATTAAGAAAACAGCATAGATTGACGAACTGAAGTAAAACAAAACACTGTCTGCTCAGAAGCCAGGTCTGTCATTCTCCTTAGGGGCACAGTGAACAGACCTGGTAGAGAGTTCAAGGAACGCCAAACAACGAAAACCACATGAAGGAAATATGGAAACTTCAAAGCGAGGGAGAAAATTTTGAAAAAATGCAGGGTGTATCTCGGTACCACACGTTTCAAACTGCGGCACCACAGCTGACCTTCTCTTTAATGGTTGTTTCTTTTTGCATAAAAGAGTCCCTAGATTTCACCAGAGTGCACTAGATTGAATAATGGGAGGGGGCGACCCCCTCCCATAACTACCCCTCCCCGTCAGCTACGCCGACGGCAGAAGGCACTTCACGCGTTCTTTAGCCGGCTCAATTTCTCTGCTAACCGGCAGACAAATTTCTTAGCTACAACCCTGGAAAGGCGAGGCAATTAATAATAATTTTTTGTCGTAGGTCTCCCAAAGACATCATGCATCAGTGCCTCTCAGTGGCATACCCCAGAAGCAGGACTTCTTGGTTCATGTTGATGAAGATGTTGGTAGCCACCCTCCCCCTACTCCACAGCATATCTCACAATTTGACAAAGTGCTGAGTGCAAGAAAACCTGATAAGCCTTTTGTTGTGGAGGCTCTGAGAAATAAGGTAGATGGTATTTAATTTTAATGTACACTGCAGGTAGGTAGTTACTAGTAATAATCCTAGATTAGAAAGTGCATTCAATGTCACCAAACAAGCTCAAGTCAATCTCGATCCCAGGCTCTCTCCCTTTGTGATGTCATCCGCCCCTGCAAAAAAAATCTGCGGGGGATGCCAGATGAGCATCACAAGATCCATCGACCCATCCATGACAAGTCCCATAAAATCTTGGCTCAAATCCGTGTTAGAATTCTGAAAGCGTTCTTCCTACGTCGAATGCAAAAACCCTGCCAAATAAGAATTCCTAAAAATGTTTTAATCTTTAAAATATAAAAACTGTTTTCTTTCAAACAGTCATTGTACATCCTCCAATGAATTTTTCCATTTTTTTTGTACCAGTACTCTCAAATGAATTTCTTGATTCATCAAATAACTTCATTAAACCTTTTTCAACACTCTATGATCTTTTTGGTTTTGCCATAGTAGCCAGCCATATAGTTTTGAGAGATACTTTTCGCTATTTTTGCAATTGAATTCTTCACACCTGCAACAAACTTGTTGCTTTGTGAATCAAATGAACCTAGAAAAGACAAGATCACTCCTAACATCAAGCTTAATGTCCCATAACGGTACACTGTACATGTATTCAGCCACAACAGGTATTAGCAGGTTAAACCCCTGATTTTCTTCTTGTTTTACTTGCAGTGTGATAATCTTGAAGGTCAAAAGACCAGAGTTATGTACTGCAAAGAAAAAATTTACGCAGGAACAGAAGAATTCTCCTTTGAGGAACTCCGTGCTGCAAGGCTGTTTCAAAAGATGAGAGAGGGGACGTACCCACCTCCAGTAACTGAACCTCCGCCAGAAAACGTCAGATACATGTACCCTAAGAGGGAGGTTTACTCTTTTGATGGCGAGTTTCAGTATGAAGAAATTCTTGCAAAAAGGTGGCTTACTCATCGAAAGAAACAGGGCACATCAAAGAACCAAGTGTCACAGGACATCCAAGTGCCACAGGAAAACCGAGTGCCAGTAAGCACCAGAAGATTTGCCAGCAATGATGAAGCCTGCCCCATGGAGATTGGCAGCTGTCAAAAGAGTGTGGGAACAGCAGCTGGGCCACCAGGCTATGAAGACGGAATTTTTCATTCCACGTCAACAGATCATTTGAGCAGGTACAACGTAGACATTATAAAACTTTTTCAGTAAGTTTTGTTGTTCCATTCAATCAGGAAGGTCCTCTCCCACGTGATAGGTTTTTTCGTTATAATGTGGCTAAATGTAATTTAGGCAAATTTAACCTCGAAGCAATGCTGGTCAGCTGTTTTCCCCAGCTATATTAGGGGTAGCCCAATGTCTCTAGCAGGGGCACCTCGTGACTTTTATACGCAGTTGCTTGCTTGCAGTTCTTCGCAAAGTGTTGTCTCAATTGCTTGCTGTTTGCATGCCAGTTTGTGCTTTGTTTTTTCCCATCCCATCCCTCCCTCTCGGTGGGGGCTAGGTAAGTATTGGGTCGGTAAGTATTCCACTGAACTGTTCAGTGTGACGGTGCTTGGTGGGGGCCGCTCGCAGGGTTGCCATGGATACCTCCTCCTCATGCTAGAGCATTGCCCGGCTCCACCAACTTCAAAGGCACCAACTCCCAAGCTCATCTATTGGTGATGAGTTTAACTATGGGTGAGTGAGAGAAGCCTCTAAGTCTTTGTCCAAGGTGTCCCCTCTTGCAAGGTACCTCCAGACTCCTTATCAGTATTGTCTCATTGTGAATGCATGGTACTTTTAGGGTCCTTTTCAGAGGTATCTCATATAAGAAGTACCTCCCGGCTTCATACTGGACTAGTCCTCTTTTAAGGTACCTCCAGGCTCCTTATCAGAGATGCTCCTATGAAGCAATTACTTCCAGGCTCCTTACTCTTTTGTGAGGTATCTCCAGGTACCTTATCAGAAGGTGTTCCCTTGCAGGTGTCTCCTTTCTAGAGGTGTCCTGTTACAGGAGAGTTCAAGTGCACCTCAATGTTCCCATTTAAGTAATGTGCGGTGCCAGCACTAGTGACACTCACAATGTCCTTTCTTCTTTCCAGCATGGAATCCACAGCTCGACGAGGTCTTAGCTTTACAGGTCAACGCTGCACACAACTTCCATCGGCAGAAAACGTAAACACAATTGCAAGCAGTAGCTCTCACCATGAGCCAGCTTTTACTGTGCCACCAAATGCATTGCAAAGTGGCTGCACAAAATCTGCCTTCCAACCTGTCCAAGGTGGTCTTTATTGCAGACCACACCAAGATGAAATAATGTCCAGGAAGGAAAATCCTGTTCCTCCTCCATCAGCAAACAGGCTTCTTAACATGTCTAGTTGCAATGACACAGAAAACGTGTTTGTTAAACCTGTTAGTCAGGTTAAGGTCCCTGGGGTTTCTGTTCCTGAGACCACCCCACTGAATGACACTGTATTCAGACGCGAGACAAGTGCTGGTAGCAAATTCGCTGTGTTTTCTCGTACTCCAGATGCCAACAGGTCTGGTGATTTTAATAGCTCAAATCTCACAGGACCGTCTCCAACTTTGTTTACCAAACAAGCTCTAATGGTGGTTGGTAACATGTTCAGTGGCCCACTTGAGTCTGAGCGTGCTCGGGACATGGATCAGACTGATAAAGACTTTGAGGCGGCATTCAGTAATGACTGTACCACTCACACATTCTCGGCAGGATTTGGTGGATTAGGTAGGTATTGAGTAAATACAGGATTGCAAGGGATTGCACGTTGCATCCTAGTTATGTATGCATCACCAATGCGTGCTACTGATGCCATTGCATGAATTTGCAACTTTCTATAAATGTTGCAGGTTATCAAAGTGGCCAGCTGCTGACCAAAATCACTGCCTACCTCAGTATATCCTGGCTGGCTACTCTGGTTGACAAATTTCCTTGCAAAGTACAGTAAAAACCCACGTATGAGAACCAGGATTTTTTAATTTAGCCTAAACAGGTTCTTATATAAATGGTACTTAAAGCAAATTTAGGCTACCAAGGTTCTTAAAATAGGTTCTTATATTTTCATATGAATTTCATTTAAATATGTTATAAATATCATCTCATAATACAATAAGTCATTTATACCGTAATGCCTAAAGGCAGCACAGTGCAGGTATGTCCTTAACAAAACATATGCTTAAACAGACTCATAGTCAGTTCTCTGAAATGTCATTTCAAAGTTGATACCAAGAAAATCTACCTAATACACTTTTACAGCAACTCCACTGATAAGAACCTAACTCAAAATTTTAGCATAAATAGGTTCTTATGTGGAGGGGGCTTAAATGAAAATTTTAACCTAACAGGTTCTTAAAACACAGGTTCTTATACGCGCGTTTTTACTGTATAGCGTTTCTCTGTATAGGCAGCCAGTTACTTTCAAAAGTGAACCATCCACTTGTAATTAGTTTTCTGACAACCCAGAATGCTGCAGTTGACCTTTCAAGATCTCCATGGTAGCTTCTGACATGGCAAGAAAATATCAACACCAGAATACAACTTGCAAGTAGATTTAGTTGAAACAAAGCGTTGCCCATGTAACTTTAACTTTGGGAAGGCAAGTATTTATCTGCAAAATTCAAGCCAAAAATAGGCCATTTCCGAGTTGCTTTGAACCTCATTATTAAAGCGAGGCTAAGTGCAAAGTTTATGTTTTGAAAATTAGTTTTCATTCATATGCAAACAAAACTAATCTTCATATGAAAAGGTTTGCACTTAGCCTCGCTTTCATAATGAGGTTCACAGCAACTGGGAAATGGCCTATTCTTTGGTTTCCACCGAAGTCCCAAATTTATCCAGGATTTACAGTCACTAGCCGTACTGTAAGTATCCCATCCTACTTAACACGGTAATTAACAAAAGTGAAACCAAACGAAACGAAAAGTCATTGACACTGTTGGAAAGAGCACCTTAAAATTAGTAAAAAGGCCAAGTTTGAGAGTTTTGTCTTTTAAATGGTGAAAATATATCTTCGCTACCTCCGTGTGCTTTGGTAGGTACTTCTTCAAACTTGGCCTTTTTACAAAATAAATTTAAGGTGCTTTTCCCAGCAATGTAAATGGTTTTATGTTACCAGGCCTAAGTGTCTATAGTATAAGGACAAATGTTTTGTTTATCAACAGAGTTGATAAATAAAAGTAAAGAGATTCGGCATTCGTTTCTACTCCCCACCGACGTAGTACCACAGTTTCTCTAGAAACAAACCTCCTTATGCATACGTTATGAGAGGCCAATTTACAAAGCCCTCGACTTACGTTCAGATTGTTTAATTGTAGGTGAATTCGGAGGTGCTGCTGATTTTGTCATTTATGATGAGAATGCTGTCGATATGAGGAGCAAAGGAGCGGAAAACACGGAGGAAGAAACTGAGGATAAAGAAAACATGTAGGTTTAGGAATTTCATGTTTTATTTACAGGTCACCCAACGAGAATATTTAAACAAAATACAAAACAAAATGTTGTCCCATGTTCCCAAATTGCTATCACAGCTTAACCTGTTCGGATATTTTAGCTTAGTTTTTAAAGTTGCGGGAAGTTTTAGGCAATAGGATCTTATTTCCTGAAGTTACGAGCTGTCGTTGGCTTTAAGAAAATGCGAGCTGACGTTATTTGGCATTTGTAACCAAATATTAGACCCCAGAAAGCAGAAGGAGTTAGTAACAGTTCCAGCGTTAAAAAATTTTGAGTTGACGTTTTGCGGAAGAAAACTGTCTCTTAGTTTCTTTTTGTGTGTGCACGTAAAACCAACCGCCCGGCTTGTAAGCTACAAGTGTAAAAGTTTTATTGAATTGAAACCAGGTAATCGGATTGGCATACCATGTAATTGAAGTGTTTTACGATCTCTTCCGGCACGGAAGCTATCTGTTATAGTGTGAACTAATTGTGGGCCGTTTTATGCTGTTTTCTGTTCACACTATACATGTACCTGACCGAATTATGTGCCAGCCCAAACATCGATCCGGTATAGTGTGAACATAGCCTTAATTCTTGAATGACGTTCTCTTTTGCACAGGCCTCCGGCTGGCAACCGACAAGAAACAGTCCACCGACCTTTAGCCGGAATACTTCAACCCTCCGTTGGAATTCCAACCTGTTCCCTGGAGGATGACGAAGACGAGGACTATGAAATGCTCGGAAGAGACGACGGCAGTGATGCAAACACGCAGCCCAAGAATTATCAGCCAACGTACCAACATGATAAAACCAGCGATGTATCCCTGGCAGACTTCAGCCACGATCAGACTGCTTTTGCATCCACAAGCTTTGCCACTGCAGCGCGTATGGCCTCGACTCCATTCTGTCATGGGATTGGTCCATCTTCGCTACCCAGCATTCCAATGAGTACAATTCGTCCAATCAATGAAAATCCCGTTTTGGCTTCTGACGATGTTGAGTACTCGTCTACGCATGTTCATGTTAGCCAGGCGGGCGGCAGCTTTACGTCATCGCCCAGTAAAGCTTTGAGTCCAATATTTGAGGGAAGTCACGAGGATTCGAAATCCACAAACTCTAGCCGTTCATCAAACGGGTCTTCCAGGCGAGGCTCGTGTTCTGTGACCGCGTCACAGCAAAATGGATTGGAACTGAGTAAGATCCAAGAGGAAACAAGCTTTCGTACAACCGATTCTGCTCCACAGGACGGCAATGTTGGTGCTGCTGTGATCAACCCATTCTCTGGAGATGTTGTTGATTGTTTTCTCCGCAAGATAACACCTCCTCTTTGCACTTATTATGGATTTTTTGAGTTCAGCGAGGAAATGCCAAGAATTGCAACAAATGCCTCTGTGTGCTTTGGTAGGTGCTTGCCCCTTGAGATTGTCCAATTGTAAGCGGTTTTGTAAAAAATCGTTTTCTAAGGTCACATTCGATTGACTGTATTCCGGAATAAGAATATGAATAAGCGGAATAGCTGTTAGATTTCTCTTTTTAGATAAATTTGGTAAAACGCATCTACGAACTTTCGGTGATACACGATAATTCAGCTTAAGAGGCATTTTGAATTCTAGTAACTCCAAAAAAACTCTCATAAGGGATTTCTAGTAATCATTGTATGTATTCCTATTCCGGAATAGGGTCAATCGAACGCACCCTTATTCTACGGTCACGCTCATGCTTTAAAACAGAGCAGTACTAACAAAGCAATAAAGCAACAAAGATACAAGGTAATGCGGTAGACAAGTAACCAAGTAATAAAGTACAAATATAACAAGGTAATAGAGTAACAATTAACGATGTAACGAGGTAACAGAGAAACAGGTGTAGTCAAGTAATATTAAGGGCGGTGCCTACTTTTGTTACTACGCATATCGAGATACTCGGGTTTCCGATGGGTGGTGCCTACTAATACAGGGATATTTTTGCGTAGTTTAAAACTACGCGGAGAAAGCAGAACTTAGCAAGTGCTCTTGGGGTTAACCATGCATTTTTCAGAGATGGTAAAGCTTCAATTTGAAAACAAAAAACCGCCATACATTCCTTTATATTTTACAGCTTTTTAAAAATAGTGTTTCTTAATTATCTCTAAAAAAAAAATGCGTGGGTCCCCTTAACTTCCAATAGCCCTTGCTAAGATCTGCTTTTCCCGCGTAGTCATAAACCACACAAAAATACTTCGGTATTAGTAGGCACCGTCCTTAACAAATTTACAACAGTAATAATTTAACAAGGTAGCAGAGATACATAAGTTAAAAGTTGACAATGTAACCGGATGAAAGACAGACTACGAGTAGTAACTTATTTTCCCTAAAGATACTAAAGCGAGCGAAACCTATGGAGGAAATAAGAAAATTTTTGCGCACTCGAGTGTTGCACTCCCTTCACTTTCCCATTACTGAAAATGGTGGCTGTTCTTTTTGCGGTCTGGACTTTAAACGACATACATGCCGTACGAAAGCAAAACGCATTAGTTTCCCAGTGTTATGAAAGTTTGAGATGGCATATTTCACCGAATAAGCTTCTAATTTGACCCGAATTTCTGGGGCGGTTAAGGCTTTCTGATCAGACATTCCACCGAAGCGAACTGATAGATGCCCCTGAATTTTGACAAAGGAGAAGCGCCCTTGTCTAATGCGTTTTACAATATATATCATTTTCATTCATTCACCAGGCTCAAAAAACACCATCACAGTCACTCCATTGCGCATATGCCACTCATTGACATTCCAATCCTAACAGTATGCAGGATGTTTGTGCTATGAACCTAGTTTAATGGCCTTAGCTCCCACGAGTCTCCTGCAGCTCAGTGTTAGAGCATCCGAACTAGTAATCGGAGGGTGTAAGGTTCCACTCCTGATAGGAGTACTTGATTCTCTTTCCGAGTATGCCTGTGACACTTTGAATAATACATCATTTTCATGTATCTCTTTGTTTGTCAGTTGATGTTATTTTCGTGTTGTTATAGGTAAGGATGACACCTACCATGTGGAGAAGCTGATTGGATCAGGCGCGTTTGCCAAAGTATACCTGGCGCGAAAACCAGGCCCTGGTTTCGACCCTGATGACATTGAAACAGATGACGAGAATTATGTGGTGTTAAAGGTAATTTTTAAATTTTCCAGTCAATGAAAATAGCTGTTGTGTTTGTATTGAGATGCAGCATGTACACGGACATCCTACATTAAAGTCACTGTTACAAAAATGCAATTTTTCATCAACTTGAAACACAATGCTGACGGGAGAATAGCACTGAAAGTTGTAGAAAAAAAGTTATGCTGCTGCAACAAAGTAGTTCCCATCGCAGTTTTTCATTACGCGGCACTGAAGTTGTGAAGGCGAGTATTGCGTGCACAATTATGTCCGCAACTTGTGTCGCAATACCTTGGGCATCGGAGGCTAATTTTTTTGCGAGTGAGAGAACCGCCGGTGCGGTTATTTTCTGATCATTTGAATTTTATTGACAACGGGCCTCGGGTGGCACGGTAATTTCCCAACGGCGTTTCGTTTAACAGTGATCAGCATCCAATTTCACCTTGTGATATCAATGCTTATTCAACCCCTGAGGTCATGAGAATTAAGGATATGATCACCCAAGGTGTAAGGGCACATTTAGGCCTCGTCCGCTCGGCGTTTTTACTTGAAAACGAAGATTTTTATGTCCTTTTCACGCCATTACGTGCACGTGCATTCGGTGATTAGCTGGGAACCTTGGAAAATCAATAAAACTAAAAATGCCAGAAAGACAAGTTCAAGAAAATTATCATGAAAATAAAAAAGGTTTGCTCTCAGTTTCATTGACTATCAAGTCGTTTGAGTTTTGTAACGCAATCTATGTACAAACCCTAGTCTTACCCTGTTGAACGAGTCCACAAATTAACTCATTTCCACCGTTGAGGCAGGACAATTTAAAGACCTTTCAACAGCCAATCATAAAACGTTCTTATCCTGTTCGCATTTTTGACAACAGGTTCAGAAAATCTCCATTGAATGGGAATTTTACATCAGCAGACAGCTTCACAGCAGAATGCAGGATCTTGGCTGCTCTAAAGAGTTGGTAAGTGCTTACTCGCGGCTGTTAAGTTGCCAATGTACGACCCAAGTGATTTCAGGTTTAGCCCTGGCTAAACAAGAGATGGCTTTTCTGTCAGGTACCCAGGGTTGTTTGTCAAACGTGATTTCTATTTTTTCCCTGTTATAATATTCTTGGTCACTCACATTCAACAGCCACTCCCATTAAAGGCTCTCCCTGCCAATGTTATTTCCTCGACAATTTGTGCTTTATTCCAAGAACATTTTACCCTTGGATCAGGGATAATTTCCGTGTTCCTTTCTTGAAAGGTGCGGGAAAATAATTATGTCACAGAAATGGCCCTTCTGTAATTGGCTCTTTACCGCTAGACTTCCTACCAGTCAAGCTGAGGATTTCTTTCTCGGGGAGGAAAAAATCAAACTCGCGAGTTGCTAAGGGAACCGCCAGCGAGATGGTGATAATGGTGAACCAGAGCCTCTAAACTCGAAAATGAAAAGGAAGGACTTTGAGAGAGTCCGGCCTTGTGGTTAGAGGTGGCTGAACGGTCAAACATTTCATAGTTGGTCAAACAAAATGCCGGATGAGAATCAAATGTTTGATCTGGTCAAATTTGGCAAACTACTGAAAAGTCGAGTCTTTAGGGGCGGCTTAACGATCAGGCATTTTCATCCACCACGATTAGATGAAAAATGTCTGACCGTTTAGCCTGTGATTAAAGTTTGCGAGCATCACAAGAGCAGTCTCAACTGACATCCCGGCAAACTGTTTTGTGAGGTTCAAGGGGTCGTTACCTTCATAGGATCGCTAACCATGGAATTTCATGATTTCTTTCGAACCTACAATAATGATGTTGTCTTCTTTCATAATCCCATTTAGCATGAGATGTTTATGAATCCTCTGACAGCTTATGTGTATGCAAACTCCTCGGTATTGTTGGACAGATACAAACCTCTAGGAACCATTCTTGTAAGTACAGCAACTGTAGAATACACTGAATGATTAAAAACTTGGTCTTTGTATAATGCAATTCCAACGTTTTGATTGGCTAAGCGGTCATGGTATATGAGCCATTATACCATGACCGAGAAATAGCGACTATTAAATTGTCTTCTGTTTGTTCTTGCAAAGCGAAACCAACAACATCTAGCAATATTTCTTGATTGTTTTTTAATAAACAATTATTCCACTCGTGCTTGTTGGGTATGAGATGATTATAGCCAACTCAGCGCCACGCGCGTCCTTGGCTATCTATCATCTCATATCCAACGTGCGCTCGTGGAATAATTGCTGACCATACCTTGTCTTGTCAGTTACTAAATGCAGGGAGCTACAACTTACAGCGGAACCTCGATTTTACAATATGGCAAGGGGACAGCAAAATCATATCGTTAAATCGGGATATCGTTGTAAACGAACTCCGGATTTATAAATAACTTTAACCGGGACACAGAATGTTGATCGTTAAATCGCGAATATCGTTAGATCGGCGATCGTAAAATCGGGGAACCTTCCACTGTATATAGGACTTCGCTGTATATATTTTTTAAAATGTTCCCCTTCAGGACATGGTCAACAAATACAAGCTGAATAAGAAAAACATGGCGGAAGGTGTGGTGTTTTTCTACACCATCGCGCTGCTAAGGATTCTCGAAACTTTGCACTCTTGTGGTATCATTCACGGAGATGTCAAACCTGACAACTTCCTTGTGCTGGACAGGTAAGCAAGAGATTAATCATTTCTACAATTAAGCCCAGATGTCCTTGGAAATGGGCTCACCCTCCTTCTAAAAACCCGCCAACTCACAACTGGCGTAAAATAAAGCAAAACAAAGGTATACATACATACATACATACATACATACATACATACATACATACATACATACATACATACATACATACATACATACATACATACATACATACATACATACATACATACATACATACATACATACGTACGTACGTACGTACGTACGTACGTACGTACGTAATACATATCCTTTATTTAAACACGATGGGGTTTAAAGCTCAGAGCTTGTACGATCGTGTGAAAATAACTGATTACAGTATAAAACTTATTAAAATGGTGATAACATTACATACAGAACAGAAAACAATTGCGTACAACAATTAAGGCATAAAATGTAAAATATTCAGTAGCATTTGAAATCTTGGTAGTGCCTCGGCAGCGACTGGGCCGACTATGCGCTAAAATCAAGTTCCTTAAAATAAGAGTCCTTTTTCAGTTTACGATAAAAATCAGTAAACTGGCCCGTAAAGTGAGTCGAGACAGCGTTCCAAAGGATAGCGCCTCTATAGCTTATAGAGTTTTTCAGAAACTTTGAATTAAAACGAGGGACGATTACGTATAAATACCAGTACAACCTCGTTCCCAGGGTCTCTCCTTCCAGTGGACGGGAAAAGGAGAGACCCCGGGAAGGAATGTTGTACGAGACTGTCTACAAAAAGAAATAAACGAAGAGAAAAATGTCACAGGTCTTTACAGTGAGCATCCTCCTTGAAATGTCTTAAAAAGCAGCTCGTTTCACGTACCATTGGTTTCACTGCGAGGTTTAGGAAAGGAAACATTTCGTGAGCCAAAATTTTGTTGACAACGCGATTGGTGTCTTTCAGCTTACTAGGAAGGACACAATGAAGTAATTTTAATTTAGTCTCTAGTCTCGTCTCGCGTTCTCAAACAATACTTGACCCTCGAGTTTGTGGATGAACTTAGCCTAAAGTGTAACCAGTCCAATGAAAATCATTGGGCAGTTCTTTCTCACTGTCCTGTTTGTTATTTGTTATTTTTATTATTTTATTTATTTGTTTTTTGTGTATGCTC
Source organism: Pavona decussata (assembly GCF_977016875.1). Taxonomy (NCBI): domain Eukaryota; kingdom Metazoa; phylum Cnidaria; class Anthozoa; order Scleractinia; family Agariciidae; genus Pavona; species Pavona decussata. Next base: position 1,565,416 of record NW_028145484.1, read on the forward strand.
TTCAAGGAGATTCTTGAAAATCTGTTTGTTTTAGGTTAAAGTGAAAATGTAACCATTCACATGAAAGTTACCGAGCAGTGCTTTCCCGTGGTGCTCAGTGTTTGGTTTTTGATTCTTTGCAATAATTCTATTTTCAAATGATACTTGGCTGCTCACTTAAATGATGTGACCTGATCTGGTTTGTTGTATTTTCAGTGATGTGGACACACCCGATGGCGCTTCCTTGAAGCTGATTGATTTTGGACGCAGTATTGACATGAAGCTGTTCCCAGCTGGGACAACCTTCACCACTAACTGTTACACTGATGACTTCCAGTGCATAGAGATGAAAGAAGGAAGACCTTGGACAACACAGGTACCTTGATGACAATTTGATCCGGTACCTGGTACTCTCGGCGTGTTGCGTTCGGACGTCACCCCTTGCTTTAAAATTGGCCCTTGAAATTAATTAAAATTCGCGTTAATTAAAAACAATAGTCTTCATTAAAATACCAACTCCAAACATTAAACAAACGTAGGTATTTTACTATATTGCATAGCAAAAACAAAGATAAAGTTCAAACAAATGCGACAAGATGAAAAATGTACAACAGACGCGCATGAGGGAAAATCTCTGCTCAGATCCACCCAAGAGTGCCATATGACAATCTTGGCATTTGTAATGGATTTGATTGGTCTTGGACAGATTTGCTCATTCCAAACATAAAAATTGTACCCCTCGATCAATATGATAAGGTTGACCACCCCACTACTGTCGTTTTGGACATCTCTCACGTTAATGTATGCATGACGATCTATAAAACAAACAACAACAACTAAAATATACTGTAGTTTGGGGTTTACCGTCGGTTACTACGTTTCTGAACTTTTTGAATGTTTTTCTTAAATACCTATTTCTAGGTAAGGCATAACGTCTATTATTTGTGTTGATGCTATGTTTAAAACATGACCAGCAGTGTTTTATCGGGATTTAAAACCACAAGGCGCAGCCGAGAGGTTTTAGACCAGATAAAACACGTACTGCGAGTTTTTTGAACGGCTTCAAAAAAATTCCTGGAAAAGCGTACAGTGTAAGTCAAGAGAGTTCATAACAATGATGCTTTTGTGAACGTTGGAAATTAGCATACGAGAAAAACATTAAACACCGCATACTAGTAAGGAGGAGGTTTTATCGGGTTTTAAAACCACTGCACGTGATGTTTTATCGACCATTTGGTAGGTCAATGGGCTTATGAATTATTGATGAGTTTTTTAAGAGTTTAAAGAATCACATCAATAAAACCTTTCAAATCGTTTATTACTCATGAACGTTGGGTTTGTTTTTACTGGTTTGGAAATGGAAAGCGACAGTTGCCTTGGCTACCATTTAAACCCCGATATCAAGATCCATTTTCTCCTCACTGTCCTCCATATATCTCTCATGTTACTAGTTGAGAGAATTTGTTTAAAAATCAAGACAGTTCATCTTTGGTGATCATTTCCTTTATTCTCCTGACCTGTATGTTTGATGACGTAGTGATATTGTAAGGAGAATTTAGATATTGGTCACTATGGGGGCTAATGGGGTTTAACAATTCATGGGTCTTTTTCTTGCAGATCGATACGTACGGCATCTTAGGCACGATACACTGTCTCTTGTTCCTTGATTATATGAAAGTCTACAAAGACGACAAAGGCAGATGGAAAGTCAACAAATCGTTCAAGAGGTAAGATCTTATTTCCTTGTTCTTATTCTATTATGTTATCAAACTGATGTGTCTATCCTTGATAACTTTTTCAACAACGTTGTACTTATGTACACTTTACCTGGGCCTCGGCAAATTTGTTGGAGCTTACTAACCAGGCCCCAGCGGATAAATGTATCAATTGGAGTACATTTTATCCGCTGGATAGCGACTTATCCACTGGATAGAGTTATTCGCTGTTTGAACAACTGTATCAGGCTTTTCGGGGGGGAGGGAGCAGGTCCTTCCCTTTCTGCCTCTCCCCCCTCCCCTTCGAACTACTGGGGCTTGAGTGTGTTTAGAATTTAAGAGCCATTATTAAAAAGAAAGAAAACGGTTCGTTTAAGTTTGCTGTGTGAGAGCAGCCCTAGGAAACTGCTTTCTATCACATCCACGAAGGACACAGCCATGGAAATGCATTTGTCAAGTTCTCCATTTTTATCGTCTCAACTGAAAACTTATCAAAATGCTTTGCGTCCACAGTAGCTTTAGGGAGCGTTCTCTGCCGGCCATACTGACAGAAAATGATGCGCTTTCTTTTTCGTTTTATGTGTTTCCACTGCTCAGTGTGCATGTCCACATTACATAGGTTCAATCCATTTGCGCCATTTTTAGAAACACTAAAGGCTAAAAACTGGTTTTCACTAGCGACGCAAGCATAAGAATGCTTATTTCACCGTAAAAACGGCCTCGACGCAGGTATAAGCACAAGCACAAGGATCAAAATTTTTCCTTTTCTGTGCTTGCGTCGCGTTCGTTTTCACTTGACATAAAGCTCTTATGCTTGTGCTTGTGCTTGCGCCTGTGCTTGCGTCGCTAGTGGAAACCAGGATTAAAGGCTAAAATTTGCGCGTTTGGTCGAAATTTATCAGTTCCTTCGTCATGCTTGCATAACTCTGTTCGTATCGTCCGCTATTTTGAAAGCCTGACATGTTTTCGTTTTCAAAATTCTCCACTTTGAAGAGGGTTTTGGAAACCTTCGTTTTCACACAAAAAAGGAAAGACCTCCGTTTTCCACCGTTTTACTTTACAATCAAATTTTAAAATGGCATACATTTCATTCTCAGGCACTGGAATCCCATTTGGAGTACGCTGTTCGACTCACTTTTAAACACTCCCAGCTGTGAGAAGCAGCCCTCGTTGCGTGGCTTCAGGGAAGAGTTTCAAAGGCTGTACCAAACGGACGAAGAGAATTACATCCGACAGAGGCAACGACATGAAGTGTTGATGTTTTAGTGCGGCCATTTTGTAACATTTGATTGACATCTGCTATGAACGAATCTAAACTTTCTTGCCCTCGATTTGGTTTCTCGATGAGAGATCATGGGGAATGTGTTTGTTTGTTCGTTTGTTTATTTTTTTCAAAAATCATAGCGGTTAAGCCTCTAAGGGAGCCATGTTTGGAGTATGGCATTTTTTTTACAAAATTTCCTGTAAGGAAAGTCGGCAAACAGACAATGTCCAGGAAAGTACTGCTCAGTGACTTTCTTTACTGAATGTCAGTGAAGCGCATGCTTTTTTCTATTGTTTTTCAAAAACTTCTCAGCCAATCAGAAGGTCAACAACAGCACGTGCCATTTATCGGCACGTGACTCACGTGGCTACTTTGACAATTGCATGTCTAATTAATGTCCGGGAAGAAACACCCGCGCAGAAAATGGCGGGAAATCGAACCCACTGTCCAATATTGTACATATGTACTGACAAACAGGCGACCAAAAGGGGAGTCTAATTGCAACTGTTAAATGTTGCAAAGTAGGCAAGTTTGTTCAAAATGACATGTCTCGTGCAGTATCAATTACTGTATCCCGCCTCAATGTATTTTTTCTTCCATTTTATTTTTCTTAGCCGTTAGTAGATTGTGGAATGACCTGACTGTCATACCTACACTTTTTTCTCACGGGAGTACCTAAGCAAATCACTAGAGTACTCAGTATTTTTTTTAGAAAACGTATTAAATATTATTCGTTATGTAGAACATGAAGTATCGCAACTGTTGTTGCTTTTGTTGGTTTCTTTTAATGTCAAAGGTAATTTTAGAGACGAGCAATCCCTTATTTTTCTTGTGGGTAGTGAAGCAGCTAACCACGCGAGAGAACGCGCGCGAAAATTGCCTCCCACGAGCGCGGAGGGAAGTGCTTCTATGGCGCGTTTTCAGGCTCAAAATTAAGTGTTAGTTACCACACAAACTGAAATACCAAATTAATTGTTAACGTGCTGTCTTGCAATGGAATCGTTTCGTTCTGACAGAACATGACCGGAAATTTGCAATATCCCCTCAATTTTTCGGTGACATTCACGGAAAAGATTTCGAATTTCCCAAGTTTTAATATCCTGCTGGAACGTGATTATTTCATGTTTCCCTGACATTTTTCCGAAAATCTCTCCAGATTCGCGGAGGAATTTCCTGTGAAACAGGCCCTTGATTTTGGACACCAGAGGGTTGCAATCCCCCCTGGGCGTAAATGTATTAATCGACGTTTTATTTTCAAGGGAACGTGTTTAATGGGCAGAATTGGCTTAAAGGCTGTGAATAGCAATACCGGTAGACAATTTGACAAGGAAACGCTTCTTTGCCTCGACGATGTCTTCGGGTGACCTGCCAGCCTTAATATCAAAATAGCTGATAAATACAGCCGACAGCGGTACCTCTGATACGGGTGTCTTTTTACAGACCGTAGCGTCATTATTTTCCAGTGTAACACTTTTATAAAAGCCCCACCAAAAATCCCTGAGATTTGTCTACGATTATGCAAAAAGCGACTTTGAGGGTCTGCGTACGGCAATTTAACCTTTCTTCGATCATAGCCAATGACGATATAAATACTGGCTGGCATCAATGGAAAGACATCGTTTCTTGTAAGGGTCTCTGACTATATACAGACCAAGAGGCTTAAGGGACGGAACCCATACCTTGGATGTCTGGCCTGGTGCCATATGTAATTCTATCAAGAAAAAGGAATCTATAAGAGAAAAGCTGAAACTATCTTCCTTGAGCCACCTAAGGGAGAAGTTCAAAAACTTGCGCAAAGCAGCGCATGCTGTGGAACAACCGTGATGAGTTTCTTGCTTCCGTTGAGTCCGACCTCAACACAAACCCAAAGCGTTTTTTGTCGAATTCCAAATTGCGTCTTGACGGCCAATATCATCCAGTGCATCCACTGGCCCAGGTAATCGTACGCCGTTAAGATTTTCAGCTGAAAATCCTCGGGAAATAGCCAATCTGTTTAACTCCTACTTCGCATCAGTCTTCGATATTGGACCTGAAATGTACCTCCATTCTTTTGTGGCCTAGCTCGCATCCAGCAGATATTAAAGTCCGAAGTCCCTCCTCGGTTTTCGTACCTCCCCAGTGTTTTTGCGTTGCAAAATAAAAAAAAATGGCGGCTCGCATAAATTTACAGTGTCACGCTGTGAAGCGAGTCGCTTTACGTTTCTGAGAAATTAGCTTGACATGCACCGGGCCCATCACGTTTACAATTATTTTCGTCTACCGATGAGACTGCATGTTTCTGAACTGAAAACGAGGCAGGATGGAGAGTGGCCCATAGTAATCACACCAATCAAAAGTCATCACATTCCAGAACTGGAAGCAGATAAGCTGCTTTACCCATTCGGTTCGCACTAAAAAAACGCATACGATGCAAACTCTCGCACGTGTTTTCTTAAGTCAAAGGCATTTTTGGTTTAACCTAGCTTCTACTCGGCTGAAAAGGCAAGTTTATTTGTTTTGCTTACGTTAGGAGAGCTCAAACTAGAGGAAATGTAAACAAAAGGATATTATAGAAAGAAACTGCTTGGCTTTTTACGGAAATAATTCTTGGTTTCCGGCATTGTAAACTAACAAAGGTGTTTAGTGTTTTCAGATTCACGCAATAAAAACTCGAAACACGTCCAGGTTTTCTTGTACACTCCTGCCGGTCATCTAACACGGGTCACCCGAGTCTCCAGTTTAAAGCAAACATAGATTTCTCATGACTTCTAGGCAAACTTGCGGGTGGAATTCCACCTGTTACTGGGCGACAGAAGATCAGGTCACGGATCAAAACACGAACACCTTTCGACTTGACAACTGGAAAACAACGACCAAGAAGTTTATGAACCGAATCGCCCTCTAACGGCTGATGATTTTTCTCAACTTCACCCAGATTTGAAGCCAAACCGAGCGTAGAACACGGTACGTAATGGGTTTTGTTTTTGTGCAAATTAAGACCGCCCACAATTAAAATTTAAGAAAATCTGAAGGTTTGTTCTAAGCAACAAAATGCTGATAATGAAATAATACCGTTGGGAAAGTATTCGTTAATTCAGGTTTATTTAACTTAATTCTTAGGCCATAGAATAAATCTATGGACTATATAAAAAGCGTTAGAGCCATTACATGAGTCGCGTTTTGATGTTGGAAATAAAATGCTTTCGCTGACCTGTCCTTAATCTGTCCTAGGTGAGAAATGCACAGGAATATGACAGCAGAGTACTTTTTTTATGCAACTTTAATTTGAATGATTACGATTAATATAATTCTTCGAAAGCTGGACCAATGCTTGACTCATTGTTTAGAAAACACATGCAGTTCAGTGAACTGTTTTGGTGGTACGCGAGTTGTTATATTTTGCTCGGCATGAAAACATTGTTTTACCGCTTGAAGTCGTTAGTAGCCGGTAGCGACAAATAACGATATTTTACTATCATTTATCATTTTAATATTATTATTTAAAAATAAACGAAGTCTTGAGATATTTTTCCGCTTCTTTCTGGAACTCTAAACTGATTCTTAAGTGTTTCCTTGCTAGAAATTATGATTAAAAACAAACATTGGTAATTTTATACGCTTGTTTCATACTCCAAGAATCTCCCAAATTAAAGCTGGGCTTGAAAAATGATTTGGCGACTGAAACTCAAAATACAAAGATGCTGTACTTTGGATTTGAGAGTCACACTGCATCTTTAAGTTCATCAGCATTAACTGAGGCAAATTTTCCGATACAAACTGAGGTTATTGTAAAATTCCGTAGTTGAACAAGAAATCTTTTTTAAGTTTATTATTTTCCCTGAAAAGTTTGTTTTGACATGCAGGTGACAGTTTTGTTTAATATCACGCACCTCTAATTTGAAAACCGCGGGCGAATGCGCGAGTGGACGAAAGTTACACAAGGAATTCAGTGTCTACATTTCTGACCAATCCCGTAGCTCGTACGACCGTTGAGCGAAGACTTTCGTTAACGTTCATGAATATTTGAGCAAGTAGGAAGGTAGAAGAGTTCACGTTTTTATGGAAAAAAGAGATTTAGACTCTACGGGCCAGTTATTTAAACAGAGTCTAACTTAAGCCCACAATCAGAGGGCCTCGAAATCTGTTCATAAGTGGTTTATTTTAAGTAGATAAATAGTTTTCTAGTTTAGGATGCAAGCCTTCTTGTTACCATCAGCAGCAGACAATGTTTAGATATGACTGTTGGCAAAATTTAAAATGGCTTAGAACTTGGTTTTGCCAAACACCGTCTATTGATAACTGACCCTACAAGTTTCCTTTCCTGTAATCTTTTCCGAATACGGCTGAGCGAATATCTTTGAACAAACGGAAGTGCTTGAGGTAGCCAGCTCTGTCCAAGTATCTAAGAGGAACAAGACAAAAAATTAAAGTTGTGGCGGCAGCCACGTGGACGTTAAATTTGCCGCCTTTAAGGAACTATAGTTGAGGTGTTTTCAAAGGTGCGACTCACAAACTTCAATAATCTTAAGATGCTTTTTCTATCAGTATCAATAACGACTTTCGATTCTTTCTACCTGTATCAGGGTTTAAAAATTGGGTAAGACTTTTGTATTTTTTTATTCTCTCAAAGATTGACTCTTTGAATGAAATAAAAGCGAAGTTCCTGACAACTTATTATTCTTTTTTCTATTACCCATAATCCAGATGGACACCTGAAGCACATCCGGGATATTTACGTTGCATGGCCAAACCTCAGAGAGTGCCTGGAATCTTGGCCCTCATTACCTTGGGTGTCACCACATGCATAGTGATAAGAACCATCACGTGGTATCCAGGCCTCGTAGCATTTCGACCTTCAAACAAAGCGGCAAAGGAGAATACAAATGTTTTGATTCTCGCGCATGGAAGGTCGGGTTCTTCATTTCTGGGACAGATTTTCAACAGCCATCCTGAAGTATTTTACATTTACGAACCTCTGTTGACTTTCCAGCTTACGACGATGCGCGATTCTAAACTTTACGAGGAATCTACGAAGCGACTGTTACACGACATATTCAACTGCAGATTTAAGCAGCAAACGGAGTTCTTATCCTTTATGTCGCACATGCCGCTTAACCGATTCTCCAGCCACGCGCTAACCACGCCCTACTGCAAGAACATGACTGGCGGAAAAGACAACCGGACATTTGTCCACTGCAAGGACTTAGACCCGCTCATCACATCTTTATCTTGCGCGCTTCACAAACACGTAGTAGTGAAAGTTCTCGTTCATCGTTTACTTCCATTTCTTCAGGTAGATCGGCTTGCAGCTCTGTTTAACTCTGGCGGTAAATTGAAAATTATTCACTTAATGCGCGATCCGAGATCGGTGATCGCATCGTTGGATCGCGTTGGTTGGACTTTAAGCAAGTCAGCTGTAAATACCGCTTCGACAGACTTCCCTCTCTTCTCTTCGCTCGTGCAAAAATTTTGCTCAGACATGGCGCAGTCGCTGAGTTTTGCGCTTTCGTCGGAAGCAAAATTCCCAGACCGTTACAAGCTTGTGCGCTATGAGGATTTGGTCAGATCACCATTGACCGTTTCACAAGAATTATTTGATTTTGTCGACATCCCAATGTTAGGTCAAGTAAAGGAGTATTTAATCAACAGCACAAGTTCTTATGATCGTAGGAACACGAACGAATATGCTACTTTTAGGAATAATGTTTCTACCTTGATAGACCCTTGGAGGAGGCAATTCAGTGTTAAGGCCGTGCGCACGGTGGAATCTCACTGCTGGCCTGTGTTGAACATATTGCGATACACACCTGTATTCAGTCAGAATTTGCTAAACACGTGAATCATTAGCTTGAGACTAAAACGATTAAGTCTTACATCCGAGCTTAGTGGCCCGTCAGGTCTGGTTCCTGTACTTCCACTCAAAGTTCATCTTCTGACATAATTTTTCTACGACTCAGGATTCGCTCATTGCCTTATATGCATTTGGTGCGATTGGCTCCAAGTTCCTGTCATGGTATTAAGTTTTTCACCTGGCCCCGGTTGCTCAAAGAGCGCATAACTTTATCCAGTGGATAAGAGGCTATCCCGCGGATAAAATGTTTTGGTTGGAGTACATTATATCCGCCAGATAGCGATTTATCCACTGAATAACGTCACTTACTCTTTGAACAACCGGACCTGTCACTCTTACGGTCGTTTCGTTCCATAAAAAAAGTCGTTTCGTTCCAGGCAATAATCACTTCGTTCCATAAAAAAGTCGTTTCGTCCCGCACATTAGTCAATTCGTTCCACAGCAAAAATAGTCTTAAACGAATTACATACAGCTTACCTCAAGTCGCGCAACGGCAGCAAATCGAGAAATTTGTCCCAAACATATCCGTCTCCCCAGTCTTCTTGCGCGCGCAATCAGTTGATAGAGAAAACGTATGGTAAACACAATGGACTGAACATTACCGGCCACTGACATCCTGTTCCTACCTCAACGGACCGAGAGAGAAGTGAAGATTAATAAACTGAAAAAACACAACCAAACGGCTCCTTTAGGAGCCACCAAATGACATGAAAGCCATGACCAACAACAATGCCATTTATTTTACTCAACAACGGTCAGGCGCGTTATCCTTATAACTGCGCGAGACTAGGTACTTATATATTCTCCGAGGCGTCTTCTCCAAGCCGAACATGTTTTAACTTTCTATGAAACTTCTAAATTTAATTTTTTAAGTCAGGTCAATTGCCGATTCTTCTGAATAAAAGGAGAACTTACAAAGCCAGGAACACGATGGAACATCTTAAGCTGGACTCTCATTTTGAAAACAAAAACAAACAAACAAAAAAACCGAACAGTAACCAAATACTTAGGCTTACAATTAACTTCTAAATTTCGAATACTCACTTTAAAACTTTGTAAAACTATTAGTTTTTTGTGGAACGAATTGACTATTGCGTGCAACGAAACGACTTTTTTTGTGGAACGAAACGACTTCGACTTGGAACGAAACGACCGGATACCACTGTGCCAACGGATACTCTGCTAGTGATCGTCGATCTGCGTCTGTCAAAACAGTTCGGTTCGATTTACAGTGTAAGGAAAAGATCAGATAGAATAGAAATGTAATTTATTACATGTACAAGCAGTAAAACGGATACTTTATAACACATTAAATGAACACTGCTGTATCTAGAGTTCCAACTTGGCTTGTTTGGACTCTTTCCCAGACTCATCTGTAAGAACAAACAAGAAAAATAGGTCCAATGTTAGTAAATTAATAATAAATGAATAAAGCAATTTAATTCACACATCTTCCTTGATCCAACAGTGTGGACTTGACCCTAATTTCCCAAACAGTGAATCAAAATAAGTATAAAATCAACCTTCGTTAAAACGTTATCGGTGATAAGTAATAATGGAAGGGCTGAGAGTGTAAGATTAGATATATTTTAAGTATATTTTATTCTATTTTCACTTGAAAATGATGACATGGAGTCACCGAAACGTAGTGTAAAACTTCTTTCGCTGATTTTTGTCATTAGCGGAGAGTATAATCGACTCAAATGCATTTCAGACTGCTTTTCCTTGTTTTAGCTCAGATTCACCGGAGTTTTTGCATGTGGTCTTGAGTTCCTTCAGGAAACGTCGCTACAATGTTTTAATCGCTGCTTTGCGCTCCGTTTTGAAATAAAAACGGTAATCTTGCCCATAATCATACGTTTTTATTGCAAGCAAAGCGCAAAGATACGGATAAAACTCGGGAGAATCATTTCTTGAAGGAACTCAAGGCCACATGCAAAAACTCCAGTGAATCTGAGTTAAAACAATAAAAAGCGATCTAAAAAGTCACTTAGGTCGGTTACTCTCAGCTCTTGAATTGTAGTCCTGTCTTCAATAGAGCAAGTATGTAGTAGTGGGAGTTACTGTCAGTAATTATCCTTCTTTTCAACTACCGTACTGTCCATAATAACAGATTTTCCATGATGCGAGGTATTCACAAGGTGAGAATGAACTGTAGTAACTGTAATTGAAATCTCTAGTGAGCAAAAACCATGACCACTCTTAACACTAAACAATGACACATGAATTTATTTCGTAAAAAAAATAACAGATTTAGCAAAGGGACATTTTCTGGGTAGCTGTCTAGAGGAGGTTTGACGTGACCAAATTTTAGAAAGCATTCACTAATCGCAGTCTGAAATGTCAGCCGTCTCTTCCTGCGCACCCTGTGGGTTAGGGGGAGGAGGTGGCTGACATTTCAGACTATCACTAACCGCTCTCATCCCTTTGTCGCTTGGACTCAGTGTCACATTTTTCAGTGTCATCACCAAAGGCAACAGATTCTGGTAACTTGAACGAAACACACACCATAACTTTCTTTGGAGCGACATCACGCACACAATGAACACTGCACTGGTTTGCAAGGCTGCTCCCCAGTCTCTGCTCCACCTGCTCCTGGGCATCTTTAGCAGGAGACTGGGACTTAGAGAAGCAATAGCAATGAATAGTTGGAAGCGTCAAGTGTCTGTGCAATGAATACAGTCCATGAAAGACGTCAAGAAATTCAACGGCACTGGCAGGAAGATTCATGACAACATGTGCAAAAGGTTTCAGGATTTTGATGCCAGTTTCCAAGGTACTTTGTTGTGATGATGATGATGATGATGATGACGGCAGCATGGATGGTTGTGATGATAACTGGACCATTTTTCTCACAAACTCCCTCCCATCCATGTTGAAGGCATGCAATTTATCCTTCACATTATTAAGCTTAGCATTCTTTAACAGAGCGTCATAAGATGCAGGATTTAGGTCATTAGCATAAACAGTACATCCTTTCTTTGCTGCAGGGATTGCAAAAGGGCCAACACCCGCAAACATGTCACACACCACATCGCTAGTGTCAAAGAACTCAACAAGGCGACTGTGTTCTGTTTGAAGACGGGAGTTCCAATAAACTTTTGAAAAGTCAAATTCAAAAATGCAACCCTCTTGTTTTACAGATGTGTACAAATTGTTCTCTCCTGCAATCACTTCCATCTGAAAGAAGCGAAAGACATCATGGATGGTGTTTGTCTTGTTCACAACAGTTTTGATTTGAGGAGAATTCTTGTCCAACAAAACTTGTCCTGTTATAAGACATAAAAAGACACCATGAATACGGTCATTTGCACCTTCAGGACTTTGGTCAGTAATAATAATTAGTCAACACTTCTTGTAATATTTCTCTTGCATGGTAAAGCTAATAAATAAATAAACAATGAATAAGTAAGTAAAATTTCTGACTTTCTTGAGGAGTGTTAGTCACCTAACGGATCCATGAGTTAATTAAAGTTAGAAAAACTTGCCTAAACATATAGCTGTTTAGTCTCAGCTGCTACAGGTGTATGCATAAGAAAGCTCACACAAATACACCAAATGGCTGGGGGGAAATTATAAGCAGCAGCTCCATTTATTGGTTAAGGGTAAAGTTGCATACAAGCCCTCCACAGCAAGAGCTTAACCCAACATCAATAGCATGAAGCAACTGGGAGTATTACTTTTTCCCCCGATTGGGATGCTTGTCCATCAGTGGTTATCCACAAGCTTGTAGCTCAAAGTATTACCATTACACAAGGCACCACCCTAATACTTTGCTAATGCTTTTAATGGCTTTCTGGACACACAAGACTCTCGTGCGAAATTCAATCAAGAAAACCTGGTTGCAGGCTAGCCTGAAGAACTCACAGGAAATGGCCATTAGAAAACAGCAGAAACTTAGTGCATAGTCTTCAAGCTTGGTTTGTTTACTGTAGGAGCATTTTCCCAAAATCAAAGGGAAATTCTTTGGATTCCTTGACCGCAACCCCCCCCCCCCCCCCCCCCTCTCCTCCAGGAAACAGGATGCTTATCTCATAATGGAAATACTTACCTATTAATTTTTTGTAATCCAACTGCGAATCTCGTAAATTCACATGAGCTATGTGACCGATCGTTTCAAAAGAAGAAGGGACTTCACTGATTTCAGCTGGCAAGACTGCTCGTAACACTTGTTCAGCTGTCCAATGTTCATAGCCTAAAATTAGATCGTAGGTCGTCTCTTCAGCTCCGTGACTTTTCGCGAATTCTTTATCCTTTTGATCTAACGTTTCCAATGGTTTCTCCGGGTTCAGAAGAAGAATCCTCTTGTCTTTAGCTCCTGTATCTGACACGATGTTTCTCATGCGCGGTTGATTTAGAAGGCATTTGCCGAGGTTCTTCAAGAAAAGTGAGCACTTTTTGGCCTCAATTCTAAGGGCAGGGAGATTGATGATGGTTTTAAAGGCCTCCTTGTTTAAGATCTTGGTTCCTTTCACTGTTTTTGGAGGGAGAAACAAAGAAGAAATCGACGATAATTTCTCCATGATCGTTCTGAATCAATGGCTGAGCCTTCTGCGGTAACTCCACAGAAGATGAAGAGTGTCATGTAAGGTGTACTATTCCCAGGCCTCCCGTTGGTTGTTTCCAGTTCAACAATGGCGGAAATGAAGTAATGCGAAAATGCTTTGAGTTTTTCGTTCCCTTTTCGAGTTATGGCGGCCGATCCGCTTCAACGTTTCCATCCTGGCATTGCAAAATTTGTGGAAGCCGTGGTTAATAATGGAGGGTTTGGCGTTTGTGGCGAGCTACCCAAAATTACCGATCCGAAAACAAGGTAAGATTTTTGTGTTTATCCGGAAGGTAAATTAAAGACGACAATGTTAGCTGCTATTAAAAGACAAATTAATGAAAGTTATACAGTATCGGTAAAAAATGTTTTTTTTAACCTTTCTCTCACAGCAAAACCTCAAGTGGTAGAATTTGGTTCCAACGTTTCAGTCTGTAGACGAAATCTTAAATTTGCGACTATAACTCACTATCACATCCGCTTCGTTTTTCAGTAAGCTTGCTTTTCAAAGTAATGAAGCTCATTTGGAATTTTTGCTTGAATTGTGGCTGGAAAAAAGACATCCCTCTACGTGAAACACTTAAGTGAAATTTTAATAACATAACGGGGTTGATACTTTTTCCTGACATAATCAAAGTGATTTGATTTCCTGTTCATTTAATTTTGACAGCTTGCCTCATCCCCACTCTGCCATGAGATCTTGTGATCGATTCAAAGTGTTAATTCCATATGCTGGTAGAACTTTAAGATGTAAGTACATGTTTGTTACATACGTTGTAATAGTTAGTATCAGTTCTGATTAAGCCTAATGAATGCCAATAGTTGTGTAGCCCTAGCAACCAGCACTAAACTATTGATCAGCAGATAGCTCTTTCCCAGATCCCTTTGAAATAACCACTGTTATGTATATATACATGCTTGGCATCCAAAGGGTCAATCAGAAACTCATAAGGGTTGAATTCAACCTGGCCTCACAAGTTTCTGGTACCACTACTCCTACACTGTAGCTTAGCCCAGGGTCAGGTCCTTTACTTACTGTTTTTAGTGGTGGATCTAGGGGAGTGGCCTGCCCTTTCCCCCCTTCCTCTCTCCCTTAATTTTTAGACCAAAACCGAGACCTGTAGAGTCACATGCCTAGACATTTCATTTCATAGAGAGTAGCAAGTCTAACTTCATTCCCAGTGTCTCTCCTCCTCCCAATCCCTCAAGAGATAAGGGTGGGACGGGAAGGGGAGAGACCTTGGGAATGAGTTTGAAGCAAGTTAAGTTTATGAGAGTGCCCCCACCCCCTCCCCCCTCCCCTGTTAACTGAAGGTCTGGATCTCTTTACATGTACTTGTTTCACTATTTAATTACAGGGGAGGTGATTTTTAACCAAACACATCCAGACTTTCCACCTGATTTTATATTTGGAATACAAGACCAGGAGTTTGTTCCTAACATTGGTGAACTTAAGGTAATGCTGGTATTGAGAAAACTTTTTATATAGATTGGTGTGTTGTGTGCATGCTAGTACTGTGTGTAAAACATTAGCTTTCCTGTCTTACTAGTACATTTTATTTGAACAGGCACGTTGGATATGAGATGATAGATAGCCAATGAAGCTCTTAGCACCAAACTGGCTACCATGTAGCCTGCGAACGCAGACATATTTCCGGCTGTGACGCTTCTCTCCTCTCCGGCGTAGAGAAGTGACAGCCGGAAATACGTCTGCGTTCGTGGGCTAGGTACCATGTAGCACAAGTGGAATAGTTGTTTAAAAGAAAGAAAAAAACCAAGAGGAGGTTATTGCTTATATCATTAATTTGCAACGAAGCCCAGAAGATGATTTAATGGCCCCTATCCATAAGGGTGTGGTGTAATTTGCTGATATTGCATGGCCACCAAGCCTATCAAAACTCTGGCATTGCATTATCCAGTGATAAAGTTTTTAATGGTATCATGTATGCCAACTCCCCTGGATTATCTGGGAGTCTCCCAGATATGGAGCAGATCTTCCAGTCTTTCACACAGGTCACCAAATCTCCCAGATAAAAGCAAGCTTTCATCTTTTCTCTAAAATCAAGTAAGATTTTAATGCCAAATTTTTCTCAAAATCCAATAAATACTGGCTCCTGGATGCATTTTCAAGTGGCTTTCAACCACTCTGTTTTAATGTCTACAGAAACCACAAGAGACAGGTTGATTTTAGGGGAAGATGGGAAAGGACATTTGTTATGGTGGTTGGGTCAATTTGTGCCAATTTGTTTTTGGCAGGAGGGGTGATTTATTTGAGTCTTTTTTGGGGAGGGGGTTTGAAGAAATTGAGAAATAATTGTTAAATGATGGGGGAAGGGGTAGTGACATAAAAGAAGAAATCCCCAGAGGTTGGCATCTCTATAATATAGGACTGATCCTGTTTTCCACTTTACTAATTTAATATTTTATACTGTCCCTGTGTAGACAATTTTTTTCAATTTTTAATGTATAAACCCTTGGCTAACATTATTTTCTTGCAGTATGTTTTCCGTGTACATAGTACTATGCTGAACAGAAGAAGGTTGTCCTTAGAACACTGGTTTATTTGCAAAAGAAAAAATATGTATCATATCTCATTACTTTTCTCCATAGTCGCTAGAAAATTGGGATGCAAGTGATCCCATGAGCTTGTTGAATCTGATCAAAGAACTTGTCACCCAATACAAAGAACACCAGAGAAAGCAAGTGGAACAGATTCCAAGGATGCAGTTTGAATATTCTACACTTGCGGCAGACAATAAATATCCTGAATTTGAAGTCCATGTTGCCAAAGGCCAACAGGTAAGGCAGAATAAATTGAGGGCTCTTGGGTAGATGTACATAGATGCTTAAAATTGTCTTTTTTTTTTTTTCATGTTATGCACAGAATGATTTGCTTTTACAAGTGTAATAAACAATGATTGCACCCTTACTTGTTGGGTGCTGTATTTTGTTAAATGTTTTGTTTCTTCTTTTGGTGAAGTTGGTTTCCTCATAGTTTTATGTTATTAGGCTAATTTAAAGAAGGATGGTAAATATTGTTTTCTAAAAAAAAAAACAATGCAAAACAGGAAGGTGTTCCACCATATTTTACGCTTTTTTAAGTAGCTATATACAGCACATACAAATGATGATTTGTCTAATCAATGTCATTTTGTGCCAGAATTCAGATCCTGTTGTAAATTTCATGATCAAGCTACCAGTTGACCTCAGAGACGTGCCACCATACATAATAAAGGTGAGAAGAATGAGTCTCAGTTAGTAAAACCCAGCTAGCTCCTTTAAATATTTTGTTACTGTATCTCATCCCCAAATTCATAAGCTACCCATATCCACCTTGCCCCCTCCCCTTCCCCCACAGGAGGGATTGGAAATTCTAGGGGGATGGATTCCTCAAAGGACAAAACATTTAATGGAAAGCAAGGAGCTAAATTGGATTTCCAGAGGGGTGGGGTGGTGTGGTCTTAGGGAAAATCCCTTCCTTGTGGGAGGTATGGCTATTTTCTGGAACTAAACATGGGAATAAAATACTGATTTTTGGCTTCTAGGAATTGTTCGTCACACTCTTTCCAAGTATCTCATCAAATCCCATAATTTCACCAATAAATTTAAAGATTCGTCACGTCACATTCTATGGCTCAGCATCATCAAATAATTTATTGTTTCTCTTTGTTTTGTTAGGACTGTCCTGGAGAGGACATGGCATGCTTGTTTGTAACATATGCTTCTCTTAATGGCGATAATGTCACACCAACACTTCTGTTATCACCAAGAGTGGAAAGGTAGATAAAAATATAAATTTGTAAATTACGCATTTGTCTTGCTGAGGCAGAATGGTCAAGAGATCCGGTGACAACATTGTGGAAGAGGGCACCACTAGCCTATCACAGGGTTTACCCCAAGCATTTTTTTACCCCCCCCCCCCCCTAACCCCTGTGGTTCACTGCTAGCAGCCATCTTTGAGTACTAATGGAAGTTGTATGGGATTGTTGTTGTTGTTCATTGTTCATGTTTTAATTAACTAGTTAATTAATTAACTTATCTTTTGAAGAGCATTTGGTGGCTCCAGTAATCTGCGTATTCCTCACTGGGGAGGTGTAAATGGATGCCTGTTTGAGTACCTTCCCTTAATTCAAGAACTTTTCGCAGCAAAGGTTAGTGAGGTAGCCTTTTAGCCCGCTTAGAAGTCATTAGTAAAAGATAGCAAACAATAGCTTCTGCGGAGAGTGGATCTCCTTGCCACCAACTATTGTTCCCTTCTTGCACTTGTTCGGAAAGAAAACAACTGCTACTCTACGCAGGCTAGTGGTCAGTTGAACCTCATTAATCTGGGACCATTTGTTAAAAAGGTAAATTGTATTTTAACAGTTAGTTCAAAGTCTGTGTCCAATCCAAGAAATTCAGTGAGTCAGGTGGCATATCAAGGCCTTCTCTGATATTAGGTTTTAGTAGCATGAAGTATCTAGGAATTTTAAGTTACTTCCCTTCCCCTGCTCTCTGGATGGGATGTTACTCCATATAAGGCTTACTCAATGTGTACTGGCAATTACATGTAGGCATGTGCTTTGTGTGTCTGGTTTGATAAAGACATTAATGAGTAAGTTTGTTGTAAATAAAATAGCAATGCACAGCCAGCATTATAATAATAATAATAATAATAATAATAATAATAATAATAATAATAATAATCGTTTATTCAACCTTTTTGCAGCATAAGCTGAATTACAAGGCGGGTCATTAACATAATTACGTACAAATATATCGGACACATAAATATAACTGTAACTGTTAAGCATTGATCCATTGTTCTTCCAATGTAGACTGAATATCTGAATAAAATTCCAACATGCCAGTTACCTTAAGTGGGCCTGAGGACCATGTAGCAGGGGTCTTAAAAACCTTTCTTGACTGTGTCGTTTGTTGACTATTTGTTTTTGATTTGTAAGGTTGATCAAGTTTGTCAGGCATACCAGAAACGACAAGAATATGTCGCTGCTTTTCTGAGTGCATTTGGAAGGTAAGGGTGCCCTCCTGTTTTTTGTCACAAATTTAATGCTCTGTAGAGCATGAATAGGTATGGAGATTAAGAATAAAAAAAACGGGAAAAATCGCTGAATTACTTATTTCTTCGTTTCAAGACAAGTCTATATGTAGACTGAGAATTAGCGAGATCCTGCAAAAACAAAAAGAAATCACCAAAAAAGCCTGTTTTGCCGGAATCCCTTCCATTTGAATTAGTTAAGACAATTATAATTGTTGTATTTTGTTTAGTTCTATTTTAGAGTATGATGCTGAGGGATTTATGAAGCTGTCCCTGTTATTTCAAGTACAAGGATTCTTTTGCATTGTTCACAGTAAGTGTCTCGCTCTAGAGGAGTGTGGTAAGGTGTGGTTAGGGCAGTGTTTGGAGTTGCCTTATGTTATGCTTTCTGCTTGTGTTTGTGTCTTTAATGGAACCAGGCCTTTACAAGATGTTTACTCAGAATCTTGTTTAAAATAGCGAAATGTGACATGTATTAACATTAACAGTTATATTTATGTGTCCGATATATTTGTACGTAATTAAAGACCCGCCTTGTTATTCAGTGTATACTGCAAAAAGGTTGAATAAACGATCATTATTATTATTATTATTATTATTATTATTATTATTATTATTATTATTATTATTATTATTATTATTATTATTATTATTATTATTATTATTATTATTATTATTATTATTATAACTTGTCCTGACTTAACTTAATTTGACTTAACTTGACTAGACTTAATTTAATCTAACTTGGCTAACTTGACTTGAATTGATTTAATGATAACATAATTTTTTTTAATTTAACTTGATTTGACTTGACTTGACTTTATAAAGCTTATATCTTTTTTTTTTCTCTGGTGGTTTAAAACGATAAATTCACAGAATAAAAATAATGGCTGTATCAATTTGTTAAATCTTTTCTTCAAAACGTTTTAGTTGAACTGGACAGGAACTTTCCTCAAGAAGCGCCCGCGTTTTACCTTCAGTCCATCTACCACGAGAGAAACAACCAGCCGTACGAGAAGCTGGAGGCGGGATACCCGTACAGCCCGCGGTGGTCTGGGGACGAGATGGCGGAGAGAGCGAGGTACACGACCACGTGATCATTTTATCTAACATGACATTTAGTGGCAGTCTTCAGGAATTGTTCCACCAACACTGACCAAACTATTCCGATCCGTGAATTAATGAAGTCGGGATTTCCTCAGAAATTATTCCGCGAGTTGAAATTTAACCTTGACCAGATTATATATGATCCGTGAACAACTGAGTTTTACTATGTCACAAGTTGCAATTTGAAAAAATTGGAGATTTCCATATACCCACTGTGCAGCTCTTTGGCTTTATACTATCTAGGATTAGCTTATCCTTTGCCTTTCCTGTCGTTGAAAAAATCAATGATTTGTTTGAATTTAGCGTTAAACTTATTCAAATCTTCTTTGGTTGCGACATTTTTCTCAAACAACTGTGTTATCTTATGGGCTCAATTTTTTGTTGTCTGTTTTGCCGCGGTTCCACTACTAGACAAACCGTTCCTCATTCAGTACTTTGAAATGAGAACCTAAGTTATTTTTTTTTCTCCCATTTAGGCACTTCTTGATGGATAAGATACCAGCTTTCAAGGAGTCCTCGTTGAGCAATGGCAAATTCTGAAGAGAATGCATTCTTAGGATAACGATCGCCGAGACCGAGATCATTTTTCGAGAACAGCTTCAAAGGAACAGCGGGAAGGATCTCGCCTTCACCCATTTTCTTAGTAGAGAATTTACTACCACTGGGCGACATTTTAGAGAGCTGTCTCCAGACGCAATTTCGTTTGCAGTTGCACGTAATCCACAGCCCATTTCCGTGTAGTTCAGACTGCGAAAAATTCAGCTGCCACCGCCCCGCCAAGACTAAACACCACGAAAGGGCGTTGGTCGTCCTAAACTCGGACCGCTGTTCGTAGACACGTCTCCTGTGAGTACCCCTGTTCGTGGTCCCCGCCATTCCAGAGCCACTACCCACCTTGAAGACTTCCTCTGTACGATTTAACTTTCCCCAACGTTTAGCTATTCTGTATTTTACTCGATTTATGTTCTGAAAAGTTACCGGAGATTTTTAGCTGAATACTGTTCCTCTGATGTTTCGGCATATATTTCAACCCCAAAAATTGCTTCACTGGTTTGTAATACATGACAGGACCAAATAAACCTTAACGAATTTTTAAACTAAGATGATTTTATTGTAAATAAAGTAGAAGAAAGAAGGAAAGATGAAGGATTATTGGACTTCTGTCGACCACAAGTGCTCTCGAGTAAACGGGCCTCTCTGCAATATACAGACATGCTCACCGGTAATGAATCGCTTGCCATTATTCTCCCAGACTACACAATGGTAAATAAATTTGCTTGCTCATAAAATGAGCTATACCAGATAGGAAATACTTGCATCCACAAAGAAAACGAGCTCGAATTTCCTTCAGGACAGTTTGAATATAAATCGTGACACGCTTCGCTTGGGGTCAAAACTTAAAACTAATGACCTTTTCTTTTAGAAAAGCAAGAGGAACATATGAAATAAATCAAGTGATTTTCTCAAATGGAGAATAAACAACCAACAAAAATTTGCGAACTTGAAAAAAAGTTCCCCTCAGTCCATCTGTGGCCAGAGACACTCATTGCAGTTAAATACACTGGGGTGATAATTAGAGCAAAACTGTATAATTTCATTTAGGTTTCTGCCAGTTGAAAAACGTTCTGGGTTTTTTAAAATGACACCAATTCTTGCGACACTTCCCTTTTGAACTAGCCAGGTTACGTGGCTTTCGAAACTTCTTACAACGGGGCCATACAACTCTTACTGACTTCCTTTCTTGTTTCAACCATTCGTTTATAAAGTTTCAATGGTGCTAGATAGTTTTCGCCACCGTTGCTACACAAACAAATAAACAACAGCCAAGACTACTAATATTTATTCGTTGATATTATCAATAAAAATCACAATGAAAAAATCATACACCTATGCTATGGAAAGCTTAACTAATTACTAATTACATTAAGTCTTTAAAATTTAACAGCAACCCCCTAACTTAAACTAGAAAAAATTCCCCATTTCGGCCGCACTTTAACATAAGTTTCGGAGGAAAGTTTCGCTTCCTGGAAACAGCAAATTGTTTTAGAATCAATAGGCCATTTCCGGGTTGCTGTGAACCTCATCATGAAAGCGAGGCTAAGTCCAAAGCTTTTCATAATTATGAAAAAAAGTTTTGATTGCATATGAATACAAAAAAACTTTCAAAATAAAGACTGCAGTTGGTTCAAAGCAACTCGTAAATGGCATATTCAATTAAAAACATTGCTACTTCCCGGACGCAAATTTTCCTTCGGAAACACGTTTACCAGCTGAAAGGAAAGCTACGAGTTCCTAGTTTAAGCAGGACCAAACTTCAGGAGCACCCGACACGCACTGTTTTGCAAAAATTTCCTTTGTTCCCAAAGTAATGTACCACAGTCTGATCTATTCGGATTCTCTAGCAGAAAATTTAACACGCAGAAAGTTTTAGGAAACGAATTTTCCGAACTGCTGTTGGCTTTCCGAAATGCCAGGTGACCTTATTTCTAATTTTGTCCCTCCAAAGACGAAAGGAGTTAGATATCCGGTGGCACGAAAATTTTTGGCGACATTTGCCAAAGAATTTTCCCATTTTCATCACAATTTAATCCGAATTTCTGGGGAGGCTAAAAGACCTTTCGAAAACCGTTCGAAAGGTCTTGCCACACACGTTCCACAAAAACCGACCCTTGGGTGCCCCTGTGCCGGGGGGATTACTACCCCTATATACACTAGGGATATAGTCCTGTTATATTAAAGCCCTTATAAGAAAAAGAGTAAACGTCAAACTACCTTATAATTAATTTTACGAAAATATTCTATCAAAAAACCTAAAATGAAACTTTCATAAAAGCAATAACGAATTTTAAGTCTTGCTCTTTGTTCTCTAAAATCGAACAAAAATTACTTCATCATTAAAGTTTAAAATTTCTAAAAACAATACTAAAATGGTATCACTCAGAAGGAATTTAAATTTAAAGTAAATGCTAAGTCCTAGAAACAATTTACGTACCTAATTACCTATAAATACTTGAACCCAGAGTCATCTGAATTTCTTTAAATACTATCGAAAAATATGTTATCTCAAAATTCTAACAGACTGATATCAGGAACTTTTACCAATCGCTTGATATCTACTAAAAAATAGGGAATCATTTTAAAACATCCAGTAGGCTATGAATATAAAAACACGCTAGCGTAAAAAAAAAAAAAAGAAAAAAAAAAGAAAGCCCTTTAAGCTTTCGCCAGAAACAAGCATCCTTCTGCTAATCAACCCCACAGTGCCAAAAATACGACCATGGATTGTAGGGGTTAGCTGTTTTGAGCTGAAAGCTTAGTGTTTCAAGACGTTTCAAGCTTACTTTATAGCAAGCGCAATCAATCGTGAAACGCGAAAAAAATCCCTCCAACAGTAAACCCTTACTCCAACGAAAACAAGCCTCCCCATAGCTATGTCCTCAAAAACGTATTTCTAATCGTATCACCCCAGGAATTCAACGGTATTACAATACAGGCTGTCCACTCCCCCATGCATGTGATTTGGGGTTTGTTGGTGGTTGTATTTTTTCAATCCAAATGCTGCAAATATTGGCCGAAAACCGGCTCTTATATAAACATTGCAAATAAGAAAAATTCAGAAAGTGACTTTAAATTATCTCACGACTGGCTTTGTTGCCAAAGGTGTTTTAATTCAAGCTCGCAGTCACTTCTGTGAGTCTCGCGATTTTGTTCTCTGCTAGTCGCGAACCGACCGCACATCAACAAAAACAATTTCGAAAAATCTCTGACACCAGGCGCCCTACAAAACACTTAAAACCTAACCCCCAATTTTTTTCTCTTAAATAAATCTTTGCACCTGTTCGAAACATATTGCGCTGTTGGCGCCTTTTTCAACCAAATCTTGACTTTTTGTAGGCTGTAAAAGTTACGAAATCTAGCCATCATCTGTCTAATGACCGAGCTAGTAAGGGGCATGGGTCTATTCCTTACTTGACGTCACAAACGGATTTGCATTGTATTAAGTCTTTGTGAAATGCATGCAAAGCAGTTTGTGACGTCATGTAAGGAATAGACCCATGCCCCTTACTAGCTCGGTCATGGGACAGATGATGGCTAGATTTCGTAACTTTTACAGCTTATAAAAAGACAAGATTTGGTTGAAAAAAGGCGCAAAAAGGCTCAATGTGTTTCGAACAGGTGCAACGATTTAAAAATCGAATGCCACGATATACCGATTATATGACCTACTGTCAATTGACCACCATTATCAGTGGCGAGTCCTTTCCTTCAGGTAAGTCGGGGTGGAGGGAGGGGGGGGGGGGGCACTCGAACGCTAGACTTTCTCCTTTCTTAAAAAGAAATATCTCAGCACCTCGGCCCTAGGAGCCTGGGTTTCGGTCTAAAAACATAATAGGGAAATTTAGCAACGGCGACGGCGACGGCAGCGAAAACGTCACTATTAAAATGAATTCGCGTTCTTTCAATCGTCGTCACAATTATTCCAACTTGCTTTAAATGTCAAATGTAGGTGAAATTTTCTGGAGTTGAATTCTTGGAGACCGCACCCAAGTTAAGAAAGAGAAAGAAAAATTCTCCGTCGTGTGTTTACGTCCTTCCTAAAACGTGCCATAAGAAAATTTCACGTCCTAGTCGTGCAGTGACGGCAGAAAAATGTACCAAAAAGTGTAATGCACGTGCAGAGTTGTTGTTTTGATTACAAAACCTACTGCTTTTTTGACGTTCTTGTTGCCGTTGCCGTCGCCGTCGCGTTGCTAAAACTCCCTAATAGGTAGTTTGCATCGCCGCCATGTTGGTGGACAAAACAAAAGAAAATTTGCTCACATAGTTTGCATACAAATGGGAGTTAACTCCCAGGGGAAAGAAATGTCATTGTTCCTGTCCACCAACATGGTCGCCATGACGTCACACGCAAACCATCAATATGGAAAGGGGAGGGGCGCCCGCCTCAACTCCCCCTTCCCCTCTAGAAACGCCACTCATTATTTAAAAGAATACACATTAATCGTATAAAATTAACAGTTCAGTTCGTTGAGTTCCCTTGAAGTCGATCGTTCAGGTCACACACACACACACACAAACACAAATAACACTTTCCAGTTTTCTTCTCTTCTAGACACCAGTTTCAATGGTGGCGATTGGCGCTTCAGAATTAGGCTGTTCCGCTGCTGATAAAAAAGGGAACAATCATTGAAACTAAATAACATGGGATGGAGCACATTTAAAGTTTAAACCACGGTTTTTATCAATTTTTGTGGTGGGAGGGTTCTTAATGGTGTATTGACGGGCGCCATTGATTAATTAATTCGTCGTGTTTACACTGGCTTTAAAAGTCTCCCAAGGCAGGTACTATGTTCTGAGTAAACGAGTGCCAGCTACGGCTTTCCCGCCGTTGCCTCTTTCTCTGATACAGAAAGGTCATTGCTTTGCCATACTGTTCACAGCGTGAGTATCAACTGGCGTTTTAATCCAGTTTTTAAACCCTATGTTACTAATCATTTTGAATCGCCCATTTTAAAGTGAAAAAGTGAAATGAAATTTCATTTCCTTTCACGCCGTTCCGCGCACATGCAGCGAAATATTAATCATTTTAGTTTGACGGGAAAACGCCGTTCTAAATCCAGTCCTCCTTAGCCAAAATAGCCGAAGTAGTATCTTGCCGTATTACATCTTAGGGACTTAGGCACCACACGAATGCACGACGGCAGCACCAACGAAACGTTGGGCACTTTTCATCCAACCAAAAATTCCGCAAATTCCGTGTGAGGAATGGAATGGAACAACAATTCTCAGGAATAAAATTACGGAATTTTAGGTATACCCCGTGAGGTGAGGCCTTCCCTCACTGGGGCTCAGTTTGACTCTCGTTCCCATTGTTGATCGCTTCCACTCACGAACTCCATATCGGCAATTTTGAAGAGCTTTTAGCTTTGGTGATTTTGTGGAAGTACTAGCTCTTGAATTTAATTAAGTGAAAATCTCTCGAACCTTGCCAATGTATACGCGTGTAAAAAACACAAATTAAAATAGCTCAAAACTGCACGAAAACGCATTTAAACCCAATGTAATGTTAGACAAAACACTATGTGATGTTTTATTTACTTATTTAGTAATTTTTTTACTGTAATTTCTCCCTCAAATTGCCAGCTTGAAAAATACCACACAAACTCTGATCTTATCCATATTTTTCCAAAGAAATTGAGACGTAAATTCAGCAAATATTATGCTTGGGTTACCTGTGGTTGTATGAAGGGTCAAATGAGAGAAAAGGATCCCGGTTACACGTGACGAAGCACGTGACCCGACGTTTTGTTAAAAGCGCGGGAAATCGTTGACGCGGGCGCGCGAGAACAAATTCGTCATTAGCAAGAAAACACAAACTTGTATCACTTCTCTCGACCCGTGCGTTTTTCTCGCTTTTGTCAAGAACTGTTTTCACTGAAAATGGAAAACTTTTGAGGTAAGGTAGAATGCTTATATTAGCAGCAGGTCCTACACGCATAGACTCGTAGTTACTACATACAAGGTCCCTACAAACTCCCTTGGATAAAGCTTAGGTTATGATATAAGTTTATGTTAACGAATTTCCGTAGCAGTAGGATTTAACCTTTCAAAGTATTAAATGAAAACGTTTAAGTTTAGAAGACATGTTTTGGATACTTCAGTATCCACTGTCAGTTCAAGGATGTATGTTAGCCTTTTTAAGCCTTAATACACGCAGGAATTTTCCGCCCTCGAAACGAATTATTCTATCAAAGTTCACGGTTTCACTTTTTCCTGGTCTTTGGATACGACTCCCACTTTGTTTGGCCAAAACTTTCAAAAAACATGCTCCGGAAGTCGCTCTGAAATTCACTGAAATGGAGTTTGAATATTAACAGATATGAAAGCAAGAAAGCTAAGCTACAAATACCGCTAAAACCGAATTTAAAGAAAGCAAAAGAAAAACTAATGAATAAAAACTGCATACGTCCAAATCACAAGACTCGATGAAAGTTTGGCCCGGGTTTTACGCTGCAATAAGGTTGGTTGAAGGAAAAACTGGTAAGCTATTTGTACCAGAGATACATCCTTGAACTGCAGACGTGTATGCACGTATAACTGTATTTAATTTAAGGTTATATTGTATCTTCATTA
The DNA here is from genome assembly GCF_977016875.1 of Pavona decussata. NCBI lineage: Eukaryota > Metazoa > Cnidaria > Anthozoa > Scleractinia > Agariciidae > Pavona > Pavona decussata. Next base: position 1,592,029 of record NW_028145484.1, read on the forward strand.
CAGCACTACAACGAATCAACTGGATCATTATAAAATCTTTATTACAAAGACTTCACACGTCGTGTTATTAACAGAAATTGATTTATCATTGTGATAGCTTATAAACTTCTCTACAATTATGTTCACCTCACTATTGTTCATGTTGACATACAAGTATACATTACTTGTATATCATTGCATTATAAAAATAAAACTTGTACAGCATAACTACAATAATTACCACTGAAATCAGACCTACGTGTTTTGTGTAAATAATATAGAAAAGAAGTTAAAAAAATAAGTTAAAAACATTAGTGTAATGTTAGTTTAACAGTTATACAAATAATTAAGATCTCAAAGTTAATCAGTAAATTAAATTTGTTAGAGTTACAAGGGTGCAATAATTGCTGTTACTTATTACTCAATTTTAAATTTATGTTAGTTACAGTTGTACATGTGAGAGATTATCTTTTCCAAGCATTAAAATTAATCGGTCATCTAATATATCGTTCGTTCTTGGTTTATTAAATGAATGGTATTAATAATTATGTTAATTTCAATACAAAAATAATTAATAGAATAAGTTAAATGTAACTTCTTTGTATTTAGCACGACTGAGCAGTTAGGGCACACTAGACCTGTAATCTGGAGGTCCCAGGTTTCAAGTGCCACTCGGGCCACTAGCTGGCACTATTTCTTGGTAGCCCCAAGCTAAATTCTTCAACAACACTTGTAATTGGCCAACTGGTTTGCCTCCTGGCAGTTGGGATTTTTAACTATGTTGCGTTCAATTTAATTTATTTGTTTGTGAAGTTTAATGCTCAGCCCCAATAGCACCTTGTGCTATAAATACTACCAAGGTTACAACTTGATGACACTTGAAAAAATATATTTTTCTTTTTGTTTATTTTTGACATGTTTTGGACATCTTTTTCAAGAAACTGAGATATGGTAACCTTTGTTTCAACAAGCTACATATGACGAATAACAAAACTGCAAAGTACTTTGAGGGGCACAGCTGTTGACAAGTGCTTTGTTCAATTTCAGACAACAATGAAAACCATTATCTCTCACATCTGATTGGCTTCTTATCAGGAATTTTGCAAATTAAAGATGTCATATAGTTTCCCACATATTTATTTGACAGTGCTGCAATATCTTTGAAAGTTACACATCAGCTTGTTACTTATTCTCTTTCAAAACCGAGGCTCCACAAACTCTCCATTATTTATTACTTATTTTCTTTCAAAACCGTGGCTGTATGAACTCTCCGTTATTTATTGTAAAGCTGAACTATGAACAAGAGGCATTCACAAGACCAGCTCACACATAAGAAACATTGGCATACTGAGTGTCACTTGCATCACTTACTATGACATTGTCCGATGATCTCTTTTCCATTATTATATTTTCACTATCCCTTTTCTTACCTTGTAATAAAATGTCAACCTCTGTTGGCTGCACCACCTGCTCTGCATTACTTGCATGCCCATTGGCATTTTCTGGATCTCGGTCTTTCCAGTACATGGTCTCCACCCAGAAGTGGATCTCCACCTTCCTGGTCACATAGATCAGCAAGTATGCACTCATGAAGAGGGCAAATGAAGACAGCATGTGCCAGATGTCATGGTAGTCGAAGAAATCCCATAGGACACATTCTGCATTCCTTGTGCGTGAAATGCTTGGTGCTGCAACCTTGCGTGTGGTAGATTTTATCTTAAAGAAGTACATGGCGAACACCCAGAAGATGAAGGTTACAATCATGAACAGCACACGGTGCCAGTTGTGCAAAAGTGTTTCAAAAATCCGTTTTGGGTGGCAAAGCTGTTTAATTCCACCTAAACAGTCTCCACCACTTCTTCTATGCCTCTTGAAGGACAATGCTGTGTCAAAGCTCATCAAACCCAAGATGCTCAACACTACAGCAGCTACACATGAAAACAGGAAAAACTGGGACCAATCATTATTCTGTGTGATACCAATAATAAGCAAGCAAAGAGGAAATAAGATGATCCAGATCCACTTGACCAAAGCCTCTGTTTTCCAGCAATCCTCATCAGTGCTGCATGTGCATCTTTTCCAATTGCATGGAAGGCCCACCTTCTGAAATGTCCAAATGTACATGACAATCAACCACAGGGCCAAGGCAATCCAGTAACTCACTTCAAAGAAACGTGGGATGCTTGTTTTGGTGTCCTTTATGGAACCCACATAGTTGAACACCAGCAACGGTGCCACGAAGAACAAGAAGTATTTTGGAGCCTGGATTGTTGTTTCACTGGGATGCTTTGTTGAGTTTCCTCTCTCTGTTCCAGAAAGGTTAATGTCTTTAACACGGCAGTTGTACAGTGCAACCACCACCAGCCCTGAGATGATGAACATGAAGGCAGAGTCAAACTGGAATGTGAGACGAGAGGGACACAGGTGGTACGTGGCTGAAAACAGGCCTTCGAAGACCAATGCCCAAGCAAGTGCATAGGCTACTGAATAATCATAGGGAGTAACACGTCTATATCGAGCATTTTGCAAAGAATACATGTGATTTGACTGGCGTGCTTCTTGTGCTATTGCTTCCCTAAAGGAGAACGAGAGAGCCAAGAACACACCATGTATAACATAAGGGACATTGCTAAGCATGAAATTAGAGGGCATATCAGCAATGGCGATTGGACGGTAGCATAGTTCATTGTAGTAGCAAAGGTCACGATTGCCTTCCTTAATCATGTTGGACCAACGCGCGATCACAAACTGGGCTGATCCCACCATGAAGCTTATGGCCAGTACCCCAGTCAAGTAAGAATATGTCTTAATGCCTTGTCCAAACCATGCAACAAATATCACTTTGATCCACTGCTTGATGGGGAATGTCAAACGTGGTATTGGATCTGGAGCATACTCCAAAATCCCTCGACTTGGTGTTCTGTGGTGCCTGGATTGATCGTCTGCCTCCAAATGCAATAGGCCTGAACAATGATCAAAGTCAGAATTGAGAAAGAAATGAGCAAAAACAGCTATTGCAATGCCACCTAAAATGGCAACTATGCACATGTATGCTGCTGGAAGAGTTTTGCCTGACATGTCATATGTATATCCTTGAGTCACAGTTACATTGACTGTCTTGTTTGTATAAGGTCTCTCTTTGCTAATATTTTTACTGCGAATTCCAATATACCACCGTCCTGTCGTGATCATAGGACTTGAATATTGTGATAAGGTAATGCGACCTGATTTGGTGAAAGTAAGCTTGATGGATGACTGGTTGGCATCACTACTTCTTTCAGTAAGTCCTTGACTTTGTGCAGAAGAACAACTTTGTGACACTTCAAGCAGACACTCTAATTTATCATCTTCAGAAGACACTGTTATTTGGAGAAGACTGGAGAGTTGTTCAATGTCCTGAACGTCAAATGCCTTGACTTCAGCCAAACCATCAGAGCGAACAGAAAGAGTAGCTACTTTACCAGGTGTTAACACAGAATTGTCCAACTCAAACTTTACTGCAAATGACTCGTTCTCAGGTGCTCCGAAGAAAAGAAGGTCAAGATTGTTAGTAGTGTTAACACGACTTGGGCAGGCATGAAAATGGTATTTGGTCATACCGACCAAGTCATATGAATGTGCCACAGCCACAAATAGAACATCCTCGTCTTCCAGAACCACAGAATACAGGGAACTTAAGTTGCTTGAGGAATTAAACCCAGCTACTGTAACACGAACTATGGCTAGTGACTTAATTTCACGCTTTACACGACAACTCCGAGCATTGCTACGTGACATCAGTGAGCCATTCACCAGAACTGTGGTATTTGTTGAGTAATATGGTTCGCCAAAATCACAGTCAACTTCAATATTTGAAGATTGGTCGGTAGCTGCCATTACAGTTGCTATGGCAATTAATAGTGAGAACAGGCCAATGAGATGATAAGAGAACATCTTCCTGTGCAAGGAAAACAAAACAAAGATAATGCTGAAAAATTATATCAACATTATGCTGCCATCTCAAGTCAAAAACTAATAATTTAAAACTATCCATCCTAAGTCAAAACATAATATTGTGAAAACCTAATTCAACCTCAAGGAGGGTTGGAGTGGCAATGAGAACACTTGACGCTCGCGAAAGTGGCCTGCATTTGATTCCCAGACTCTGTGTCCAGAAACTCCAGTTTTCCCCTCTCCTTTAAAACCCAACATCCAAATTCCACAATTGGATAGGTGATCTCTATATTGGCCTTCTAGTTATATGTTGTTGTCATATTATGGTTTATTTGTTAACAAAAACATCCAAATAATTAATTTTAACAATTTGAAACTTGATGGTTAAGTAGTCTTAAGTGAAGGTGGGAGAGGGTCTCAGCGAGAAGGGAAGAAGGTAAGGAAGTGCAGATAGGCTCCATAAACCTTAACCCTGGTTACAGTGACAGTCTTTCACTGTTTTTGCGAACCTGTTTCATATAAATGCCTTACGTCATTCTGTTGAACACAGCCACAAAAATGGCACTGTAATCCGGCATAATTTTATTCCACTGGCAGAATTTTATGTGAGTTTGCAAATATGTATCAGGCTTCTAGTCAGAAATTGAAAGTTGGGCATTCAAGGAGCATGTTTCTTGTAAATTTTTTAAAAGATTAGGTAAATTTTGAATGCATTTTCACCAAAAGGGGGCATCCATAGAGTGCCTGGATGCCCTTCTGGCTAAAAGAATGCCCTATACCAGTGCCAAAAGAAATGTTGACAAATTGCTTGGGAAAGTATTGTAAAGTTCTGGCTATTTAAGAAATCTGTTAAATAAATGATTATCTCAAACCAGTTCTAAAACTTATAAAAAATATGGTGATGATGGCAATGACCAATAATAAATGGTTTATTCAAATACTAGGGCTCACACTATTAGGTGAGTTATAGCATAATTTGTTACAATGAGAAATCTTGAATAAAAACATTTACAGTCAAACCAAATGTTTTTTGCACTTTGCAAACTTCCACCACTATGGTTTTTTGATTGACAGTTTGCTCACAACAATTTCAGTTGCTGTTACAAATTTGCATTGTGTCAGTTTCAAATTGTCTTGCTATTTTCCTAGTAAACTCCTTTTCAAAGTGCAAATTTTCACTCAGAATATTGCCCAGTTGGTTAAATCCATCATTTGAAAACAAATTGACAAAAGTGAAACAACAAAATATTAAACAAAACAGCAAAACTGTACAACATAATACAATCTCACAAAAGTACTTCACATCCTCACAGTAACTTAATACCTTTTCAAGGAATATAGCAGTTTTCGGTCATCAGTTTTTCTATTACAAAAGAGGTTGGTCATTGCATTTGCAAATCGCTACTAAGTAAACTGTCAATCAAATTACCAATGTCGCAACAGAGGTTTGCAAAGTAACCTTTCAAAGAACATCCGGTTTGACTGAAAGACAAAAGGTAGAGAAACTGATACCCTGTCCAAGACAAAAATAATAGAAAACCATATCCTACTGGAATGCTAATCTCTGTTAAATTATAAATCCAACCAAGGGGGTAGCCCTCAGAGGGAGGAAATTAAAGGTGTGAAATTGACATTTAGAAACAGACTATAAGAATCATGGGCTTGCAAAAGTTTGGTTTTATCTCTCAGTCTATCTTAAAAATTTGCATCATTTTTAGTCAGGGTGCGAAACATTACCATTTAGATAACTTAAGTGGTTTTTTTTTTACTCAAGGAGCAATCCAATAGTTTATTGTCAGTGTTGGCATGTTCAGTGAACCCTACTGTCTACTGTCTCAGCTTCAAAACTATTCCGTGCTGAATGCACAGCTCCCTTTGTCTTGGCAAGCTTCCATAGTACTATTCTACTTGTACACCCTCAACTGCCGCATCTGGGGATTCAGTTTTGTTTTCCATAACTCAAACTGATACAGAACATAAATTAGATCTTAAGCCATTATTCTTGTTTCAGCCACTTATGTGCAAGTCCGGGTCATGTCAGTATAAAATATTGACTATGGACCATGGACTTTGGACTTAGAATTGGATATAAAATGTGGGCAACTAGGTGAGATTATTTTTGTCTAAACAATGTGATCACCTGATGAAACAAAAACAGCATTACCATGACTGATCACATGTAGAGATAGTCATGATGTTTGTGAACACATATAGAGATGGTGACCTGTAAAAACGGATAGGAATGCACTGTATCCATTTGCATGGATAATACCAATAGCAAGGTCTAACAAGGGCATCTGCCATTACACAGAGTGTTTTTCTTTTCCATGATCATGTTCAGCAGCTTTATGCTTGTATGTTCAAAGCAATTTTACGTAAAATTGAAGAAATAGGAGCCAGAGGTATAGCATGCCTATTTTCAGACCCAGCTGAAGTATGATATGCAAGAGAAATCTGCTGTCTTATGGAACTATAAGAACTACAGACAGTTTGTCTAGCTTTATGAAAATTGTCAAGAAACAATGCATAATTCTTTGTGCTACATGTAATTACATTTTGTAACTGTAAGACAATACTTATTTTATACAGTATAGTTATATACTCATATATTTTTGGTATTTTATTTTAATGGTTTTTTTTACATAAATTGTACATGATCACATTAGCGTGGCTGTAATTCCAAAGATTGTTAAATAAATGCTTAATTATTAATATTATTACTATTATTATTACTCTTATTATTAATTAATATTAGTATATTAGTACAAAGTTGACCTAGTCCACATTTCCCACTATACAATAATTATTATTGTACACCCAGTTCATAGTCCACAGTCAAGCCCATGTTTGAATGCTTTAATGCATAATCTCGATATTTTGACTAGTCCAACTTTTTAACAACAACGCCAATAACCAATGGAATACAGATATTTACATGTCTGTGCAAACATTGCAAGCTTGAGGGCAAGCCAAGTCAGACTTTACATACCAGCTGCTTATAACTACATGAATATTTAATTGTCATCTTTCCTACAACACCTTCGCTGCTTCTAGAATATTTCCCCAAATTCAGTCGTTTGTAGAAATCAATAATTACACCATTGTAACTCCAACTGGAATCTAAAAGAACCCTTTTTTTAAAAATAGCTTTACAATGACGTGTTGTGTTACCATAGGTAACTGATAATTTTAGTCATTCTTCTGTTCGCGAACATAACCTATCTGAGGAACAACACAGACCTTGACTACTTGTAAGATAACACAAAAGAACTCAGTCACTGGAATTTCAAACCTCAAGATCATAAAAAGAAATTTAAAATCGATTTTGACGCTGTCTCACAGGCAGACTGCGGTACTTTGTCACGAAACTGACATGTAATTTCTACCCGCGCGAGGGTTATACAACAACGCTCGTTCGATTCAAAACAGGACACTTCAAACATCCACGAACAACTGCGTTTATGCAGAATAACAAGTCAAATCAAGGTTTTCCAAAAGTGCTCGCCGAGTCCCACAAAATTCGCAGGGTAAGGTAAACTTACATGTCATGTCCCGGGCACTAATAAATTTGCCTCGACAGGAAGACCTTTATGAGAAAGTGGCTTACCAGTGCACAATAAGTGAACTCCTCGTGTTTCAAACCTCTGTGTTGCAACAGCACAAACCCAAATCAAATGCTGGGTATCGATCTGTATTAGACAGCACGATCAGAAGGGATGCCTCAGGCACAAACAACTGAGCTGAAACAGGTTGTGATGAGACAGGTATACCGATGACACGCGAGGAACTTTTGGCGGCGTCACACCAATCACGCTCTATTGCATTTTGGGTCAACCGGGTTAAAATAAATCGGCGGGACCGTTTGCAACGCCTCACATTATTGGTCGAGAGGACAAAAGAACGAACAAAGCTCTCGCAGCTGTCGGGGAGAGCTTAGAGACCTTAGAGAAGGCGCAGACATGGTGTTATGAGTGAAACAAATTCAACACTAAGCCGGGATCCCTGGTTACGTGAATCATAACTAGTAGGGGACCGTTTTCCATTGTATTTATACTAAATAAATAAATTATTGCGGCCCGCGTTTGGAACACAGCGTGGACGCAACAACTCTAGCCTGTCAGCCTCTCCCCGGATCCCCAGAGACAATCCGTCAATTTTCTTGCGCCCTCAAATTTTAGCCGGAAATATTAAGCGGATCAAGTTTCATTTCAGGGTTAAATAACAAATCATATCAGTGGTCACTCAGAGACCGCATTTTATGATAACCAAGATACGTATTAAACATTCTTACCATTTTTGGTTTCGGTGCCGGACAACCGGGTAGGGTAGCCAACAAACACCTTTGGCAGAGTCTGTTGTTAAGTGAGGGTGGGGTGGAGGGGGGGAAGAGTTGGGTGGCGGGGGGGGGGGGGGTGACTGCCTTTAATTCACTGAAGCCCAAGCAGTTTGTAAACATTCACCAAAGGTCATAAGATAATGAAGGAAATTTGCAGGAAACCGAGAGGAACGAATCATAGCTCGTCAAGACAATCCACTGACACTGGCCCAAAATCCCGGGGTCTTTTTTTTTCAGACAGCCCGGTATCCCTGCCCAAACATCCCTTCGCGGCCTATTCCTCTTCGCTGGCCCTTGAATTCGCAATTTCACTGAATGAGCTTGGGTTGCATTTCCGGTTGACATTAATTTATCTCAAGAGAGGATGAAGGTACCTTCATCTTCTCTTGTTTATTTTGAGTAGAATTGCACACAGATCAATGCTTATGTCTTAGTTCGCTAGTACATAGATGTAGCCGCGTAACGAGCCTTGCTCCCTTTTCACATTTTAGCTCGATAGAATCCCACTTCTTACAACTTTGGTTGGCTGTTGAAAATGATGTTAGTGACTACTGACACCAACAAATTTTGACTTACCTTGAGTTTATTGTTGCAGAAATCAGACTAACTTAGCTGAAAACCGCAGGCTAACAGTTTCACAAACTCCGATCAGTGTCCTGAGTGCTGAAAATCGTTCAGCGGTGCAACTTTGTCTGTGAACCCGTCACTTGCTCGTGAACCGTACATTCTCTTTCCACTGCTTTTGTCTTCTTCAAATTTAAAGCAGTTAAAGCTTCCTGTGTAGTAAAAAGCATTTGTCCTCATTCCACAACATCCGTTTCACTTCTCAGTAGTCACTTGTAGTACGTGTTCCGGGTTTATGTTTCGCGACGCGTTCTCCTCGGGGGTACTACTCAGAATTTTTGGTGGAGGCGTGCAGCTCAGGGAAGGTTTTTCGACTGCTCTTGCTCCCCATCCGCCAAACTCTTCCCCTATTTCAGACCAAAAAATTTAATTTTCCGGTACCCAGTCTTCAGTCCTGGTCTCTAAAATTCGTACCCTTTCCCAGATCTGGTTTGTTGAATCCATACCTGTTTTCAGACTTTCAGACCAAAATGGTTAAAATCCCGCTACAGCCTATTTCAGACCAAAATGGCTCAAAAACCATACCCTTTGGCGCCGGATATACCTATATAGCTTATGTAGGTGAGTTACCCCCCCCCCCCCCTCCCCTCCCCGGCACGCTCTCCTCCCTTCCCGAGCTGAGGCACCAGGCACTTGACCTATATTCTTCTTTGATATTTTCATTAGAAGGTTTAGCGTTTCCCGATCTCGCGAGAATGGATTATCAAGCGAGACGAAAATAGAATTGATCGCAGGTCAGTGATCTTATTGCATGCTCAATCAAAAAACAGTTGTGGAACGGTTCACAGGGTTCGCGAATGATAGTTACTTTCTTTCTGCTGTTTCTGCGCGCTTGACTGGCTTCATTCGGTTAAGACTTCCTTTCTTACATAAGCTAAAGCTATTAACTATATAGCATTACAATACAATATATACTTTATTGGCCTTTACGGCTTTGGACATATCACTAACCTGCTAAAGGCTTTTCAACTGGCTGTTACAAACCTCATAAAATTAAGAAAAGCTAATTAAAATGCTTAGTTTACAATAATATTATCACAATCGACAAAGCTCATAAAATTAAACTAAATGCTAATTTACAGCAATATATAAGAAGAAGAAAATACAAGAATAAATTAGCTATTCAGGTATTCAAAACTTCCTTTATTACAATATGTAACCCGGATGTTTGTTTGTCCTCAATCAATGTAAGGTATGTACCATGTGAAACTATTTTGCAGAGAAATTTCCGGCCTCTATTCAGGTCCCAGCACGATAAAGTCATGAACTAATCAGCAACATGTAAATAATGTGATTAGTGGGATTATTCGGTGGAAATCGAGACGATTGCACCCTGAACAAGGAGACCGGGCGATCATCACAAACAAATATGGTGAAATTCTGTTTAATTTCTAGCAAATGGACGGAATGATTTCCTAACATAAGCCGGTGAAAAGTCAATATCAATCAAATACAATTTTAGAAATATCTCAACAATCGCCGTAGAAAACCGTCACCTTTCAATACCAAAGAGTGTCAGCATATTTGAGAAAAAAAAACTTGTTCCGGCTCATACAATACAGTAACTTTATTTAAAGAGGGAGGCGTAATAACCTTTTACAGTTTTCTAACTTACGGCCCCCAAAATAAGAGGAGTAAATACTTACAACATGCACAGTATTGTAAGTCAATATGCTATAAATACAACGAGACAATAATATTGTAACATTCGAATTTGCAAAATTAAATAAGGGATAATGAATATCAGATTCGGAAAAGCACAATGAATATAATCATCGATGGAGAAAAAGTTAAATACGCATAAAATTCCTTATGATGGGGTAGTTGGCATTACGAAAAGAATAGCAGCAATTCGAACACAAGAGATCTTCCATCGAAAATTTCAGGCTTAGAACTTACTTTCGGTATTCCTATTTATTACACCTTATATTTCGCCGATTTTAAGCTATGAACGGTTCACAGTTTGTGCCAATTGTTTCCCTATGGTCTATTAAGCCGGCGACACACCTAGCGATTTTATACGCCGATCGCGGCGAATTTGATCGCCAGCGAAAATCGCAAGCCCCCGATAAATGCGGACACACTTGGCGATTTTTTTCACCGATCAGGGCGATGTGGCAGTTTCGAAAAGTCATGTGAAAAAATTGCCCAACCTGATGGGGTGACTTCCCTGGCGATTCGCAGTAATGAGCGTAGAAAATCGCGGCAACGGGCATGCCAGATATCGGCGATTTTATACGCTGCACCGGGCACACCTGGCGATTTTCGCCGATCGCGGCGATTGGTGTATAAAATCGTCAAGTGTGTAGCCGGCTTTTAAGAAGATTCAGGAGACAGCAGACGACTTAAGAAAAGAACCAATCACAGATTAGATTACAATTCGCCAATGAAAAGTGGCCCTAATCTCGTACCCCGATCTCTGTCGTCGGTTCGGGAATGTCGAAATGTGAGATCTCCCCTCCGCCTGACCGTGGGAGATCTGGGTACGAGATTAAAGTGGCCCTCTCAGTAGATGTTTCACAGAAATCGACTTACCCTCGTTTCTTTAATTACCCTCGTAAATTACCCTGTGAGTAGATATCCCTTTGATCTTGCTGAAAAAAGTCGAACGAAGGGATCTCTGCTAGTAGGCTACTTGTAAAATGGGTTCCCCAACTCAATTTACAATACAAAACCCTGGAATCGCCCTCAAAAGAGAATCTTGTGGACATCCCATGCTACAGCTCTGGAGACGAGTATCCATTGAACGCGAAGATAAGTGCCCGCATTACATCTTATTTGTAAATTCCATATCTTTCATCTTTCATCTTCAGCCGGTCCCGGTTTGCCGTCTTTTGTCATTAGTCGTTTCTTTCAATCAACCGTAATGCATGCCACGTTAAAGGTTAAAGGTAAAGGTTACCAAACCATCATTATCTTCTGATTACTTGTCCATATCAATTGTTCATTGTTACAGCTCCAATAAAAAAAGAAGAATTAGCCTGGCTTGTGGGAATCCCTGAAGAATGTCACAAAGATGAAAGACACCAGTGCATTCGAGTCCATAGCGTATCATCTCTCCTGATTCAGAATATCAGAGCACGATAAGTAGTCTTTCTTACACTGTTTTTGTTGTTAATTTAACGTTGAGTAGGGTTTCTATATACATTGCAAACTGACGGTCTTGGTTTTTATTCTGTTTTATTCCCTCGCATAGCATCACCGTTAAAGAGGGCGCCGTTGAAACTAATGATATTCTGCACCTGAATCCATCAATGAACATCAACACGGCTTAACAAAGGAATCTGCTGTGGAATCACTGACATGTCACTTATGTAATTTTTTCAGTGAATTGTCAATAACCAAACGTAAACACAGCAGGACCGTTTACTAAATAATAAAAGATGTTGGAAATGTGCAGCCCTTGGGCTGCCTCAGGTCTCTTCATTTCTCTACACTAATCACCGGTTGTCCAAGACAGCCAAGAGACTGATGCACAATTGCGGGTTTTCCTTAAAATAGTTGGTTTGCTTTTTTGTGTACTCAAGTGACCAATTTCTCGTTGATGATTCTAATGTGTGGTGATCCATTTTGGCCAATAATTGCTCCATGGTAATCGATATTGTCCCATGATCTCCCATATTGACCAATATTGGCCCTAGTGATTATTGCCCTTTTTCTATTATTTTGAACCTGTGTATCGTTGCTGTAATTAGGTTTAATTTTTAATACTTCGTCTTCGGTGTTTGTTAATAATAAGATGGTTACCCAAATTGACCTATACTAGCACATGCGTACTCATATCGGCCAAGTTTGACCCATTGGGACCCTTACTGGTTAACGCTGGAATATGGATGCTCCTACTGACCAATATTGTACCACAATTAGCCCATATTGGCGCCTGGTGGTTCCCATTGATTTTACAGGGGCGTGTTCTGGTCTATTTTCCAATCTTTTCAGCGAAGTGTACAGCCCAGTATGTCCCCTGTTTTATTTTCTTATCAATTTAGTTTTTTGGTTTGGTTTATAAAGCATCTGCTATTAACGCGAGCTAACATCGTCCAGTTAAAACGATCAACGAAGACTTGGTCACCTGGGAACACATGCTGAAAAATTTAATTGAGATAAAGGCACAACCTAGAGACCTAGAAATCCCGTAAGCTTTGTCTTGGTTCCCAACTCCCTTTCTATAGAGCTGAAACGCGTTACTGTGAGGAATTATCATCGATCAAATTCCGGCTTTGTCCTCTCCGTGTTTTATCTCTAGTCGAACTTATGATAAGCTATAGAAATAACAGAAGTACCCCCTGATGGCTTACACCAAATAAATCGCTGCCGAAGTGCAATCAAGAATCGTGAGAGCAAAATAAAGTAACCTTTCTCAGCCCCTCCTATGATCCTAGACTGGCCACAAGTCGACTTCTTTAACCGAAGAAGTCGAGAAAGTGAGCGACGAATTCGCGTCAGCGAGCGACCAACCAAGAAGTCCAACGAGGAACCAAAACCAACTTAACATAAAGAGTGAAGGAAAAGGAAAGGGCTACGATGATCCGTCCCTGACAGAAAAGCAACAAACTAACCGTGTTAGCCCGAAATAAGAGCGACTTTTCTCCCTTTGGGGATGCCGAAGATCAACGAAAACATAAGACACGACACGAAACGGAACAATGTGCTCTGGCTGACGTTGTACCCCAAAAGCGGGTCGCTATATAACAACCATTAGTTTAACTGAATATGATATCGCGCCAATCTCGATAGTAACAACCAGGTTACATTTTTTTACTAATGAAACTTAACAACAGATTAGTTCATCTACGTGAACCGTTCTTTGGAGGAAGAGAGAACTGGTATGACTGAGCACCGAGCCGACTAAATTAAAATAACACCGAAACAACTATAAAAATATTTCAAAATCGTTTATAGATTATCCGGCTCCATTCTTTCAGTTTTTACCGCAGAAATCTAGTGCTCCAGAAAAACCACAGCGAACGACGGCTTAAAATATATTTCCGTAAGAAAATGATATTATGCTTGAAAGTACACTTAAAGGTATGTTTTGGTTAGAAATTAGAACCGTGAGATCGTTGGAGATAACAGGCCAGTAATACAACTTCCATAGTTCGGGTGGATAACCGTATAATTCTTTTTTTTTTTTTTACTTTGCTTGTTAGCCAGTTTGTTTGTTGTTGTTTTTTTTTCCAGAATCCCTTCACCTCGGCCTTTGTCGCCTTTCTACCTTCGGAAAACTGAAGAAAAAATTGCTGATATATATATATTTTTTTTGTGAACAGTAAAACTTTAGTTAGCCTCCAAAGGAAACGCGTGACGAACCCTTAACGACGTCTGCGTGGGAGGCTAAACTTCAGTCCGAGATCGATGCAAAAATGTTAGAGAGTCTTAAATGAAATAGTAGCTATGAAACAGTGGAAATGTCTTTTCCGCCCTCACTTGAGTACGAGCCGGAGAGTTTTCGCCGGAGCGTCAGTTTACGGGGTCGCGTCAGCATCAGTCCACGTTAGCACGAAGAGAGAGCCGCAACAAAGGCGTTCAGCTGATTAAAGAGTTGTGTATTTTATAAATAGGGACACAACACATTAAGCTAGAGTGACGTTTAAACAGTACTAATCGAGCGGATTTACGCAATACTACTTCATTGGCAACAGTAAGCTCGCGCCTTAACAAAGAAAAGAATTAAAACTAATATTTTCTCTCACAGTGATTGGCCTGTATCAAGTAAATACAGCCTGCTGGAACCTGACATTCAATTTGTCAGTCTTCTTAGTTGTCCTTTCTGAGAGCTGAGACGGAAGCAAAAAAAAGCCTTTTACTCACTGAACTTTGGTTTGCGTGACATCTGCTATCTTCACTCAAGTTGCAACAGTTCGCATGTATACAATTTACAAGGACAATTTTTAATATACCAAAAAGTGGTTTTTTAAAATCAAGTGTACACAATGTAATGACCCAATAAACGGCAGCGGGCAGACAACTGTAAACAAATCGAATCTCCGCAAAAAGCAGCAAACATATGTCAGCGTATGGTGCCTTGGCAAACAGACCATCCGTCATTGGCGAACAGTTTACTAGTTTAAAAACGAGTATTTTGGCTAAAATGACTATCAAAGAGGATAAGTTTAAATAAGCAGTGACCATAGTGACAGGAATTAAGGAAAAAGAAATCCAAAGGAAAGAAAGATACTAACGGGTTATAAATAATTAAGCAAGGCAACTTTTCTCATATTAAACGCTCGCTAAAAGGTGGGCAACTTTGTCTCCGATCCAGAGCCGGAAAAATATGCAAAACAATTAATTCATTAAGGTGTTGCCATATCTATACATGGCATTTTCTTTCTGAAATCATTGAAGCTCCTTGTATCATTTTTGGAACAACAAATTTTGTCTACAGTTCATGCTTTCGTAAATATACTTAGCCATTGATCTTCAAATAACTGGATCGATCCTATTAAAGAGGAACAGAATTCAGTTGTTTCTCGAATCTTTCAAGAGAGCATATTTTTTAGTTATTTCATAAATAATTTTGAACGTAAACTGCAAGTGTGAGAATATAAATAGAAACTGATGAACTTCATTTTCAACTCATCCATAAAATAACAATCTTAGGTTTTCAGGTGTTTTTGGTAAACTGTGTCTGCCTGTTTCAATATGTAAATGGTGATTTCCTGATCGAAATTTATTTCCCTGTGACGAGGATTTTTAATCATGTCTAAGAAAACAGCTTTCCGAGTATCGTAGTATAAGAACTCGATTTTCTATTTGTTTTAAGAGAATTGCGAATACATTGTTTGATGTGGGAAATAGAGGCTTTTTCGTTGTTTTCATTTTAATGGAATTAACTTGAACTTGTCACACATGGTTGTTCTCAGCCATTTCCTTGGAGAGTTGTAGCCCCCTACACTGTTTCGCGTTGCTTGTTTTTTTCGTTTTTTTTTTTTTTGGTTATGTAAATTTTGTTTTAAAGTGACTTTTTTTTTTATTAGTATTTCATATTTTGGTATATTGCTTATCAGTACTCTAGCCTACTAAAACAACAGCTGAAAGTTTTTTTTTTTTTTTTGAAACAGCTGAAAGTTTGCGTATATCACGCGACTCAAGTTCACTTCGTAGTGTTCGTAAAAGCGTTTCTTACTGTCACCGGCTGTCAGAAAGGACAAATAAGAAGACATAATTCCACAGGTCCTAGCAGGCTGTATTGACTTGATCAGTATCGGTCACCCTATACGGCGAGAGAAAATAATCGTTTTAATTCTTTTGTTTGTTCAGGCACGAGCCTATTGTTCCCAATATAGAGAACAATCGGTTGGTGCAAATCCAATATATTTGGAGGTAAAATCAACAATTAAACGTCAGCCTAGCCTTATGTATTGTGACCCTGTTTTAAAGATACACAATTCTTTAATCAGCTGTACTGTGTTACCTCTCTCCTTTATCTTTGCACAATGAAATGTATATAAAAACTGTTCAATTGAGGCCTTACACTGCTGTTTAAAAACTAAAAACTAAAAACTGAAATCCAGGCTTTCGCCGATCAACGGCATCATCAGGGATGATGCCGTTGATCGGCGAAAGCTTGGATTTCAGTTTTTAGTTTTTAAACAGCAGTGTAAGGCCTCAATTGAACAATTTTTATATATTTTTAACCATGCTGCTGAAGGACAACATGAACAGACAATGAAATGTATTTACTATTCCTTGCTATTCATTCAATTTCTTGACATAAATATTGATAAGCTGGACAGGGGATGAAGAGGGGGGTAGCTTAACAGTGAGGGGGGGGGGGGGGGGGAGCTATTTCGCGCGCTCTATTCTATCCAGAAAGGGACCGCTAGCAGTCTACGTTCACGGACTACTTTGAATCATGTGATTATTGCTCTACTATCCGAGCGTCCCCCCACCCCACCCCCTCAAACCAGAGTATCGTAACAGCCGGAAAGCCCCCCCCCCCCCACCCCTACCGCTCATCCACTGCCGTCGACCTCACACCATATCAGGTGATTGTCCTGTGATACATCTCAGCCAATGGACTTTCTCCACTTGACAGCATTTCTCTATTTGACACCCGGCACAGTATAAATTCGATCTTTTCAAATTGTTGCGGCGTTGTGAGCTTTCGTTCCGGTTACGTAACTTGCGTTACTCAGTATTTCAAGATGTTCAAGTCTGTTATTCTGTCCGTTTTTGCGATATGCATTTTTGGTTTGGTCACCTGTGAGCCTGTGGAATATGATGATTGTGGTGGAGGTAAGAAAGATAAAAAAACAGAAATTCTCTGTTTCTTGGGAGGCGTAGAGTTACATGGTACCATTTACTTATAACCCGGCTCTCAAAATCCGAAATTTTTTAATGTGGTTCCAAGATTAAATAGTAAAACTGGAGATTCATTTCAAGCTTTTGGGCTCTAATTTACTGTGTTCCCATCTGTGCTTTTTTTTTTTGGTAATTTTAACGTATAAAACTCTGGTAACTACACAGGTCTCCTGCAGGACTGTTCTAACCAAATGTATTAATTTATTACTTTTTTTTTTTGCAAACTGCAAATATCTAGAGCTGTATCCCAATCTTTTCAAACAGAAATGACAAAATCTACTCTTTCAACAAGCACGTTATTTGCACTATCGGGCCACGGGTCATGACACGCATGTTTTCCAGGGTTTATTCACAGGTAGCCCAAGCTCTACGATTTGTGTTGACCTTTGTATCAGAAAATTATAAGGGTTTGTATGGGAGGAAAAGTATCGTATTAGAAGGCAAAATAAGAAGAATTTCTCACCCGAACTCGATCCTTTATACTGTCGAACCTATATTAAGCGGCACCGTATCAAGCGTTTACCTTTACGTACGCTCATCTCTATCAAGCAGTCGCGGTCACATTTTCAGTGAGTACCAAAGAGCTGCTTATATTGTCTTGATCTGTTAAAAATGGTCACTTTGTAAAAGGAGACCACTCAAAATATGTACTGTAGTAACAAATAGCGAGCCAGTTCCAGGCAACTGAATTTCTAACGACCTACTAACTTATGTTGACCTTTGTATCAAGACAACCATTGCGTAATTTTGAAATTGTAAGGGTTTGTATGGGGGGAGGGGGGGAAGTATCTACACTCTGTTTTTTTATAAGAACCTTTTTTATAAGAACGTCGAGGCTGAGAGAGTCGATTAAGAACGTTTTTATTTTGCTGATCTGTATATAAATCAAGGTAACAAATGTATCTTAACCAAAAACTTAAGGGCATGTTTTGTATAACATTAACAATGGTGACACAAATCTTGGTTTGTCATAATCAGCAGTTCTTGATAACATATCTCAGCAGGCAATTCACTTTGATAAGTTTCCTGGTCACGTCCGCTTTGATTTACTGAAATACATGTAGTGTATACCATGTAATTTAAGAACATCTTAAGAACGTTTTCAGCCTCAAATCGCAAAAAAATATAAGAACGTTCAGACTCAGCTCCAAAATTAGACGTTCTTATAAAAAAAAAAAAAAAAAAAAAAACAGAATGTATTAGAAGGCAAAATTAGGAAAGACTTTCCAATATAAATTTTTCACCCGAACTCGATCCTTGGTACAGGCACCGTATTAAGCGTTCAGTTGAGCGGTCAGTTTTCAATTAGTTCCGAAAATTATGCTCTTCTTTATCAAGCGGTTGCGGTCACCTTTTTAGTGAGTTCCAGAGCTGTTTCTATTATCTTGACCTGTTTTAAACGGTCACTTTGTAAAAGGAGACCACTAAAATGTGGTAACAAGAATTTCTAACGACCTACTAACTAACTGTAGGATCTTGGCGTTAATAGTTTATTAGTCCGTTTCTTTACCATGTTCTCCTTTGGGCGCTTCTAGGTATTAAAAGGGAAGTATCATTTCAAAACCCAAAATATGTCAGGGGCACCCAACGGATCGTTTCGGTAAATTATCTGTTCGGAAGGCCCTTAATCCCCTGCAATTTTCTAAAATAATTTTCGCCTCTAACTTTCGTGATATGGGAAATTTAAGGCCTGGTGTTTCCGGATTGATAAAAATGTCGTTTCGGGCACCGAAAAATGGTCAGCTAAGATTTTCGGAAAGGAAATAAGACCTAAGTTTTTTTTTGAAATGGACAAAATGCCCTAGTAATTTCGAAAAGACTCAAGTTCCCCTAGAATGACCGAACAGATAAAAATATTATAGTGCAGCTTTAAATGAATCTACAGAGCTTTTTAGGCACTCCAGATAGCCTAAAATAGCGTTTCAAGGGCCTGAGAGAAAACTCCCATTGGGTGCCCCTGATATGTTTGTCTGTTAACAGAAACAAAAAATAGTTGTCTAGTTTTGCTATAAATTATCACCCCTGTGTAATACAAAACTGTCGATTAGTGCCTCTGGCCAGAGACAGAGTAGGTCGGAATGGATTGAAAGTTGAAAAATGTTAGTGCTAACGTTTTTCAAATTCTCGCATTTTTGTTTCCAAAATGCGCTAGAATAGATCACGAGTTGTTCCTTTCAAGAATTGAGTTGATCTCTTTCCTCTCGTTGTTCTAGAATTATTTTGTAGCTAAGTGAAGGTCTTATTTCAGCATGACACTAGCCTGAGTATCACGCTTTTTGGAGGGGGGGCTTCCCCAATAAGTTATAAAATGTCGCTTTTATCGACTGTTGTTCTTTTTGTGTCCTGTGCGGTTTTTCTTGAGGTGGCTCAAATTACGTGGCGTGTTCATGTTACAAAGGTCAACACAAATCGCAGAGCTTGGGCTACCTGTGGCTTTTTACTGCATCCAATGGAAGCCGAAAGTAACCTCTTACATTTTCGGTAGCGTTCCATGATACATTTTTGGAAAGTCCATGCATCCCGTCAGTTCTCTTGCAAGAAAATACTTGAAATCGAAATCCTGTCGCAAATAAATATAAATAGAATAAACAAACAAAAGCTGAAAAACGTGTGCATGCGTAACCTTGTTCCGAAAAGCGAGAGTAGATTATAGGAACATTGCAACTCGCAAGTTTTGGAATATTCATGATAGAAGAGCGCGTGATAGTTGGTTTCCATCAAAAGTTTCAAAAATGTGAACGAATTGATACGCTCTCCATTTTGTAGGCTTCTTTGGAAAAATATTCCGACAGCCCCTATGACAGAAACCGCTCCCCATATTGGGGGGTTCGGAAATTTTTTGGAATGTCCCATTGTATGGCATGACCTGTGCGAAACGTTTGCCCAGAATGTTTTAACAATTTCTGTTTACTTTTTGCCCTGGTCGTAAAGGGTTTTCTTTCTTTTTTACTCTCGAATAAAAACTCATCATTTGCAGCTCACTTTTTCTTCAGAAGAAAGAAACAAGAGAGAAAACCACTTGCACAAGGCTGGACCAGGGTAGTTACAAGCATCCCCCGACTTCCGATCCTTCGAGATTTAAGTTTTTTCCATAAATTACTTTATTTCAGGAGCTGCAATGGCGACTTTACAGGGAGTGCAAATCACACCTTGTCCTCAACAGCCGTGTATCCTGAAAAGAGGAACAGAGGAAACCATTGAAGTTACCTTCACGCCAAGTAAGAATTATTTTCATGTAACTTTCCATGAATGAAACGCGGGATTTGATTCTTCGGACCAATATCAGTTTCAAATAGAACGAGAAGTTTACTGAACGAAATGCCCAGTTACATAAGACAAACCAAGCAAATGCATGAAAAATTGACGACCATCTTTCTATTCTATTCTTTTCCTCTCTTTTCTTTCTTTCTTCCTTCTTTTTCTCCTCTAAATTCTTTTCTCTGCAGAGGAGAATATTACAGCAGCCAAGACCGTTGTTCATGGACACGTCGGTCCTGTTTGGGTACCATTCCCTGTGGATGAAGCTGATGCATGCAAAGACCAAGGTATCACCTGCCCAATGACTGCTGGGAAGGAGTACACATTCAAAACTGTGCTACCAATTAAATCGGTCTACCCTTCGGTACGTATTACATACCTGACTCAGTATTTCTCCTTTGCCAAGTTACTAGTAAGAAAGAAATGAAACACTTAAATGGCGCTAGAGTTAGGAACAGAAAACAACGTTCCATGCTAAGGACCTACCAATTACCTCTTCAGATAAATTGAAAATGGGAAGGCCGAAAAACTTCTACGGTATTCTTTTACAAGGACAAACGAAAACGCACGACTAGGGAAAGGGCGTTTTAAAGCAAAAAGGCATTTTTAAAAGAAAATTTTCCGAGGAAGGACAGTTGTAAAACCAGATAGAGGGAATACCTGTATACTTCAGTCCAGATTGTGCTAGTGCTATTAGTTTTAAAATAAGGAGACTAAAAAGAGGCTTACTAGAGCTAATGCTTTTTTTGTTGTTGTTTTTTGTTAGTTCTGTTTTGTTTTGTTTTGTTTTTTTTACCGACCTTCTCGCGACTTCGTCACTTGTCTTTCACTCTCTCGGCACAAAAGAAGACGACTTCTCGAATAAAAGAAATGTGTTCCGCATTGCTCGTTTGTTAGTAGTAACGTTGAGATCAAGGTTTGATATACACACTTGAAGAAAAACACCAAGTGCCTTTTGATTTGTTGATTTTCAGCTTCAAGTTGTCGTCAAGTGGGAGATGCACGACCAATCTGACAAAGTCGTATATTGCTGGCAGCTGGCCGCCAAAATTGAGTGATCTGAATGATTCAGTGCACGCCGTATTGTATATCAACAAGGACTTGTCGTTTTATAAATAAAGTTTCTGAGACTTGTCAGCCTGTTATTGTGTCATGATTAGTTATGACAGACCGCTTATTACCGGGGTCGTTGTATCGCACATAACCTGCTTGCAAGCTCTTGGGGAGGGGAGCGGAGCGGAGGGGAGGGGAGGAGAGAAGAAAGCCCCTCCCCCAAGGCCATCTAAAACCCCTTACAAAGTTGAGAAAGCCCAGGGTCCAGTTGTTCAAAGCCCGATTAAATTAATCGTGGGTTAACGTGAAGTTTGATTCGGGTATATTTACTAATCCGTAAGGATTCGTCCAAAAGATATTTGTCTCTCAATTTCGCCTTAGACTTTTCTTTACCATTAGATTATGAGCGAGTTGAAACCTCGGTTAACTTTTAATCGTGGATTAGCGTTAATCGGCTTTCGAACAACCGGGTCCAGGGCTTCTAAGCGGCAGTTTACGGTAAGTCGTGAATGCGCGCATGCGCAATGAACCCGTCAGGAACAGTAGAGAATGTTGTCCGCCTAATTGCTGTGAATTTCCTCATTAAAAAAAAAAAAAAAAACGATTTTAGACCATATATTTACTGCTAGTTCGTTTTCCCACGCCTCGCAAGCTTCGACTACTCTGACGTAGCCAGGACGACGGGCCAGGAATTTCACAATGGACGATAACGGGGTCACCCGCCCCAGATGTAAACACTGTGCTAGGACCTTGAAGCGGGTTATCTGCGATCAAGAAAGAGGTCCTTCACCGGGATAAGACGAGGGAGGGAAGGTATGATCGCACGTTAGTTATATTAATTTTAGCTTGGCTCAGTGCCATATCCAGAGTTATCTGGCTTAGGCAGCTGGCGACCGCCCGCTGACTAAGCTAGAGGACCCGGGTACGAGATTGAGCTCGGCTAGGACGATCACCCGGATAATCTACCCTACATGTAAACAGACCCTTAGTGTGCAGTGCGGCTAGAAGATGGTACGACAAATTTTTCCGATTTGTGACCGATAAAAAATCTGCATTTTCGCGACAAAAAAAAAAAAACTCATTGTTAATAACAAAGCATTTCCACAACCTCCGTTTTACTTTGACACAGCCTCCGCAAAAACAAAAACAATTATCATGACTATTCCATTCTATTTTTAACTGTTTTATTGGATTGAAAAGTCATGAACAGTTAATAGAATTCGTTGACAGCATGCGCTCTGTTTACCTTGAGTTTTGAACCCGTGTAATGCGTGAAGGTGTAAACTGTATGTAGCCTCCCACGCAGACGTTCTTAGGGGTTCGTCACGTGACGAACCCCTAAGAACGTCTGCGTGGGAGGCTAAACTGTATGTTAACTATGGGATGTTACGAGACAGAAAACCTTCATGGACTTCAATTCACCAGCTTTTCACAATAGTGGCGGCTAACTCTGCACTAAAAAGCGTTATGTACAATGGGCTCAGCCTCTAAGCTTATTCAAAAGTTCCTAACACGCTGCCTACTTTTGCTACAGCGCATACGTTCTGCGCATCTCGAGATACTCGGGTTTCCTATGGGTGATGCTTGCTAATACCGTGATATTTTTGCGCGGTTTAAAACTATGCGGAGAAAGCAGAACTTAGCAAGTGCTTTTGGTATCCAAAGTGAAAATTGGGGGTAACCATGCGTTTTTCAGAGATAATAAAGCTTCAATTATTTTGAAAAAAACGCCACACATTGCTTTGCATTTTACAGCTTTTTAAATTAATTGTTGCTTAATTATCTCTGAAAAATGCGTGGTTACCCCCAAGTTTCTTTTTGGTTTTCAATAGCCCTTGCTAAGATCTCCTTTTCCCGCATAGTTAGTTAGGAAAATACTTCAGTACTAGTAGGCACCGTCCTTAATACTAACATAGAATAAGATGCATGCACACAGACTAACTAAACCGACTTGTTTACAAGATAATACATATCGACAGTGTCAGCTACAAGTAAAAACTGGATTCTAGGATAACTGAGTTCACACCCGGATCTTCTTAGTTTCAGGCTCCTGTGACTGTCCATGTCCCTCCTCTGTATCAACGTCACTTTCATCACTGTTTTCTTCGTCACTTACTTCTATGAAAAGAAAATTAATTTTAGTAAGCATCTCCCTCGCTACATTATTAAAGGGGAGGTATCGCGGGGATTTGGTGTTGTGTCAAAAACTCCAACAGAACTCCAACAGAAACATAAAGGTATTGCTTATTTGTTGCAAATTATCACTCCAGTGTACTAAGACTATCGATGAGTGTCTCTGGCCACAGATGGACTGTGTTAGAATGGACTGCCACTTGAAAAAAGTCAGGCTAACTGTTTTCAAGTTCCCCCCTTTTCGTTCCCAAAATGCACCAGAGCAGGTCATGAGTTGTTTCTTTCAAGAATTCAGTTGATTTCTTTTTCTTGATTTTCTAGAATTATTTTGTAACTATTTGAAGGTGTTGTTACAGTATTTTCACGATAAAAGGTCAAAATGCCCCCTTTAAAATTAACACTAAATGAATAAAATAGATTAGATAGATGGTAGAATAGATTGATATTTCGTTTTCTTGTTCCAGTCAACAGCTCAGGAAATTTTGGAGACTGGTTGCTGGCAGTTTGCAAATGAACAGTTTTTAAGGTAATTCCTTACTAATTGTGATTTCAACATTGTCGAAGTCTAAGTTGCACATGTGCTTGTGTATATGTTGCACAATATTTTAATTCAAGTCAGAAGTCTGTCCTCTGAACTGCTTTTTATGTTTGGTGATCTGAGTTTTCATACCTCTTCCGATTTGCCTATAGTAGACAAAATCGCAGCTTTAACCAATTTTTTTAGAAGTAAATAACATCTCTGAAATTTTAGTTTTGATTTTGTCTTTATGCCTTGGGAAAGAATGGTACAGGGGTTTTAATAGGTTTATCTCCAACTTTCACATTTGCACTTAAATATATTACTTTGGAAAGCTTTTCAGAAATGCCCTTAATGTATAATAAAAGTAAAAGGTTTTTGTTGGCTGGATGACTGAGTGGTGGTAGGCATGGCATTTCTTTGGATACTATATGTCTAAGTAATGAAGTTGGTTTGTTTTTTCATCAAATTCAATGGAGAAATGCATGTGAAGATTGTATGTATTGTTTGTGACTTCAGGCAGGCATGACAGTCATACCATACTTAAAAAACTCATTAACAATTCATAAGCCCATTGACCTATCAAATGGTCCATAAAACATCACATGCAGTGACTTTATACCACTAAACCTCCTCCTTATTAGTATGCAGTGTTTTATCAGCTGATAAAACACTCCTCATTAGAATGCAGTGTTTTTCTTGTATGCTAATTTCCAACATTCACAAAAGCATGATTGTTATGAACTCTATTGACACACACTTTTCCAGGAATGTTTTTGAAGCCGTTCAAGGAACTTGCAGCACATGTTTTATTGGGTCTAAAACCACTTGGCTGGGCCTCGTGGTTTTAAACCCGATAAAACACTCCTGCTTGTTTTTTAAACATTACCTGAACCACCAATAGGGAGGGTGCAGACTAGTTGAAATAGCTGTTTCCTTGACACATTGGTCATGCTAATGGGAGATCCCACATGATGCACCCAAATGCAGTAAATGACCACATTCGAAATTCTTAATATTTCCACCTCATCTTGCTGCCCACTCTTTTTCACATTAGGACCATATATATTTAATCATCACCTCAGTTTTAATTCCAAATTTATGCACTGCTGGGCCATGCATTTACTATAAATGTATCATGTCAAATAAAATAAAGTTGTTGCTATTGAATGATGAAGATCAAAGATTTTGCGATTGAAATGTCTTGTAATATTTTGAACATCCACTTGAATGGTATTAGCCAGTGTCAAAACATTCCATTTTAGACTTCTATTGTGAATATTCACAAGCTGTGATTTTAATCAAGTACTTTTCAGTTGACATCATTTTTAAGAGTATGAATCAAATCCCCTTGAATGTCCCAGTTCTGGCAGGAAGGGAGATAGCATTTTTACTGGTTGTATCTAATCAATTGAAATTGATCATCAGAAACCTAATTGATTATTCAATAATACTCAAGATAGTACTTGATATTTGTAGATTGGTTTGTGAAAATGGGATCAATCTGTCATCAGCCCTAAACAAAAAAAACTGGTGCAAGCTGTTCTCAAAATGGTTGAAAAAAGAAGTGAAACGTTTGCGCCAAGAACTTTGAAGCCAAGATGACCATGTAACTCCAACTTTTCTTCTTTTTTTTTTTACTTTTTTCTGTAATTCATTCTCCAGAACCAAAGAGTATTGAACCTCTTAAGGGCTTTCTGAAGAGTTCGGGCTCAGTTCAGTAGGAGGGCATGCAAAAGTGACAAATTCCAAAGGTAAAGGTTTTAACTTATGGCAACAATAATCCCCGGGGGGGGGGGGGTACTCCCCTATATAAGGTATATAGGTATGTGCCGCCCCAAAGGGTATGGTTTTTTAGCCGTTTTGGTCTGAAAACGGGTATAGATTTTGACAATTACGGTCTGAAATCGGGTCGGGTTTTTGGGACGGGGAACATTTACGAAAGCTTACAAACATATTTTTCTTCTCAGTACGTAACTGGAACGACTAACTGATAGCGAGAAAAAGAAATAGATAAACTATGTCATTCCAGCTTACTTTTACTCCTTGCGTCAACTTCCGTTCGGCACTGATGCATAATTATCAGGTCTGAAAACGGGTATGAATTTTAGAGGTCAGGGTGTGGAAAATGGCATGTTTAGGTCTGAAATAGGGTCGGGATTTGAAGACCTGGGCGGCACACCCCCACCAGGAATTCTGAGGAGTACCCCCCCCCCCCCTCCCCAGGGCAATAATCCTAGAGGTAGCTCTGCTTCAATCCAACAAGTATAAGCAAAACACTACAAAATTTTACTAAAATGACTCAACACAACCTGTTTGGCGCTTTTCGATTGAAATGAATCAAATCGATTGCTTATTATAAAATCGTTCACAATCGATTAATGGGTCATTAATCACAAGAAAGTCAACAAACCGATTTTTATCAATTTCCGATATCATTCAATCGACTAGTATCGATTTAATTCGATTTTTATCGAGTTCGTCCTGGGCCAGGTTTAACGCTAATCCACGATTAAAGGTTAATCAAGGCTTTATAAATTTCATATCATCGCTCGCTAAAGGTAATAGTTTAAAACCCATCTGGTAAATAAGCTGACTACACTACAAGTTTATTATGCTTACCTTCTCGTGCAGCTGCAGGGCCGCGAACTGTTATAGCCTCTTGCTTGACAATTTCCGTTAAACAAGAATTAAGATCTGTTTGAAGTTTCCTTAGAGAGTAGGATAGAGACTGTAAGTTGCCATTGTTAATTTCACCAGTGTTCGAACGAACAGCGTGTTGAATTTCTACCAATTGACCGCTTCTTCTTTTTAGCACCGCACTGACTTCCATAACGTATAAAAAGTACGACTGTCGTTCCCAATCTCGTCACTCGACCCCAATGGGTAACAACCGCTGAAAATGCACCATCGTATAATCATACCATCATACATATCATCATACCTTATCATACCATATCATCTGATGATATCATACCATATCGTATCATCGTATCATCGCATCAAATGTATCATCCGTGCATCGCAACACGAACCGACACGAACCTGAGCTTTTTTGGACCCCTAAATAAAATAGACCATTTAAAGAAAAAACACGGACAAATATATATTCCAACGCCTTATTATATAAGCCCTATGTTTTCTCCTAAAACTTCCCTACCACTTTCTCTGTAATATATATATTTTTTGTACTCTTATCTTGCATTTTTGTAACGTGTGTGGTGAAATATATAAACAAAAAGAAAAAATGTTTTAGGCCCGTCACGCAACGTGTGAAGTCGTACGTCACGTAACGCAGCGCTCCCCTCGTGATTGTCATGTGACTCCGCCGATTGTCAGTTGTGCTGCCAGGAAAACTACAGCAGTAAGAACAAGAGACGGTATTTCAACATGGCCAAGTCGGTTTTCCTTGCTGTTTTGCTGTTGTGCTGTTTTGTCCTTAGCTCGTGTGAACCTGTGAAAGTCGAGGATTGTGGTAGGTTAAATTCAGAATTTGCAGATCGTAAGACCTTGTAATGGTTTCGTGACTTAGCAGAAAGATGAATCTCCTTTATTCCAGCGTTCTATAAAGTTACCGGACCAGTCGTTGAACCAAGGAAAGAAATTGATATGCATGGAAAACATTTAGTGAAAGAAAAAGTTGCTGACTAACGCAGAATTTGAGCTTAGCCGAAATCACCAAACAATTGTCAGAAATTGCAGATCGTAAGACCTTGTAATAGTTTCGTGACTTAGCAGAAAGCTGAACTTCTATAAAGTTACCGGACCAGTCTTTGAACCAAGGAAAGAAATTGATATGCATGGAAAACATTTAGTGAAAGAAAACGTTGCCGACTAACGAAAAATTTGAGCTTAGCCGAAATCACCAAACAAATTCCTACTCTTTCAGTTTCGAGGTGGATTATTGTTTGTCGGTCCAAGTAGTCATTCTATACCTGCGTGAGTCTCACGCCTGCGGACTAAAGACATCGATCTCACGCATCGAGGACAATTTCTCACGCCTGACTCACAAATCTGTTCAAGTTGTTCTTTAACACATGATTAATAACAAAAATTCAGTTCAATTTTTTCCAGAAAAAGGCGCTTAATGTTGACTTTGTGACCTAACTATGCCACAACGTGCTATCATGTTTCAGTTTGCATTTTGATTTCAAACGTCTACAATCTGTTCGAATCGGAAGTCTTCAGCAACGTTCGGAAGTCTTCGGAAAATTGTCGGAAATCTTCAAAAGTATTTGGGACGTTTTCGGAAATCCTGGAAATAAGGAGACAAAAATCTCATGCATTTGATCCAGAAAACTGCAGTACCTTTCCAGTAGGAGTAATTTGCAGAATACCCCACCACTCTGAAGCCTCCCCCCTCCCCCTAAAAGAAAAATAGTGGATAGGCTGTGAGAAAGACCACCCAGAATGAGGGTTTTGCTAAAAGGTGGCACGTGGCCCCATTTACAGTTCATGGCCCCACAGCCCATTGCACACCTCAAAGCCCATGGCCCGGGTTTTTTTTTTTTTTTTTTGTTATACACCAACTTCAAGATGAAATGAGCTGAGGTCAATGACTAATTTCAAATTATTTAGACAAGAAGTGCGAAAGATTTCATCTTTCGGAGAACTCTTTCACTTAATTACACATGTACATAATTATTGTTTCTTTCTCAGCAAATAAGCATATATTTTGCTAGAGGCCCTATCCGAGGGTGAATAAAGTTTTATTCATTTCATTCACTGCAGAATTACCGTGACAGACTGGTATAGTTCTCCAGCTAACCTAACTTAGCTTAGGTAGCTTGTAGTTAGCCTTTATGTTTGGGGTTAGGATAACTACTGTAGTAAAAAAAACAATGCTGATTGTGGCAGTCAGTCATGAGTAGTCTAGTGGTAGGGTTCCCGCTTGGACTCTTCGTTCGACTCTTCTTTCAGTGATTTCTTTTTAATTTCTAACGTAAAAAAAGTAGGAAAAAGTACCTTAATTAATGTGTGATTTATAACGTCCGCCATCTTGAAGTGGGCATGAAAAAAAAGTGCGCGGGCCATGAACTGTGAAATGGGCTGCCAGGCCATGGGCTTTGAGGTGGGCCACGGGCTGCTTTTTAGCAAAACCCCCCAGACAAAGGCATAGTCATATTTGTACAGGGAGGGGTGGTCTTCCTCACTGTGTAGCTACAATGTTTTGTAGTTGCGTAGCCGTAGCCACTATTTTGGGGGGGAAGGGCTTTTAAGTAGCGGGGTGTCTTTGGTGTTGTATAAGATATAGGTTTAGGTCTCTGCAGTTTCTGTGCAAGGTGTCGCAGAGTAGCATCAACTGTGGCCAGCTCATGCTTATGCATCATTCATTACCACTACAGTCAAACCTCTATTATCCGGACTCGTCGGGACCTCGGTAAATGGTCCGGATAATAATTAAAAATATGAATATTAATGAGATAGAAATGTAAACAGAAGGTTACAGCAAAGAAAACATCATTTTCATTGTGAAATCTACACAGCCTGTAACAAATGAGCCAATCGGATATCAGCTGAACGCATCAGGATATTTCTTTGTCTCGTCACACTCGCGAATTTTGAAAGGCGCAAAGGATAATACGCTGTTTCAACAGTCTTTTGAAAGGATTATTGGGCTTTTTGCGACTTTAAGTTTTCAAGATCACAACTAATTAATATTCATGAAAAAATTGGGACCAGAGAAAAAAGTCCGGATAATCGAATAGTCTGGATAATCGAGGTTCGACTGTACCAGCAGTCCCCCCCTCCCCCCCCTCCCCCCCACACACACGGGCAACAGGAGTTTAGTAGTTTAAACATTCTCTTTAATTGGAAGCCGTGCATACGGAGTACGCTGGGGTGTGCCAAGTTGAGGTGCTCAAGAAAGTTTGTCGAGAGAGGCGACACTGGGCAGTGTTAACCACTTATGCAAGTTAAGCAACTTTCAGGTTAACTAACAAACCTAGTAACTTTTCATGATTTTGGTGAATCTCTGTTTCACCAACCAATCAAGTGATAAATTTAAAATTCAAATGCCAGCCTAGCGGCAAGTTTGAGTTTTAATTAGCAGCCTGACAACTTTTCATGATTACATTTTTGTGAATCTCTGTTTCGCCAACTACACACATTATAAAAGTTGTAATGCCCGTCTGACGATGTTTTTGGAGGATTTTTTGTTTGTTGTGTTTTGGTTTGCTTTGCTCTGTATTTAATGTATTCAAATAACTGTCTCAGGGTCTAAATTTTCCAAGGTTGAAGAAGTGGATGTCATCCCCTGTCCTTCGCAGCCATGTGATTTGAAGAAAGGAACAAGCACCACTGTTGAAGTGAGATTCATCCCAAGTAAGGACTCAAGATTCTGTCTTGTTGGGGGAGGGGGGGAGGGGGAGGGGGAGGAATAAATCCATGGTTTAAAACCTCTCTTCTCCCTCCCTTCCCCCCCCCCCCCAAAAAAAAAAAAATGTATATTACCAGTACCTGTGGGCAACCACTCCCTTCCCCCCCTTTTAAATTGTGCAAGAATAGGAAACAAACCCTTTATAGGCCTATCACGGTTTTCGACGCCATTTTGACGAGTAGGCAAACAGGCTCGAAATAACAGTGTTTGTATGGAAATCCGATGTCAAATAATTTTCATAAAATATCGCTTCTGAAAAATTCATGAATGTGCAGTTCCAGAAAAAATCCATACCCCTCCCACAGAAGGTCATCGGAAATTCCTAGGGGGAGGGGGGTCCTAAAAGTCAAAATTTTAGAAGCAAAGTATGAAGCTAAACTGGAATTTCCTGGGGGGATGGGGGGTGCAAAACAAAAAACCTTCCGTGGGGGAAGTATGGATATTTTCTGGAACTGCTCAATTGGAAACTTTTGGAACGAGGGAAAGGATCTTAAGAAAAAAAATTGGAGGGATGTAGCTGTGCCAGAAAGCGTCCAGTCGTGTTTTGAACTTTCCATACATTACCCTGTATTTTTTTCCCGCGAACTATTTTTAGTAGCAGTTCACGGCTGGTTCGCTATTGAGACAAATGTATGGAAAGTTCTAAACACGACTGGACACTTTCTGGCACAGCTACATCCCTCCAATTTTTTTTCTTAAAATCGTTTTCCTAGTGCCAAACGTTTCCAATTCATGAATTTTTTAGAAGCGATGTTTTTTGAAAATTATTTGACATCGGATACTGTTATTTCAGAGGTGTTTGCCTACTCGTCAAAATGGCGTCGAAAACCGTGATGAGGCCTATTATAGCTGCTTTTTACCTTCTTTTTATTTGAAATCACCGTCCCTGAACTGCAGCAGTATACAAAATACAGTGCTCAGATAGCCATGAGCTAAACTATGGAATGACGATGCCATAACCTGGTATGCTTTTTATTTGGTTTTCAAGAAATGATTGTTACCATATCAATGGTAATGCAAAGCCCCAAGGTGACAGCAGTTGCAAGATATTTGTGTTTTAAAAATTATGGCTGAATTAGAGCACAGATAAGCTCTCAATTTGCATAACGTATTGAGATTATTATTTCAAAAATTCTGTTAGAATATTATTAATAACATTAATTATTATTGATAATAATTTTTTGATGTCCAAACAAGGAATCATCTTGGTTCCACCAAATAATACAGTTTAGGCACCCAAGCTGGTGTCCAGTCTTAATAGAGGACATCCACAATAACAATATTCCTTTATCTATCCATCAAAAATCTTCAAGACAAGTTTTTATGCAGCTCAGTACTAATGCTCATAGAAAATTGTTATGAATTGTACAAATATCTGTTCTGTTCTCAAACAAACTTTGTGTAATTTATACCTAGTGTATCTTCTTCCTTATGGATATGTATAGAAATTAACTATTCTTCTCATTTACCATAATGACAATATTGTAATAAGGGGCACAATATTAGTTAACCTAGATGTACCCCCCCCCCCCTACTTCCTCCTCTTTAACTGTTATAATAATTATTACAGTTAAATGGTGAAACCTATTCCCGAAAGGGGGCTTTTCAGTGATAATGAAAGAAACATATTTCAAATACAACATAACAAGGTTAAGAATCACAGCTGGCAGGAGGCAGACCAGCTGGCTATTTATAATGATACTATAATATTGTCAATGATTATTTTAATTGCTAATACAAAAATCTGCTTTGTTGGTTGCAGCGGAAAATATTACTAAAGCTGCTACTGTCATTTACGGGATAATTGGAGGTACACCTATTCCTTTCCCACCAGAGCAACCTGATGCATGTAAAGATTCGGGAATTACATGCCCAATGACTGCTGGCAAGGAATACAAATTTAAAGCTACCTTGAACGTCAAGCCGGAATACCCTGCGGTACAGTTGTACATCATAATTTTTATAAGCCCCAATATCCACATATGCATTTGTATTCTCACTGTATTTCCAATTTTAAGGAGAAAGAAAATCACATGAATGAAAAATTGAACCTACTTTGGTGGGATTTCTTTTGTAAGAGATAAAAAAAGTTTAGTTCCTTACCTTTCTCGAATGTGATTACCAGTATACCATATATTTTCCTCCAATAATAGCCAGGGGCAATTATTTCTTTTTGCACCGAAAGGGGGCGATTATTTGAGGCAGGCGATTATTTCAAATATTTCTCACAGTAGGTCGTACCCTAAATATTTCGTTTTATTATACCATGAAATCAAAAAACTAATCACATCAAAAATAAACCAAACATGGGCTTTTAAAGAGTTTCAAATTCGTTTTGTTGATTAATCAAATGTTCAATGTTAAAATCTTCGGCGTCAGAGCCTGAATCATCACTGATTACTTTTACTGGATCAGACTCCAGTTGTGAACAATTAAATGAAAGCTTGTTTGTTACCCAATATGTCAATTTTTAACTTGGAGGGCGATTATTCGAGGGACGCGATTATTTTAAATACTTTTGTCAAAGGGGGGTGATAATTTGAGGGAGGCGATTGATCAATGGACAGCTATTATCCAAGGAAATATGCTATATTCTATTTTGTTGGGGAGGTACAGTACCGCCTGGAACTATTGACCCATCGGGACTAGGGCATACCTCGTCTTTACCGCGGGTAGTGGCCGCGCGTCCACCTAGGTGAAAACACGGTCGTTCTGCGGTGAAGACGAGGTACAGTGTGCCGCGGTAAATTTGCCGCTGGCGAAAAGACGAGGCGTGCCGCGGGAAAGAACAATGGGGACTGGTTGCATTTCTAAAATAAGGGGTGGGGGGTGAGGGGTGAGGGGTGGCGGTGAGGGGTGACGGGTGGGGGTGGGGGGTAAGTTTAACAGACGTGGATCTAGACTCTCATATACTCTCATAGACTCTCCTATATGTTGACATTTGCAACCATGTTACTCTCCAAAGTCTCACAACGTTACGGCCGCACCACGTAACTCAATTTACATACATGGTGCATGTCAATACTTTGACATTTGCAACCATGTTACTCTGCCAAAGTCCCACGAAGTTACGGCTAAATCTTCAGATGATAGGCCACCCTCTTATTTTTTCAAGTAAATAACTAGAGACCTATGGCTTAATTTTCTTGAGGGGGATACAAGTCAAGATGTAATCCATGCAGGTTATTTTCACGGTATCATATTGGTGCGAGCGAAAACTGAAAAAAAATTACATAAAAATAGAAATGTCATCGTAATTGCATGCAGCAAAGGACGGAAATTTCCCCCTGTGCATCCTCGTTCAGTATAGTTCTGCTTGTAAGCACCAACATGACTACAGTGAATACCACCACTAACATGAGATTCGTTGGCTTGTGTACATTATTAAATGAATTTTTCGCGACACGTGAATTCCGAGATTTTGAAGTGTACATCGCAGCACTTGACTTTGGCCAATTTTCTAAAGGCTTGCACGGCAAGTCACTTAATTTAATTTTCGTGACTGAATTTTCCCGTTTTCACGAAATATGCAAAATTAGAAAGTGTCGCAAAAAATTTATGTGCTAAGTTTGTTTTTCGAATTGAATTGATAATTTTATCGTCAGCTGTAATTGTTTGTGCCACTGAAGTCCCAGTACACGTTACTTCAGCTTTATTTACGCACGTCCGTTAAAAATTTTAAGGACCAATCTTATCAGCGGCCAACCTCAAGCTTTACTCAGTTGGACGATTCGACCATTGAAATGCCTTAATCGGCAACGGCAAATACACTAGAGCTTATTGTCGTGAGAGTTATCTCTCGAATATAAGTGATACCAGCATATTTTAGTTACTAAAAACATGTTTGTTGTTTATTTTTATGTTCCGTTTTCTATAAATGGAACTCTGATTACAAGGAAGGGAAAAACGGAAATCTGAAATTGAAAGAAATTATATACAGAAGGCAGTGAACTTTTTTCTTTCTTTTTTCTCTGATCCTAGAGAGAATTAGAAATGAAGATTCGAAAGTAACATGCTCAAATCCCAAATACAAACGAGAAAAGGTAAAAACATTTTTTCCCTGCCCACCAAAAAACAGAAAAAAGGGGGGGGGGGGGGGGGTTGAAGGAAGGAAACTGCTTGCTAGTTAAAGTAACGATTCAACAAAACCAGTCTAGATTCCGGTTTTTCACAAGCCACTTTGGCAAATTCATAAAAGTTAATCCAGATTATTTACAGTTACAGTTGTGTTGCAGTTTTAAGATTCTGAATTAATATGAGAGTAGAGGGTTCATATCTCAAGAGCAGAACGTTTGTTTGTGTAATGACAATAACAACATTTGTAATTGTATCATGACAATAGCGACATTCAGAATTATTGACGCTTACACTTAGTATCATTGACAAACCAGCCTAACAACCGGTTTTTCGAAGGCCATATGGTAAATGATTAACCAGGGAAAGTTAATCTAGTTTATTTGTATATATAAAGTTACAGTTTTGTTACACTTTGAAGAATCAAAACCAATAATTATGACGTCAGTTGTATCATTTAGTCGATCCAAGATCCAAGATCTTACGAGTCTCAAACAAAAAAACAATACTATAAACGATAGCCACAGTTTGGGTTACTTTTATGTGTTTGTCAAACTCAATAATGTTAAGGTGGATCGCAGATCCCCATAGCTCGCGCCATGAACAAATTAAACGTACCCTCACCCCCGAACTCGTGATTTCGTGTGAGATTGCAGGATGTTCGTTTATCACGTATATGAGAGTCTAGATCCACGTCTGTTAAACTCACCCCCCACCCCCATTCCTCACCCCTCACCTCACTTTATAATCCGTAAATTTCGTGGGTCAGTTTTTTTTTCTTTTGCTTCTCCTAACTTAAAATTGAAATAACTTGGCAAAAAATACAAAGTAAACAGCAGACTAACATTCTGGAACACTGCCGTGTTGCATCAAACAGCTTGTCACGTCAGGAGTCCGACTGACAATGACCGACAATGTGTTGGAATTGCAATTGTTCGGGCGCTGAGCAGCACAAAACATGCCAAAATATTATTTGTTTTCAATTTATAAATGATTTTAAAAGGTCCGGCAAACGGAACTCCACAGACTGCTCAAGCAGTTTAAGGCCTGGGTCAAGGGCTTTTAAGAGGAAAAATGGTTTATTCTAGATAACTTTAACAAATTCAATGGCACTGAACTGAAATTTGGAAGATAAAAAGGTCTTATCATTCTGAAAATTTCTAAGCATAATAAGTAGTGCTATAGATCACGTGACATGTCACGTGATCATTTTTGTGAAAAAAGCAAAGATTTGACAGGTAGGCGACGGTTTTAAGAGATAACATCAAACAAAAACGCGTTTCTAATAAAGATTAAATATCTCCATCGCTTCACGTTTGGAATGATCGTCCATTGTTCTCCAGAAAAGAATTATCAGGGCAAAGGTCATTTTTTAGTCCACAATTCAACCTTTGATCGTTAATTTCTCCATTTTAAAAACTTAAGGACAGTCATTCCAAACGTAGAAAGTTAAATATTTAAAATTTGCTTCGGAAACACTAATTTAGTTATCTTTATAAAAAAAATTCGCCGCCATATCGCCGATTTACAAAATTCTCATTTTTTGGTCACGTGATGTGTCACGTGATCAAAATTATACGTTAAGGCAAAAGAACACATCAAGTTTAATATTCAGGGAAAATTTCATCCTGTTCTAGGCAGACAAACCGAAGATATAGGGGATCATTCATAATTTCTGAACACCCTTCAAACCCAGGCCTTAAACTGCTTGAGGTGTCGAAAATTCAAGTTTGCTTGTTTTTTCTTGAGCAAATCTGCACGCTTCAAAGCTTCGATAGTGAATATTGCACATTGTCCACAAGAAGTCGTCAAATATTTTGGATATACCGAGTTTTGAGATATTAAATCAGAATCTTCCTCAAAGGATTTTTCAAATGTGGTTGGACACTCGAAAACGGATTCTCATTTTCTTAAAATGGTTCAAGCCTTCAAAGGCCGAGAATCGTATGTGTATCGCCCATGATTGTCCTCCGTAGTTAACGTTCTTCGGTGCGATTTTGCCATTAGAAGCTGACAAACCAAAACACAAAGCAAAGGAGACAAAAGCGTATTCAAACCCTACCGCGTCTTTTCTTTACCGAGGTTTTACCTAGGTGAACTTTCCCGCGGCAACTTTGGAGCCATACCGCAACCGAACCGAGGAAAAAAACGTCCTACTGCGGGAATACCGAGGGAAACCTGCGAGTAGGTCCCGCGGCAACGACGCGGCAAATGGGTCTATAGTTCTAGGCGGTACTGTAGGGGTGAGAACTGTTCCCTTCCCCTTTTGAAATCCCAGCTCCCTCTCTTCTCCTGCCATCCATAGACCCCTAACCTGTCTCTCCCACCCCCCCCTCCCCTTCAATACATCCATTGTTTCATCAGTCATAATTTAGAAATTTCCTAATTATTCATTTTCAGATCGAACTTGTTGTCAAGTGGGAAATGACAGATCAAAATAACAATATGGTGTTCTGCTGGGAGCTGCCTGTTAAGATAGTGAATTAGGCACACTTGTGATCGGCCACACTTCCTCATCATCACCTTTAAACTGGACAACAGCCAATCATGGCACAGCATGCTTATGAAAAACCGTAAAATTCCGAAAATAAGCCCCTCCGTATAGAAGCCCCCCCCAGAAATATGAAATGCAAAAATACCTCCTATAATAAGCCCCCAGGGGCTTGTATTTGGAAATTATCCTCAATGATGAGGGAGATCTTGAAGCCACTGACGCAGAGGAAACTGATGAAGAACGATATGAGTTTTCATAGTTATCATGAACTTTAAGCCTGAACTACGTTACCGTTTTTACTGTATTTCCGTTCTTATAAAGTTTATTGCCGTTGTGTTTGAACTTGGCATTTTCAGTGCGATTAATTTGTTACGAATTTCAAGCCAGTTGCACATTCAAAAATTTTGACACAGATTTCCCTCCAAATAATTATTATAAGCCCAGCCAATCTTGAAATGCAAATTTCCCTCCTATAATAAGCTCCTCCGAATATAAGCCCCTTCCAAAAATAAGCCGCTCTAAAAGATCCTTTGAAAAATATAAGCCCCTGGGCTTATTTTCGGAATTTTACGGTATACTACACTAGCCAACGGCAAAGCTTAAGATCAGTAGAGAGAGAGAGAGAGAGAGAGAGAGAGAGAGAGAGAGAGAGAGAGAGAGAGAGAGAGAGAGAGAGAGAGAGAGAGAGAGAGAGAGGAAAGGATCATTCATTTTCCCCATCATTTGTTATTTTGATGTGGGTTTTTATATTGTATTTACAAACATGGATCAGGATGTGTTCAAATTATTGTACCAGATCCAGTTGGGATCTATGGCAAAGTTTGTGTGAAATTGGCCTTTTGTTCACAGTGAGTCTAGGTGCCCATCTGTACAAATTTTGCATTTGCTCCATAAAATGGTACAGCTTTGGATGCAAACCAGTATCAAACCGGTGTATATTTAGTTGCCTACCATAATGACTGTGTTTAAGCAGCACTCATAGATATAAGTTATAGTCCCAAAGATCCTTGAAGCTCGATTTTTCAAAAACAAAAGTGAAAACTTGTTGCTATATTTTTTACCCCACACTAGGCAATTTACAACCTGCAGAAAGAGTCGCATCCACTATTCTGAGCCCAAAATTGAAGCCGAAAGGTGTAGTTTATACACAAGTTTTAAATGGTACTTGTATGGTATTCAACCACGTAAATTTGCAAATTTCGTGACAGATCTACACTGGACCACTGCCATATAGATCTGTGTAAGTTTCTGCTCTATGAATAATGAATCTTATTTTGTTACTTTCTCTTTACTATCCCAGCTTTGCTGCTCAGTTTTACTGAGATCTTTTCATTATTTCACTACACAAAAAATATTTCTAAAAAGTCAAGTAAAAAATTAAATTAATTAATAATTATTGATTAGATTTTCAGGTTTTGAATTTATATTTTTTTTTTTCAGCAAAAATTGAAAAGACTTAGTGCATTAAGTTCACTTTTTCATGTGATTAAACCACGTTTTGTTTGTTAAACTCAAAGTACATGTACGATTCAGGTGATGTTAACAGATAACTTTATTGTTATAAATTAAATTAATATGAAGCATTATAAATTAAGTGTTAACATGTAACCTGTTGGCTAGTACATATAAAATGTTTGTAGAGAAACTGCATCAGTGTGTTGACCGATGACTTTGACTCAAACTCCAAAAATAATGTCTCTTGTTGTCGTATGTGTCTATCCTTCTAGTGATCCCATAAAATTATTTTTCCAATGGCTTGAAATGCAGCATTTTGCCACATAACTACAGGCAGTTTAATTGTTTTGTATACATGCCATGAGATTTTTATCCTAAGAGTTCCAGGATTTTCGGAAACGACACAACTGTATCAAAGATTTCAGAAGACTTCCGAAGACTCTTGAAGATTTCTGAAGACCTTCCAAATAATTCTGGAGTTCTCAAGACAATGAGTATGCTCCATACGGACCTTCAAAAATCGGAAATTTCAGGGAAAGTATCGTCATTTACTCATTTACAAAAGATTGGACTTTTCGTTTCTCACATTGGTTTGAGTTTTCATATTTTTGGAAAGTGTGTCAGTTAAGGCTGTAATAGTTCACATTTTTCAACCAGGCATGAAAAATTGGTCCGTAAACGTGAGCTGGTGTGAGTTTGAAGTTTTCAACCTGCAGGTGTGAGAGTTGTAATGTTTGAAACACGAGCAGCAGTGTTTTATCGGGATTTGCCCCACGTGGTTTTAGACCCAATAAAACACGTGCTGCGAGTTTTTTGAATGGCTTCAAAATCATTCCTGGAAAAGCGTGTGCCAAGAGAGTTCATAACAATGATGCTTTTGTGAACGTTAGAAATTAGCATACAAGAAAAATATTAAACACCGCATACTAATAAGGAGGAGGTTTTATCGGGTTTTAAAACCACTGCACATGATGTTTTATCGACCATTTGATAGGTCAATGGGCTTATGAATTATTAATGAGTTTTTGAATTCAGGTAAAGGTGAGCCTGCAGAACTGGCATAATTTTTTTGTGGCTCTCCACACTCCTCTCATTCATCATTCTTGCTACAGAAAAACAAACAAATATTGATTCAAGTGAATCCTCTGGTTTCAAAAATAATGAAAATAGTGAGACAAACTTTATGTGCCAACTTTAGTCTTGGAGAACACATTTATGTGAAAAAAAAAAGTGCTTTGAAAGTCTACCAATTGACGAAACTGGAACCAGGGGTGCATTAAATTTATTTATTTATTTTTATTTTTATTTTTATTTTTTTCAAATAAAGTATTGAATGGACACATAACATTTACTAATAACAGGGAATATTTGAATTTCCTAGGCCTTATCCACCTTGTCTCATATCACTGCAGTCAACTTCTGCAATGTTATTGAATTAACCATTAGCCAAATCTTTTCCCACAGTCTGTTTTCTTGTAGCTGGTTTTCATTTACTTGTATAAAGAACCCCCAATATGATGATCACATTTGCCTCGGCACTGTCACTGTTGTATCAGGGCCCCACCGTATTTTGAACTGATATTAAACACAAATAAGGTGTAGTATAAAAGGTACTGCTGAGCTGCTCCTACTTTCACAGTGTAGTCATGGAGACAAAGAAGTGTAGGATCAAATGGCTCGGCCACATTCTAAGAATGCTGGAGTTAAAATAATATTGTATAGACTGTTCACCATCCCCTATTTTTCCGTGGGATTATCGAGACTCGTACGCTTTGATCAAACTCCTGCCATCTTGGTTTAACGGCAAAGGCAACCTGGGGAGAGTGTCTAAACTACTGAGGGGAGCTCCTCCCCTACTCAACGTACCCTGACTAGGGCCCCCCTTGGTAGTTTAGGCACTCTATCCAGGTTGTGCTCGCCTTTACAAACTGATGGTGGGAGTTTGAAGTTTACGAGTCTCAAACATCCCACAGAAAAATAGGGGACTGTGAGCAGTCTAAATATTGTATCACATTTATGTTTGTAAATCGCTGTCACTGCATAGTGTTTTTCAAAATTCTGTCAAGTTATTATTGTCCTGAAGACAGATGCAATATATGGACAGTCTGATACAGGTTTGTTCTACATTTACATACAAGGATTATACAATGTGAAGTTCTCTTTAACTGCTGTTATCTCCAACCTTTTCCCAGCTGAACATGACGAGTCTCTACTATAAAATGAATTTTGGTATCTGTAGAAACTGTCCTATAAGTTTAAAAAGAATGGTCTTGGTTTGAGAACAACTGCTGTCACTGTGCAAAGGCTATGGCAATCCATGGACTGTACATGGCATTCTAAAAGCTCCCTGGAAATTCTTCCATCTTTGGAGTTAGCATCAGATGACTGGGATGTACAGGGGCTGAAATAACAGCATTTGCACACAATGCACACATCCAGTGACCTGGAAAAAAGCAGCGGGAAATAAAAAATTATTATGACTCGATTTTTATAGACTGAAACTTGTTAAACTGGTCCTGACCACAGATGTCAGGCCATCATAATATTATGGCTCTCTTCTCCACAAAGGCTCCTTCATAAAAAAAGGAAGGCAATGGGGAGAAAAATTTCCAAACGAAACAATAGGTCATTGGTTGGGAACAATGGATATCCCACAGAAAACAATGGGAGCTACAGTACTAGGGGACCAACGAAAATAGAGGTCTGGAAGAGGTACTGTACTATCCAAATAAAAGGGGGCGCAGGGGACGTCCCCCACACTCCTCCTTATTTCAGTCTCTCCAGACTGTCCCTTAATTGTCTCTGGTCAAGTGCAAAAGAGGCCTCCACAGAGGACTAGAGATATTATGGCCAGCCTTTATGTACCCAGCTCCTTAATTTGGGGGGTTTCATTGTAAAGGACTTGCAGGCACTGGGCAAATTGGCCGTCTGTGAAGTTATGACTTCGCCAGGCTGCATAATTATAACATCACAAAAAGCTTTTTCAATAAAAGACCATAATAATTATTATATCCAAGTTACTTTTCTTGTCCAAGTGCATAAAACTCTTGCCCAGCTGTTTAAGTTCTTAATGAAACCTCTGTCAATAATAAATTTTTTTTATTATGATTAATTTTGGAAGTCATGGGTCAACCATATTCCTATAACCACTTCTTATATAGTACTTGTATCTCAATTTATATGAAAGTCATTTGATGATTGGTATTACCATGTATGATAATAATTATTAGTGAAGGGACATATAAATTACCCAACACTACACAGTGCAATGTTTTAGCGAGAGCTGTGCAACTGTGTCTTGCAGAAGCCAGCTGTTAAAACAAAAATGCACTTTTGAAACTTCATCAAAATTTTTAAAAATGTTATCTTACGGGAAATACGTCTACACAGCATACCTTCTGGTGGTTTCTCCATGGGTGGTTTTAGACAGTACATGTGGTATCCTCTGTCACAATCATCACAGAACAGTAACTGGTCCTGGGGCACAAAAAAAAATTAATCACGAGAAATGTCACATTGTAGGCATCACAAAACAATAGGGAAATTTAGCAGCGGTGGAGGCAGCGAGTACTCCACTATTAAAATGAATTCGCCTTTTTTCAAACATTGTCGCAATTATTCCAACTTGCTTTTAATGTCATATGTAGGCGAAATTTTCTGGAGATGAATTCTTGGAGACCGCACCCAAGTTTAGAAAGAGAAAGAAAAATTCTTTGCCATGTGTTTATGTCTTCTATAAAATGTGCCATCAGAATGTACCAAAAAGTGTAATGCACGTGCAGAGTTGTCGTTTTGATTACAAAACCTATTGCTTTTTTGACATTCTCAATGTCGTCGCTGTCGTGTTGCTAAAACTCCCTAACGACAGAAAACACCTCAATGAATGTAGCTCTCAGGAAAGATTGCATGATAAATCAAAAGGGAGTCTGAAAGGGAGGCTAATCTTGCATGTAAGCAGAACACTGGAGAAATCAAAGCCAAGTGGATACAAGTAGAATCTGCTATATCCTTCTTGCTTATACATACACAACCATGCACATCACCTTAGCATCAAGAAGATGGGTCACTTGTGTGAGATGTCTAATTTGAAACTTTGATTCAATGTAAATTTCTGCTCGATAGAAGAAACTTACATCATTATCTGAAGTTCCACAAAGCGTACAGGACTTGCATTCAATGCATTGCCATTTGTATTTTTTGACACTTTCTGTCAACTTGCCAGTAAACTGAAGGCAGGTGGGATGACCTAAGCAAGGGATAAAAACATTTAGTACTTTCATGTGGTAGTTGTGCTGTACATCAAGGTGGCTCTAACTTTTGAATCGCTGTGGATGACATCTTAAGTATGACCATTTATAATAATTATAATAATTATTGAAAGGGTGCATGGAATAAAGCCCTAAGTGACTTTTGATGTAAGGTCAAATTCTCCTTTTGCTCCACAAGCGATAACAAGGCAATTTGGCCGACGAGAATCTGGCAATTTATCAGAAGACACTTAAAGCTTTTTTTCAGGCACCCCTTCAATTCCAAATAATTATTCAAAGTTATTGATAGAGCAGATGTGGTGTTTTCATGTGGGATGGTTAATTTTTGTTCAGAACATTGTGGTTTGAGTTCTAAATTATTTAACTTTTGACTTTGTGGATGAAATCTTACATAGTGCAAACATTCAAATGAGGGCTATTAAGCACTGCTTTCCTGTGCTGCACAATGTGACTCTAACTTAAAAGTCTGTGCATGAAATCCTAAAATGACAGCTCATGAATGGAACAACTGTATTTCATTCCTGTGAGACTGTTTGCAAAGTACAGTGTAAAAAAAATTCCCAAAGCTTTTGTGTTAGTACAAGCACTTCCCTTTAGTGCTAACTTGGTCATTTTTTTTGTTTTTGTTTTTTTGGCATCTTTAGCATGTAAGCAATATGTACCCAGGGGGCAAAGAGATGAAAAATTTGAAGGGTCTCAGTTTTCTGTGAAAAAGGAAAACTAGACTAAGACCTCAGTTAAAAAAAAAAAAAACAGTTTTAAATAAAGAAATTAAGGGGATCTTTAGTTCCTTCTGCAAAAACAAGATAGTGTTATCAAATAAAATGCTCCTTTTGACACAGAAGGAAAAAGAGAAGAAACAACAAAAGAGAGTCTTACACTAAGACCCTGGTCAAAAAAGATGAAATATCTTAGATATTGGTGTTAGGTCTTAGTTTTGGGGGCTCTTAAGTTTTGCAACAACCCAAACAATGTACCTGATCTGCCACAGTCAGCACACGACAACAACTCCTCAGGGTGCCCGGTTTTCTTGTTCTCAAACACGTCACCCAAACAGAAGTCACAGTAGTTGTTTGGAGACACATCAGCGCCTGAGACCTTCTTGGGACGGCCTGGACCCCTCGGCTGCGGCGGCGAAGGAACCTTTGGTGACTCTACTGGGATGCTGACTGCGGGAGTTGGGGGGTGAGATATGATGGGCTCCTCATGGTGCATCGCACCTGTGTCCTGGTCATGGTTGTAGTGGGTGTAATGGTACTTCAATCCAGGGCCATTCTTGTAGCGCCTTCCACAAACTTATAGAACAGAATGCAAAACAAATATTTACACAAAAGGCAGAGAGATTATTTAACA
The DNA here is from genome assembly GCF_977016875.1 of Pavona decussata. Lineage (NCBI taxonomy): Eukaryota > Metazoa > Cnidaria > Anthozoa > Scleractinia > Agariciidae > Pavona > Pavona decussata. The sequence continues at coordinate 1,636,189 of NW_028145484.1, forward strand.
TTGCAGTTACATGTATACAATTTAAGCAGTTCTTAGATTAGAAGCATGCAAGCCTGGCTAAAAAAAGTTCAGTCTTGAATAGGATTTAAATCCATGACCTCTGAGATAGACTGTACCAGTGCAGTGCTCTACCAGCTGAGTTACACTTGCCAACTGAGAGCTTGTGATCTTGTTATATGTGGTGATGAATAGACAGAGACAATGAAAAATGATATGTAAAATATATGAAATTTATAACACATACAGAACCATGGATGAAATATTCTGATTGTATTTTACATTGATCAGTAAAAGTGAGAATCAAATGAATGTTTATCAGAATGACTTACTCTCGCAGGCATATGGCTTTTTCCTTTCCTCTGGGTCCATCCTGGCTAACTCCTCTTTGGAGATATTCCTCACTTGTAGGAGACCAGGCATCTGAGGCATGGTCTTCTACAAAATGAAAACAAGAGTCAAAATAATGATGATAGAGCCAAACTGAATGTGGTATAGCCTGTGCTGCATCTAGGGACAGGCTAAACCTGGCACAGAGCCTGAAAAATAAATTATCCACTGGTCTGATACAGCGTACCAGGGGTTTGGGAAATTTGTAGCAAACAAGCAAACTAAGCCACCTACTGTCTTGATGGAAGTTCAGTGCCTAAATTGGCTAACATGAGTTTTAACGAAAACTATATGTTACACTCTGCTACTGAACTGTCAATATGGCAGCTTTAAAGGGAAGTGGTCAAAACTACTATACACGAACAGGACCCACTAAACCCCAAAATTGATGGTGGCCTCTGCCTGCACCCCCTTCCTCAACCTCAAAAGATGGTGTCTTTATTGCATAGCCACCCCTCTATCCAGGAGTTAAAAATGACAGTGAGATTCAAACCTCGCCTTTCTTATTTATCTATCAGTGTTGACTCTTGCCAGCTGAATTTTTCTGTGTCAACTCAAATTTTAAAGCCAAAAACATTTTGTCGGTAATGTTCACTAGATAGGTGGTGTCTTTAATAACCACCCTACCCCAGACAAGGTCATTCCTCTTTGAACAAACTTGTTATGACCAGTCCCCTAAGAAAGAACTGTACATTGTTAATCTCTAGAGGAAGAAAGCTTTGCTTTCTAGTTTATGCCAGCCCTCATGTATCTATGTTCTCCACGTGTTCATGTAAATTTACAGACAAATTTATAATAGAAGTGCAAGTATATCTCAGCCTCTTACTTGCACATGAACTTGCCCTTCTGGGAATGTTCCAACATGGTGGATCTTCTTGCCTCGTGGTCGGCCCCTGCTAATAGGCCTCTTCTTACCAAGTAAAAGTTCTTCATCATCAGTGGAGATTGCACCACCATCGACTGGTGTATCTTCCTCATCTTCGCTGTCTCCAACCCTAATTTCATCTGTAGCTGATTCCTTTGGGTACTCTGATTCAGATTCCTCAATAATGGCTCCTTCGGTTTCCATGGTTTCAAAATTGTCAGTGTTTTGCTCTAAAGCACAGATAGAATACACCAAGAAAGTATGTATTAAGTATAAAGTATATGTATAAACTTAATTTAACGTGGTGCTTATGTTGCAGTTTAAAATGAATTTCAGGTTAAAATGATTTGAACCTTCTTTGATTTTTATTCTCCTTTGTCTACTAGTCATTAGAGACCTTTAGATTCTAGTACGAGTACGAGTACGACTACGAGTTTCTCCAATAAACAAAGAGTGCACGCGCGTGAACCAGTGTCATTTTGGCGGGAAAACGAGATAGCTGTCGTCATTTTACTACGAGTTTTTGTGAGAATCTCGTGGTGGCGAAAACGAGTCGTCGAAACGTAGGTGATCTCGTCTTTTTGGAAACACGAAAAGGCTTAACTATCATCATTCAAACCAACTGCGTCAAGTTCGTCGTTCGTAAAGAGTGAAATGAAACTTTCTGTGATATATCAGTTCTTAGTACTTCGCTAAAAACTCGAAGTCAAATCTCGTAGTCGTCCTCGTACTCGTACTAGAATCTAAAGGTCTCTATTATCATATTTTGGAAACAAAGAACATTTAGCACAAGACACACTCGTCCGTAGCTACCTGGTCCGGTTATAGGAACGGGCCTATGGATTGCACATGAAAATAATGCCGTAGAAAGACATTCCCCTCCCAACTCCGACAGACATTTTACCTTCAACTTCAGCGGCCTTCACTTCAATGGTCGGCCGCTCCGTAGGAGGAGGCCGTTTCTTCTTCCTCCATCTCTTCGCTGGGTAACTGTAAATGTAATGTGGTGTTTGACCCGGCCGACGCTCTAGCTTGCTGATCCACAAGTTGCAGTTGTTCATTGCGATCCCTGTTTGAGCGTCGATGAATGGAATACGAAGCCGTCTTTCGAAGCGGAGACGAGAATTGAAAGCTGACACATTCTCCAAAGCGTCTTTGTATACTTCCCTGAAAACAACAGAGCATTATTGAAGTTCCTTATGCTTTCAGATTTTACCACGGCTGAGATTTAGTGGCAGTATTATAAAGAATCGGTGAAAACAAAATGAATACAAACTGTGGATCTCTTGGTTCGCGATAGACCACGCGAGTCGCCATCTTTTTTTCGTATTGTTAGCTGGGTAACCTGGCATATGTTTGGACATGCTTTGTAACCTAGCAAATATGAATAGCGCGGAACAACAACAACAACAACAACAACAAAATTTGCGAGCGACATTATAGTAAAATCGCGCTTGATTGCAGGTTCTTTCAAAATATAAACTTATACTGTTCCACGGAAGATCTCGTGATTGTCAGAGATGGCAACCGCTGGGTCCAGTTGTTCAAAGCCCAACTGAGCTAATCCAGGTTTACAGAGGGTAAGCGCGATTGATTTTGCCGGCGGATTCGATCCAATAACGAATAACCAATAACGATTTTTCACCAAAAGATGTTTGTTATGGTTGCCGAATTTTTAAAACGAGGAGTTCGAGCTGGCACTCAATCCGCGGGAAGTACGACAATGGCCGTTTTAATACTGCAGAAGCATAATGTGTCTAAGATGAACTTGGGCGAACAAATGACACTGTTAGTGCCTCGGGCTTAGCTTCCCACGCAGCCACTCTTTTGGCTCGTCACGCAATCTTTCCTCCCCCGTTGGGGAGGTGGGATTGCGTGACGAGACAAAACTGAGCTTCAGCGAGGGAGGCTACCTCTGGCTAAGCTTCTAGACGACACACGATGGATGGAATTTCTAGACGAAGTTTTTTGTTGTTGTCGTTGTTGTTGGTTTTTTGTTTGTTTGTTTGTTTGTTTGTTTGTGTGTCTTGAGCATTACGGAGGATAGTTCACCCGGTTGTGTTGTCTCTCGCTTGTTCCCGTCTTTACACTAGACGAACTACGACACGTACCACCAGAAGCACTGGTACAAATGCCGCACCGCGCCCAAGCTCGTCCCAGACACATTATGCGTTTCTAGAACAAAAAAGGCCATGAAGTGCAGTAAAATGTTTCAGTCAGTGAGTGAAATATTAGTCAAGATTTGAACTAAAACAATTGAAGGACTCCCGCTATTTATAACCGACCTCTGATATTGCATTTGAGGTCACTTTTTTGTTTCAGTTGGCTCCCATTTGCGTGATTTTCTGCTTCTGTCCGACCTTCAAGAACGTCGCCCAAGGGGGTTTCCGTTTTTTGCACTTCGTTTGAAGTAAAACGCCGATGGTTGTGAGAATTGTTTTTCAACCAGCGGGAAAAAATCGGGCGACTTTTCTTGAAGGAACTCGTGACACGCAAATATCTGGACCAAAAACCCGATCTAAAACACATCAAGTCACCGTGTCCTAAGAGTTTCGGTCGCGATTTCTTCTCGTGATCGTTGATTCGGGCTTCGTACACGCTCAACTTATACGCCTAAGAAATGTCATGGTCTAAGATTAAGCATAATTTCAGGCTCGAGAAGAGAACGTCCCGTCCATGCATACGTTTCTCACTCTCCCGAAAACCTTCTCCACCCGAAACAACAACAGTGAACAATAAGCTTTTTCTGCGTGACCGTATAAATTGTGCAAAAGAGTAATAAAGTTCTGCTAACTAATGTAAACATAAAATAAAAAGTACTACAAAAAAGAAGGCAAGCTTTTCCACGTGCGCAATGCACATTACCAGAAATTCCATTTTTTATATGTTTTGAATGCTAGAACGTTGAAAAGTTGGTTCACATTGGAGGAGCCTGCACGAAATATTAGCACCAGCTGGTACAAGTTTTGAGTACTTTTCGTGCCCGAAAACCCTAGCTTCGGAAGTTTTGAGAAACGGACATCTGAACCAAGCTGCCGGCTTTTCATTTCTCTTCAGGGTGTCTCACTAGAATGTGTTAATTTTCAGTGTATTTTTCCAAGTGATCTCGTATCCGTTGTGCGTGTAGTTCCGCCGAGTTTGTGGTCGGATACATGTTTTGTTCACCTGTTGTCTATTCTGATGGCCTAATATCACCAATTTCCAAAGATTCTCACAATAGCTAAAGATAGTGTATCATCCTAAACTAATATTGCCGCACTCGGCTGCGTTGTTTGGACTCGATTTAGAATTGATGTAAATATATATCATGATGACTTCACAGACACCGACTCAGAACAAATAGTAATGTCTACTGAAATATCCTCAATGCCTGAGATTTTCAGCAAAGCTTTATCTTTAACAACGTGCAGAACATAAACAAGTGTTGCCTACTATGACTCGGCACTAAAACTAGAAATCGGGAATTTCAACATCGGCAGAATTCAGTTTTAATATATTGGTTATGACTGCCACCCTGCTGACTCATCTACGTGCAGATTGCTGACGATTTGAAAATCGATTCATGAGTTTAGGGAATTCAACCTCCCCGCTCCCAAAACGTCGGAAATCTCAAACATTTCTGGGGAAGAACGAAACGCTTACAAATCACTGTTCGAGAACAAATACAGTGAGATATACAAACGTTTCTACCATAATCAACAGTTCTTCGAAACTGCAGTCAAACAAAAACTCATGTGTTTTCTCCCAGTCACTACAATTGAAATTAATATTTTCTGTGTTATTTGTATATTGGAACCAACAACAAACAGCTGCTTTGATAATGATTTGAGGAGACTCTTAGAGAAGACGTAGTCACATCAAGGGCGCGCAACGAGACCACAAGAAAACTACTTAAAATCCTGTCTGCTGTGTTTCCAGATCATTCTGTGGCCTTTTAAAGACATATTCGGTGTAAGCTAATACATTTTGCTCTGTTCAGATGCTTTAGCTAAAATTTAAGTTGCAGAAAGTTTTAGGAAACAGAATTATATTCCCTGAATTTACTAGCTAACGGCTATAGCTAGTTGTCGACCGACTTCACGAAAATGATATCTGACCGGCTTATTTACTGTCTCCCTAAAACAAAACTACGGAATTAGTTTTCCAATGTTGTGAAATTAAGGGATGACATTTTGCCGTTGAAAACTTTAGATTTTCTTTACAACTATATCTGAATTTCTGAGGCGCTTAAAAAGGTCTTCGGGAACAGATATTCACCTAAGTTCATCCGAGTGTACCCATTACATTACACCTATCCGTGGGTGTCGGTGCAGGAAAAAACTGTCCATTATTATGCATGAGGTGTTGGTACGCCTCGATCAGTTGTATCGTTTTTTTACCTAAAGCTATACAGTATTCGTTCCCTCAGCTGGTCAGCTTATCAAAGTTGTGGGATGTGTCATCCTTTGAAAGCGCAATATCAACAAAGTACACCATCCTCTTCGGTGGAGCACGACTCAAAGAGGACGATATGACTGCAGTATAAATACTGTAAAGTTATCACGTAGCGAGACCAGCACTCATGCATAACGCTTTGCGTGGGTTATCGAGAGCAATTATTTGTTGACTTTTCTTGTCTAATCGCGTTTGATTCAATTGACCGAGCAAACCAGGTCAATGTTTTCATTGATTACAATCGTACACTTCACATTAGTAAAAGTGAACCAAGTATTTTTGCATGTAATCAAATACCCATAAAAGGGTTCCGTTTACTAAATGAAACAAAAAAAGTGCAAGTAACGATCGTGACATACAATTATAAATATTTAAAACGTAGAGGCACAATATATGTCTAAGAAGCTTCAAGCACGCAAAGTATTTACCATTTAATTTTTTAACATAAGTGAAACACTTGACAAAACTTGAGTTCAAGGGCAAGAGAATTCATCAAATTCTTCACCGTCCACGCACCTTTGACCGGCTCCCACATCAGGCCAAGAACTAGGAGACTGTAGTACCAATAAAAGATGCAAAAGAGAGCTATTTCAGTTTGCAAATGACTGAAAAGTTTAGTTATTGTAAAAAATCTGGTGCGTGTGGGGTTTAACAAGTGTTACAATACACAACTCTCCTTCCTAAATTGTCTCGCAACGTATCTCTGACCTAAGTCAGCGCCCCACCCCCACCTCCAAAAAATAAACAAGAAAAACTTCCATGCAGCTTACTAGAATTAACGAGTGCCTTCAGGCAATGGAATAAAATGAGTTGTTCGAATCCGCGCTTGTTTGCCCTATGTTCCGACCAACCTCGTTTGGATTGTGCTCGGAGTATAGAAATGCTTCAACGGCCTTCAGGTTGATTTTCAGGGTATCTTGAGGCTTGAATGTCCACTAATGTTTTTTTTTTTTTTAATTAATTTATTTTATCGAAGTCTATGTATAATGCATTTTATGAGCAAACTCCATTATTAATTGTTTATCTCTTATGTGACAGAGTCGTTCCAATCAGTATAATTTGCTTTGCGAACAAAACTAATCTTCAGGTGGTCGGTTTCTTCGCAAACTGTTTAGCTCAAGGCTAACCAGCTGCAATATCTCTAAACCTTAAAAGGTTATATTTTTCGCTTGCATCCTGACATAATGCAGCCTTTGTTTGTTGTATTCAACTCGTTACGTTAGCGACGTGGTAACAAACACGCACATCACTGATTACAGTGCACTTTTTAATCGAAATTTGCGGCAAGTCGGGCAAAAGATTTTCAGAGTATTTGTAAAGAAAAGGCGAACAATATATAGATGTTTGTTTTACGGTAGCTCAACGTCCAGTTTAACTTAATAACTTCTATGATGCGTCATCTCTAATTGGCTAGAAGAATTTGAAACAGGACTTCGTCATTGCCAAGTCATGCCTCCCCACAACGCCCTTTAATTATGAATATTTGATCGGCATTCCTTTTACAGAAAAAAAGTTTACCGAAATGAAAACTGAAAAAGAAGCTTCTTACTAAGTTATTTTATTCCCAAACAGGTTACAAGTTTGAGATAAAACACAAAATCAGTTCTTTTATACAGACCAGCGCAGGTTACAAAAACTACAATATGAAACAAACGTGAGTGCCACCAAACGCACCCTCGTGAGAATATAATGGAACACCCCTTAATCCACGTAAAACGAAGTTGTTACGCAATATCATAGCAACAATATCTCTTAAATGAATGTGTTCAAGCATTGCCCTGTCACACCTTCAGATCATTTCGGGTCGTAGCTGTGGCGAGTCGGACGTCAACTGAAACATGGGGAAAATTACTTTCTTGGTGGCAACATTTCTGAGCGTTTTCGCCGTCGTGTATTCCGCTCCGCCATACAAATGCCAAGGAGTGGCCCAGTATTCCTTGGCGTTTTATGGGATGTGGAGCAGCGCCACACACCAAAATGCTTTTCCAGCTAACGGCCATTTTTCGCCATTGATCGGTTGTTCTCACGAAGATGCTTATACCATGTGGGCCCCTGGGATGAGAGCTTCTGAAGGAGTGAAAAATGTCGCAGAAACCGGTAAGTTCGTTCGTTGTGGAACATTATTTTTTAATTTTAAGACAGATTGGAGAAAATAGATAGGAACCTAATAAGGAAGGGCTGTTTCTGTAAATTAACGCTGCTAATTTCATCTGGTTAAATTCTGAATGTTTGAATGACAAATACGTTTCAGAAGTACTAAGAAAGGTACCCAATTCGCAAAGATCCCCTTAAAAAAAGGCGAAGTTTGAAGGTGAAAAGCTACTCAAGAAACTCGAATTTCTTATACAGAGACGATTTTTAATCACCATAAAATGTGACTGAGACACCCCTAATGTAATGCAAAGCTTTCTTCCAACTCATCACACAGAGTAATGAAATTGTTAGCAAGTGATACTAATAATGAGTTGTGAATGAGAAGCTCCCGATCTTTGCCGTTTGGCTCATGCGCAAGACAATTCGACTTGCAATTGCTAGACTTTGATGTCTCTGGTCGCCTCTGTTACTCAGGGGAACTCAACGAGAAAATTTAAACAAACAGTTTTAAAAATGTCTTCTTAGGACATATTTGTGTGCGCTAATACATACCGATGTGTTCGGATGCTTAGCTGAAAATGCAAGTTGCAGGAAGTTTTACGAAATGGAATTTTATTCCCCGAATTTGCTGTTGTTGGATTTGCTCCTTCGTAAACGAAAGGAATTAGTTTTCCAGTGTTATAAAAAAATTGAGCTGACAAAGTTTTATCGCAAAAAACTCAGTGCAGATTTTGTTTACGACTAAATCCGAAAAATCATGTGCGGCGAGAGAGAGCCATGCGAACAGATATCCATCGATATTAAATGTTGGGTGCGTTTATTGTATGCCACGGTTTTGTCAAACTATATTTTTAACTGAAAACTCGTTCAATTATCCATTCGTACAGTCTCTTGAAATCGGCGCAATTCTTTAAGACTTAATAGTGTATTATCTGAAACTGCAACTAGAACATTTTACCCTTTAATCCCTAATATCAAAGAACTAGTTCTCCTATGTTGTCCCCATTCTTTTTATATAAAAGTACTGTGGAGAAGTTATTAAAATAACACGAAAATTCACCTTGGGTGATCATATCCTTAATTCTCATGACCCCAGGGGTTGAAAAAGCATTGATGTTGCAAGGAAAAATTGATGCTGATCATCGTTAAGGGTTAAATCTAATTGAAATGTTTTCCCTTGTTTTTCCAGACTTTTATGGCCCTTTCAACGGCAAATTTGTGTTAATTGACTAAAACAGAGTGATCTGTTTGGATTCTTTACCAAAATCGTACAAAAATTTATGGAACGGACTCACGTATTTCCCCGAATTTTCGCGAGCTGCTCTATGTTTTCCAAAATGATAGCTGGTCATTTTTTGTACTTCAAACTACATATCTGTCTCTCCCGGAAGACAAAAGCGATGAGTGTTTCAGTGCTGCGAATGTTTGAGGTGACAGTAGGCTAAAAACCGGTAGTTTTCTTTACAATTTAATCGGCATTTCAGATTTTTGAGGCGATACAGATATCTGACCTAAACCAACCGCTAAGTGCCCTGGCTTGTTTTTATTGTCTGAAGATCAAGACCCGCTCTCTCTATTGCAATGATAATCAGTTGTTTTTCGCATTACATGTAATCTATGAACAACATGTGATTTTTTTATTGGTTGTTACTTTTCTCTTGATAACGTCCTTACGCCATGTGACTAACTTAATTATTTGTAGTCAACTTAGTTTAATTGGGGAGGCCGAATCACACATAAGCTTTCCAGTTTCTTTTCGGTCTTCTCGCCACGTTTTCTTTGTAACTTTATTAAATTATTTCATTGTGTCTCTTTTCTCTTTGTAATTTCTTTGTGTGGCAAAATAATTAATAAAAGTAAGTAAAACCTCGCTCTTTTTGCTTAAGGTAATGCCACGACACTGCGAATGGAAATTATGAAGGCTATAATGTACAACAAAACGGCGTGGAAGCACTTCATGGCGTCCGGTCCAACATTTAACGGCACCGAACATGTCATGGGTCTGGATGTAGAGGTCACGCGGGACTTCTCATTAGTTTCTCTTATCACCATGATTGCACCGTCACCCGATTGGTTCACTGGGATCATGAAAATGAACCTTTGTAACACTACAAGTGGCACGTGGCTGGACAGTATGACAGTCGACATGTTACAACCATGGGATGCAGGCACTGATAGCGGAGCTACGTTTACGGCCGCTGATTCGGTAACAAGTCCACCAGGTAATATTGAGGTGATTACCAAAAGCTCGGACACTAATTTCAAGAATGTGCCTGGAGAGTTAATGACCCTCGGTAAAGTGATGTTCCAGAGGAAGAACAAGCCAACCATGACACAGTGCAGCGGTGAGCAGACTTACAAACTCACTTTCGAGGCGCAGTGGACCATGCAAACTCATCCCAATGGATTCCCCTCAAACCCTCACTTCTCGCCTCTTGTAGTTGCTACCCACACTTACAGGTACAGGTTCTGGAGTGACATGACCAGGGCTTCGCCAGGTGTCAAGATAGTCGCCGAAACAGGTAAGCCATGAAGAATCACTGGCTGGGGTACTGTCCCACTGACTCACTGATCGTCTGACCTACTCAGCCACTGACTAACTGACGGACGGACTGACTGACTGACTGACTGACTGACTGACTGACAGACTGACGGACTGACAGACTGACAGACTGACAGACTGACAGACTGACTGACTGACAGACTGACAGACTGACTGTCTGACTGACAGACTGACTGACTGACTAACTGACTGACAGACTGACTGACTGACTGACTGACTCTCCAACTGACTGACTGACTGACTGACTGACTGACTGACTAACTGACTTACTGACGGACGGACCTATTCAATCATTCAATGACTGATAGATATGCAGACTGGCTGATTCAATCATTCAATGGCTGACTGAATCACCGACGTCCATATATTTGCATTGTTTTAATAAGGGTTAGTGTGATGTTCGCGCCAAATCATATCCAGAAGTTGACCTATTTAGCTGTAGAAACTAAGCAATGATCAAACTTAAAGTATCAATTCAGTGCACTAACCACTCGGCCACACCATTGAATGCGTCAATCTTAGTGGTTTCTTGGACTGCAAGCACCATTATAACTCCCTGTAGTTCTTCCATTGATCTTCCTGTTTGCTTTCCTCTTCTTTGACGCACTCATCGAATTTCGCTCTATTCCTTCTATTATTTTTACCAGGTGCCGCGATGACACTGTATAACGAAATCAAGAATTACATGAAGCCCTACTTCGTGCACAAAGCTTACAAAGCAGATGCTGCCGTGAATTCTCCCGGCACTAGTACCATGATGATCACGGTTAAGGACAAGTACTCCCTGGTGTCTTTGATCACCATGATCGCCCCGTCCCCTGATTGGTTCGTTGGACTTGACAGCTATGACCTGTGTGGAAGTAGTGGATGGAAAGACAATGTGATGATGGATCTGCTGCCGTGGGATGCCGGGACGGACAGCGGAATGAACTTTAATTCAGCTAACAGCAAGACCATGCCTTATGACGTCATCACGAGGATTACTCCTAGTAGTAACACGCAAATGATGGCTGACGCGGCCAAACCATTTGCCAAGGTCATGTTCCAGAAGTACACCCAAACAACTTCTTCACCGGCAACTACTCAACCCTCTAAAGCCCCAGCTCTGAACCATTCCGCAGGTGTTCTCACCCTCCTGTTCATCGCTTTTCTCGTCACAACGCGCTTGCTGAATTAGACGGTTATCCGGGGGGTGCAGCACATTCTCCAGATATACCAGAACAGTCCTCCACGATGTAAATCTTGTTTTCGTTAAGCATCGCATGAAACGTTTTACATTGATTCTTTTTAACTTTTTCTGTTGATGTTTTTTTAGATATCGCGCAGCGCTGCAAATAGTATAATTCAAATCACTGAAGCGTTTTCTGGTTTTTTACTGGTGAAAATGATGTAGAATTACTAACCTTTCAAGCTTTCCCGTAGCTTTAAAAGATGTACTTCTCGTTACTCATTTTTGTCAGCTTTCGAATAAAGTTTTTTTTACCTAACTGGTGCCTCTTTTCTTTGGTCTTAAGGTTTACGGTTCTCTTCGCGTTTTTCTGTTAGTTTCTGTAACTAGGTCATTTTATCTCGCTTATCACTCATATACCTCCATGTTCCTCTCCTTCCCCCTTCCCCACCCCCGTCCAGTTCTCACCATCACCTCCCTTCTCTCTCCCAGTTCAAGCCTTTTGTCTCCGACCTTGTCTCCTAGTTCCTAATCCCTTCTCTCTTCGTCCGAGTCTCCTCTACCAGTTCCCAATCCCTTCTCTCAGTTATCTCAGTGGTTGTAACTTTTGATTCCGTGGCCGGATTTACTCGTAAAGTGTGAATAATGAATCCTGTATATTAAAACGTATTTTTTGGTCTGCATGTTTAATTTTTTTAATCAGTGGTATTTATACAGTGCTTAAGACGAACATTTTCAACAAAATTTTCATTGAGAAAACTTTTCAAAACTTTTAAGTAACAAGGTTCCCCGTTTTCAAAAACAAGTTATGTGACGTCATGAACAAAGGGATGTCACGTGACACTAAGGAAGACTTTCGTTCAGTCCAAAAAAAGTCCGACAGCTTCTTAAATTAAATTCCTTGATCGTGTAAGTTATTTTATCAGTAGAGAATGGATCGGAGGTGTTTATATTAATCTCTGCTGGGGATCTTTAAAGGATAATTAATCAAGCATTTAGTTACTTGAGCTTCTTCTCGTAAGTTCGAGACTGGCTGACTGTTAATAGCAACGTTTTGTCTGAGTGAACACGTTTTAAATGTTATCCATCTTTACAACTACATGCAAAAGTGAAAGCAAAACTTGAAAAGGCTGAGAATGAAATATAAGCGACCGATATTCTTTAAATTTGTCGTATCACGGGAAAACCAGTAACAGATAGAAATTGCATGCCCATTACATCGGCTGGAACTCAGAATAGTCGGACTAAAAAATAAACATTTCATTTTGTCGCAAGAACAATCAGAGTGACGCAGTAGGTATATGGCAATTCAAGAATTGAGCAAAAAGAACGCATTGTGGGTTTTTTCCGTTTCTTTCTTCCTTTTTTTTTTCCCATCGATCCAGGCCTCTGGGGACAGGTGCACGAGGATCCTAGAGGCTGGGAATAGTGTGGGAATTGGCGGTGTTCGCAGGATATATTTCATGATAGAAACGCGCGATAAACAACGAAATAGAAGCCTCATTTAGTAGCAAATTAAAGTGCCCCAATTAGATTAAGCTACGATAAAGATTGAAACCGTTTTAATTGACCACATGGAGAGTCGTCTAAGCAGATAAATTTATAGCCTCTTACAGGGCCGTACATAGCGCGGGGGCAGAGGGGGCAGCTGCCCCCGCCAGCAAAACTGAATTTTTTTTCTAACACAGTGTTTGAGTTTGCTGAGCTATTTATTGTAGCTATATTGGTCCAAAATCACAAGAAAATTGACTAACTGACTGAAAAATCTCTCTTCAATGCGAATTCCAAATAATTATTTTGGAAAATCTTTCGAGGCAAAGGCCAGTACATGTTTTCTTGTGAAAATAATGGTCAACAATGATTTTGTAATTTGGGCTGTCTGTGGTTTAGAATTGTGTAAACAAAGGGTGACAAGCCTACTCGACTCCCTAGCGCATGTTTTAGCCTTTTTAAATTCAGCTGACACGAGTAGGTTTTTTTCAGAGTTAAATTGAGCGTAAATTGGTTTTTAAAGGCCTGTTCTACTCCCAAGTCTTTGTAGCGGATTTGGACGATCTGCTGTTCACAGTATGGTATATAAATCATCATTGTGTAGCAGAGACCTTGGAGGCAATTTCAAGCTAAACAAGGTGTTTATGCTATAATAAATCATGAAAATTTAAGACAAAAAGCATCAGTGCGTTTTGATTTTTTTTTAAAAATCTTAGAGGCGATAACTTTCTGTGTGTAAGGGTAAAAACAAAAACGTCCAACTGAAACCCTGTCTATATACAGGAGACACCTGTGGATGGGTGTGCGGAGTTTGCCCCCCCAGACAAAAAATCCTACGTACGGCCCTGTCTTATATATAGCAAAAGGCGCTTTATGGCCGATAAAGTTCTAGAAAGCTGATAACGATCAAAATGAAACTGTTTAAAAAAAAAAGCGTTTGTTACTGACAGTAAGCATAACGGCGTTATCAGGAGAATACGTAGCCCACCCCGTTGGTAAATCATTATCCCTTCCTGTTAATTTAGAGCTTTTAAAACATTTTTATTACCAGAACCAGGCTTGAATCATGAAATAGAGATAGTCAACCGCTGAACGCGTGCATTCTCGAACGAGAAGTTCCCGCGCGCGAGATTCCTCGCTTTCGGTTCTTTGCACCTTGTGAGTGCGCACGTTTGGCAATTCGCATTTCCCTCCGTGAATTTCAAACGAAAAAATCCACTGTTTTGTGGTCTAGCTGATTTTGCTGAGTGTTAAAATTAGAACTTACTAAATGAGAAAGAGAGAAAACGTAGAGGCGTGTGGAGATGACGGCCTGATCGAACATTTTCATATTATTCTTAGATTTTACCAAGGGAAAATTTTCTCTTGATTTTACTTAAATTCCTATGACAACAAAACCCGTCAGTGTAAATATTAGATTAGGGAATTGTATCCGTCTGCGATATTTAAATTAGTTTACCGAAGTATCGGGATCCTCTCTGAAAAGCTCGGTACAGCTTGCTAGGATCTCCTGACATATATGTTATCTCGTAGCAGATACATGTCAGATTGTGTAAAAGAAATGTAATGGACATATAAAAAAATATAGGCCTCACGAGTCTTGAAGGCGCACATTCATGACCTGCGCAGTAGGTTCACTTCTATGATCCAAAGATTCTTTCCAAATCTCGGTCGTTCTTCGCATTCTTCCCGTAGTCTCGTCGGGATTACAATAACTCAATGTATTGAATTCCAAATACAATTATTTCTAGCACTACGTATCATGGAGACTAACTACTTTCAACAGCTTAAAACTTTAAAAGTTTCTTAAAAAAACGATAGATGAAGTCGATGGTTGCAAGATTATATTTCTTTAATCTTTTTTTTTTTTTTGTTATCTTAACTTTGAATTTTTCTCATTACTTTCATAGAGGAACCAAAATTAATGATCTTGGGAAGAAGATCATGTATAAGTTATAAATGGTATCTCCGATGATGTGTGGATTTTGATTTGGAAAAACGAGAAATTTATTCATACAAAGTTTCCAACTTAAATCAGTCTCCTATAGCCGAGCCTGGGTTCCGACTCCTGTAGGAAAAACTCGGATTCCTTTTTCCGGGTATGCCTGTGTCACTGATCATGTCTGAAAACATACCTCTATAATTTATTCACCAGAATTAAAACATAACATCACATTTCTTTCAAAGCACATATTCCATTCATCGACATTCAAATCTAGGAGTATGAAGGACACTGGTGACATGAACCTAGTTTTTCAAGTAAAATGGTCTAGCTCCCACGAGTCTCCTATTAGTTTGGATGCTCTACCACTGAGCTACGGGAGCATCGGAAGGTCATAGGTTCGACTCGTGATGGGAGAAATCGTATGTTTCTGTCACTGACTGAAACAAAATACATCCATCAATGGCATTTTCGTGTTACGGCTCTCATACTCTGTCCAAGGAATTATTGATCATGATCGATTACTTGATTTACACCCAGCGCCATTTTACAGTTGCTCAGTGACTTGGCCTCGATCTTTGAGTGGAGGTGAGGCTGGCGTCCTTGTTTGATATACAAACCTCAACTTGTTGTCATGGTATTTAGGTGTGCTTGCAAATGACGCATTACTGAAGTTTGTATCAAAACAAAGTTAACTCTAGCTTCGTTTCCACTCCAAGGCCGGGTCACTAAGCACCCAACTGTAAAATAGTATATTAACTTCTAAGGCTTAAAACAAATGCAAGGCTGATGGGACAGCTCAATTTTATTGACTTCTTTTTAACTTCTATTTTACTTAACGATAAAGTGCATTTAAGTTATAAAGAATTTATTTGTTATAATCTAATGATGGTGGTTAACTTTTTTTCCCCAAAGAAAAGTCGAGATAAGAGTAAAATACTAAATTAAAGTTCTTAATAATTGTTTGGCATGAGCTCAAACAGGTAATAATGTCGAAGAACGCAGCAAACTCTAAGAACATAACACCAGACCGAGATTACAACCACATTCACGTCCAAAAAAAGCTGTTAATTGCTTAATTCCTAAAGCTTAGCAATGTGGTTTGAGAAGAATACTGATTCAGAGGATTAAAAAGTTTTAGTTAACTTCAGAGATTAACATTTAGACAAGTTCACTAATTAGAGTCGTTTGGCCGCAGCACATGCAAGGTGAATTATGTGCTATCGTTTGGTAATTATAAAGCCTTGTCGATAACAATATATCCTCATAGTACTGCACTGCGTTGTCACGATAAAATGAATAGGCTTTTAGTCCAAATATTCATTCTTTGTACCCTTAAATCGTTGTAAACGTGACTTGTTAAGCCTGCGGTTTTCCGAGATTTGTTCGCTGGATCCGGAAGTTTGTTACAAATAACCGAGTGCATAAGCTCATAGAGAAAATGGAAAGTCAGTTTGACATGGAGCTTAAAGTTCCTTTAAGAGTCATGGCATGTATTTGCCTTATTTGACAAAAAATTGCAAAATTTCAAGTTAATTTGTTTTGACTTTTGATAGGGTTGATTGTAGATGTATATTGAACTTATTATTTCTTCCTAAAGCCAAACTTTCTAGAATCAGTTATATTCTAAAGTATTTAGCTAACGGGATCTCGTTAACGCATAACGGATTCAAATAACAGCTAAGTAGCTGTTTGTCCCTCAATCACGTTGCAAAACGAAACGTTGGGCTTTTTACTACTAACTTCAACCTTGCGCTTTCTTGGAATTCAGTTGAAAGCGATGGAAAAAGCGTGGTCGATAAAACATTCAGGACATTTCCGATCGAAGGGTCTTCGGGTAAAATGAAAGCACCAAGATAAACAACTTATGTAAGTTAGTTATCCCTAATTAATTCTTCCTTTCGGCTAAGGAAACCTTAACGGAAATGAAAACATAAGCCTAAATTGCATTGAGGAAAGTGCCTAGAATATTTAAACATCTGGATGGTTCCACAGTCAGGGCCCACTTGTTCAAAGCCCGATAAAACTAATATAAGGTTAAGCGTGAAGTTTGATTCGAGTATATTTACTAATCCGTGAGGATCCGTCCAAAACATTTTTGTCCCTAAGTCTTGCCTTAGAGTTTTCTTTACCGTTAGCTTAAAATGAGCCTTTAAAATCATTTTTAATGAGTGAGATGAAAATCTCGGTTAACTTATAATCGTGGATTAGCGTTAATCGGCTATCGAACAACCCGGCCCAGATGCACAATAATTAAGCTTTGTACCACTGACCGAAAAGAAATGCAGGCTCTGGGGAAAGGCATCAATCTCGTACCCAGAATCCTCCGGATCCTTGGCCCTCTAGGACTCTGGGTACGGTATTGGACAGGCAAAAATGACAAAAATTAATGTCAAAATTGTCAAATCATGGTTCATTTAGCGTTAGAAAGTCTTATTGACAATTTTAATATTGTAACTGGAGTAACTCTTGTTTTCATTGAACTCCGTTTGAAGGCAATGCATGACACGGCATTCAGATGAGTAGAACCCAAGAACGATAATAACAAAACAGTGCATTAAAACTTTCAAATGCAATTATTTTTCATCTGACTTAACAAATACATCAGAATTATGCATTATTCAGTCAGTAATCTTTGGCACAGGCATACTCGCAAAAAAAAGAATTCCGGGTTCTCCCAAAAGGAGTTGAACTTAAGACCTTCCGATTACTAGTTCGGATGCTCTACCACTGAGCTACAGGAGACTCGTGGGAGCTAAGGCCATTAAACTAGGTTCATGAGACAAACATTCTGCGTACTGCAAGGATTTGATTGTCATGTGTGGCATATGCGCAATGGAATAAATGTGATGGTGTATTTTAAGCTTGGTAAATAAATGATAGTGATGTATTATTCAGTTAGTGACACAGTCATACTAGGAAAAAATAATTTCGAGTGCTCCCTACAAGAGGCAAATATAGTAGAGTCGTAATTTCAGTAACCGCGAACTCCGCCGAATTTGAAAATTACGTACTCGATACGATCACTCAAGCACTAAATTATACTCTGCTCAAACTAATCACCGTAAGAAATCATGTTTGCTTCGCATGAGACGCGATCCAAACTTAGGTATCAGCGAAAACAACGAGGTCGGTTATCAGAGGTAAATACCCCGTCCTGGGACATAACCTTTTAAATTATGCACCACGCCCAACGTCCACATGTCAGGGAATTTATCCTAAGTACACAGACAGACTTGTCAATCAGAGACGTTGTCTTAACGTTTTCTTTTGAGAATAAAAACAACTTGGCGGTCTCACACAGCCATTAGCTCTGTGTGTGTTGGAACGGCGACGAAACAAAATCGTTGGCGCGACAACCAAAATAAACAAGTTTCGTGATCTGCGAGACGTAGTGAGTCAGTGACGCATGTGCTAATCACGCAAAAAGAGATTCGGCTCTAATCTTTTTTGCTTATCGGTACCATCGTTTTAGCGTAGTATCTAGGTCACATCCTAGCGAAAATTCGCCATTTTTTGCCACCTTTGACCGTGGAAAATCTGACGGTGATGATTTTTGTTAAAGTTTCCAAGTGAAATATCAACGTCATGTCATGACCGCCAAGTCTGTACGGCGCTTATTGACCGACTGATGCGTCTACCCATCTATTTTGGTGGTTAAAATCCATTTAAATTAGCTCAAGTTCCTCGGCTAAGCTCCTTAGCTAGTTGTTTTTGTTTCTATTGCCACAATCGCAAACATGTACAAGCATTTGTGCGCCATTGCACGAAAGTGTCAGCTGGTTCATTTTATCTGTGGGCTTGAATGTAACTCGCCCCTAGTGTCGAAAGCCTACGGTTTGCAAAACAGCACAGATTTCATTTGAATCACTTTGGATTTTTTTTTTAGCTTTAATGGAGTTGTTTACTCGACATCACATGCTTAAAAGACGGTATATTGCTGACTGGCTGTGGCTAGTTTTATTAGGTGAGTGTACTGATTCTTGTCACTGAAAAACCAGCATTCTTGAAACAAGTTATGTAATTTAACCGATTCACTCAAAAAAGAAAACGAGCACGCTTAATTGTTTTCTTAAACTTAGTCTGAGATAGCATGAAAGACTGTGAAGACAAAATTGACGTTTCATTTTATCGCTCTAATTCTTGGTTTGCATGAATTAGTTCTAACATTTGAGTCTGTGGATGAAATTCTAAAGTGTACCCACTCAAATGAAAGCTACTTGGTAGTACTTTCCGGTGGTACTGTTTATTATGCTGTACAAGAAGAGTCTAACTTTAATTTGAGTCTTGGTAGTTTGAAAAACATGGAAACTTTTCCCATTAGCAGTTACTTTCGAGTTTGTACTGTTTATTTCCGTGTCAGTTATTATTCTGTTTATTATATATGTATATGACCCTGCACTTTCAATCTCCCTGAGATTAAAATCTTTAGTATAGCTCTTCAATGCTTCTATTGTCAGCTCCTCGCGGTGCAATTGGTCGCTCGGTAGTTCTAAAACTGAAATGAAGCTTTTCCCATTACTTTCATGGCCGCTCTTGAAAGGATAAAGCATTTTGTATATTGTATAAGGGTATTGAAGTACTATTACCCTACTGTACTAACTACCGTATAACAAACTACGTCCAACCAATGTTCGCAACATTAACTTTTCATGTTCGATCAAATCATTCTCAAATCTGCGTCCTTCAAAAGCCAACCCTCATTTCGTGCGTGAAAAAAGAAAATTCCTCGAGGCATTAGATTTCGAGACTGTTTCCTTTGTACTTCAACCGTGTCTACTTGTCCCCAAAAGGCCACCACCATCGTTCAATGAAATGTTGGCTTACTTATACAACAGGGCATTAGGACGGCTAAAAGGAATAGATGTTGACAATTGGAACGACAGAAACACAAGTAGTTTGCTTAAAGCCGGGATTATAGTTTTTCCAGTTCTTTAGTCGATTGTATTTCTTTTCAACTTGTTGATAGTAAGCCGTATTAGCGCTCTGGTTTAGATTTCCCGGGTTATTTTCCGCTTTACCGAAATAACCATCTCGGCTAAATTGTTCGCACGCGAGCAGTTTTAGTTTTCCTCCGCTCAGCATTTAGAAAATCTTAATTGATTTTAGGCTAGTTTTGAGTCTCTCGCGTTAATATGAACATCTAGTATTTCCAATGTTCTGTTTTCGAGGTATTTGCGTCAGCTGAAAGCGCGCCGCTTTTGTTTCCGACCTGTCACTGAAAATATCTCACTCAATGGAAAATCTGCCGGCATTCACATCTTCCCAATGGCAGTCAAATAAATTTGGGTTGCGTTCAAACACTCCTTGTTCCGGATTATAGAGAAACTGATAATTCAGCTGTAATACCTTTCATTAACTCCCACCGACATACAAAATTCCTTGAATGAAAGACCCTCGCCGAAATGTAAGCTGCAAAGAAAGCCCTGCTGAGAAAACTGATTAACCTTGAACGACTTCGAACCCAACGATCCCAGGCGCTATTGCAACTGAGCTATACTTGTACAAGCCAACAAGGGTACTGGTCATTTGTTGGTTCGCATTATTTTGTATTCTAGTGCATATAAATTCCAAATTTATGGTATTTAATGTGGTCCGCTGTGAGGACATTTAAATAGCGATCAAGTATGTCAACGAAATGAAGAAATCTTCGTTGTTCACTGCCCACGCAGGGCAATGCTGGACACAAGTTGAACGCCTAGCTTGTCGAATGCATACGCAGTTGTCGGGGAGCATAGTTTGGCACAAGGCTCCTTGTATTCCTGTTGTACTTGCAGCTTGCTCTGGGTCGTATTTGAAAACAGAATATAATACTCGAAAAAGGACTGAAAAAAGGAGAGAATTATTTGGGGATTATTTTGAAGAAACTACAGAAGGATCAAAGGATTTTTAAAATCCTTGGGCTTGCTTTTGCGAGTCTCAGTGTTTCGGTTATACAGGGCTCTTGAGCTTTGGGTTGCACTTCAGTCTCAGCAAGGCTTTAGTTTATAAGTTTTCATTTGCCCAATACAATGTGCTAGGCCACGAACTTTATTACGCTTGAGTTTGTACAAGTGTTTCAACCGAAAGCGAGGCCTTAGCTTAGTTTGATACGTTGTCAGTTCCCCATACAACTTTCTAGGCGAACATAAATAGGACAGCCCACTGACAACAAAACCTTTGAGTACACATACGCGAATTTGGGTTACTGAACACCACGAAGTAACATTTGTTTTGAGCCATTTGTAAATCACAATGTGCATTCTACGACAAGAGTACGGCTGTTTCTAATAACTCAAGTACCAGTCTAAATCTTTTGGTAGAGCCCCATTTCTCAAATCAGTTGTTGACGTGTCCTTAAGAAGTGCAAATCTGAACTAAATCCGTGATTAGGCACGCAACACGTTGGTTGACCGCAGAATTATTAAAGTGGTCTAACCACTCTATAACAATGTGCCGAAAACTAAGTTGTGTCAGAATCCCGCCTGGCTGTGTTTTAACGCGTTCATGAAGTTAAAGAGGCGGGTGAAGGTGTGTCCTACTTCATTAATGACTTGACTGAGAAGTTTTAACCACTACCTATTAATTAAAATTGGTTCTGAAACGGTCACTCCCAATCACCCTATTGAAGGAATCATGGCCTGTAGCATCTCTTTCAGAAAATGTCGAGTAACAGCTCGTCAGCGCGCTCCAAAGTCACCCAAGTCCCTTTAAGTTCTAGGCAAAAAACCTTCTTTCCTTTAAATACTTTGATGTCTACACAATTAAGTTGTCTCGAGAACGAGGCAAGCTGTGTGCTGAGGTAACCTACAAGTTTAACGAACGCGAGTGTTTTCACAAATGTTTAGCATTCTCCCAGCCAAACAAGACTTCAGTCCACTGATGCTGTCAAAGCTATAAAAACAAAGAAAGAAACTTTTCTGTATTCCTTTTACAAGAGAAGATCCTTAAATAGTTTTTTCGTTTTCAGGGCTTCTGGTAATGAGTAGGAAAACAATTTCAACAGTGATAGCGCCGTATTGCAGCAAATTTAGTTCATGCTACCTATATTTCCTTTAATGTGAACTTGGGCAATGAGACTGTCTCTAGACTGCAAAGGTGTTTGAGTGGCACCCGGTCGAACTGAACGGTTCTCTAATTGCGTTCGATATTTATTATACTAAGTTTACTTTCAACGTGAATCATCCAACCATGCAACAGTAGTTGAGCAAAAGTTACTGGATAAAATGAACGCAGTGCTACACGAAATGGCCACTAAATTAAATCCTAAATTAAATTTTTGCAATTGTGCCTCTTGAACTTTTACTTCTAATGTTGTAACATAAACACACTCTTTTCGTTTTATAGAAAATTGTTTTTCCGGCCCAGGATGAATTTCTTATTTTTCTGCCGATGTTAGGCTGAAAATATTCTTGTGAATTTTCTTAGATTATAGCGTACGGCATTTTCGTTTGAGAATGTATTGGGGGTATTAATTACAAGTGTTTGGTGTCCAGATCTGTATCGAACTGTTATTAACATTGAATATTTGGCTTGTGCAGGTATTTAATCGTTTTATTGGCTAGTTTTGCCGTTTAGAGAAAGGAAGAATTTTATAGTTTAGTTAAAAACATATAATTGTATTATATTTATAAATTTTCAGCGCACAAAATTATATTCTATTCAAAATCTCTGCCTCGCAATTATTCTTAAAACATTCTTAAAATTTCGCAAATTTTAGCCTCGATATTCTTATAAAATAAATTCTTTTAAACAAAGGAATGTAACATTTTCTTGGGCTGTGATTGCCCACCAGTCAATTACAAAAACTTGGCTGTGTTATGCACAAGAATAGCTAAAAAAGCATACTTACAAAGCCGTTAAGTTTGCTTCTTTTTTAATTAACAGACAAAGAATTATCTAAATGCTATTTTCAATATGTAAATATTATTACAAGCATCTATCCAATTGTAATTTCCATTACTTTGTGGCAGCCAGTCTAATCAGTTATAAATTTGACAATAAAAAAAAAAGGCTAAAATAAGTAGACTAACACGGTCATTAATGCTTTTACTGGACTATTTTTCATTGTTGAGAGAACTTAAAATAGACAATCAATTGCCTATTTCTTATTTTAATTTTTATGTAAATATTATTATAAGCACCTATCTAATTGTTCCCAAGAGTTAGCACATTGTCCAATCCTCACACTTTGTTGCGTGCGTGCAATTTATATTAATAGCTATAGCTGCGATCGCATCATTAAATTCTATTGTTTTGATTCCTTACAGGAATAATAAGTAATGGAATTTCATCAAAAAGCCATTGTCAACTCTCAAATGCCTCCCCAGCCTAAATAGCCAGATAGCTTTGGCTGTCTAATTCGAAAAATCAAGTACTGTAATTAACGTACTATAAAGTTGTCTTTATTTTACTAAGGTCGAGTTAAATGCACTTTAATCACATCCAAGAGAAATCCCAAAGTGTGGCCGTCGGCCACTCGTGAAATCTATTGCGAAGTAATTTCAATTGCAGCCGTATTTGTTACGCTGTATGTAAGATATGGTTCCGCTAATCTTTGACTTCAGTTGAAAGAAACCTGCCTTTCTTGAGAAAAGTTGTATCAGTAAGGTCTCTCTAGAGCTTTTTCCTGTTTAAAAGCTTGAAAAATACGATTTCGTCTTCTCAGTTTCTTGAATTGAACTCATCATTCTAGAACTGTATTTTGACAAGGTTTCATTGTTTTGTCTCGAAAGACAGTTTAATTACTGTAGACATGTTTTCATGCTTTTCTCCTAATAGCCCTAAGAAGGTTGAACTTCTTCATTTTTGAAGAGCACGTTAATTTGAAGAATATAATTTCCTGTGTTTATGGGAAACTTGCCGGAGGAAACAGCTAATTAACACTATTAACAAGTTAGCTTGAACAATAATTGTGCTTATCCCCTTTAGAATTCATGCCATTTCATTATCAAGAATTCAGTCGTCGAGCTATTTTCGAAGTAAAGGAACGTCTAAAAAGCCGGAAATTGAATTGTATTTATCAGTCATTAAATCCTCTGTGTCAAACAGTCCCTAAAAGATAAAATTAACCACTCCTATACCACTTACAAGATTAAAATTCAGGCGCTTAATTGATCTCTTTTCTCTTTTCATTTTATGTCTGAAAACTCGAATTGTTGTGTACATATTTGCAATGGTTTATTTCTTTAATTTTTCTGTTACGGTTTTGTTGTTGTTTTACTCCAATTTAACTATAACTTGGATAAAACTGTTGAGAAACTTGATGTGAACCTACAGATTTCACCATAAATTCACATTTCAATAATCTAGCACCCCCCCCCCCCCCCCCACCCCACCCCTACCATGTCAAAATAAAGTGTTGCTGTTGTTAGTGTTGTTCCTCCCGGCTGGGTAATCGCTGATCATCAAAGCAACATTTGAATGAGGGAGACGGGTGGGGGAAGGTTTACTGTTCTCGTATCCTTCTTTCAACAAAGGAGATGGACATTTACTTGAACAATTAGGATTTTTCTCAACTTGGTTTGTCCAAGGTTGTAGATTATGTTGGTGATATTCGTGTATTTACAAAGTCAAAATTACATTTGAGTAAAACTGGAAACTAGCTATGTGGCTTCATGGGAACAATATATACGTCCGCCATCTTGCCAGTCGCACGCGACAGCCGCAAGCAAATTTCTTCATGCTTCTTGCTCTTCTGGTAGTCTGTGGGTGCTGTTGGTTGAGATAAATCATCGCGTGGTTTTAGAGAACGCTTTCCTGTTCGCTGCGGAGTCAGTTTGCCACTGAAGTCATATCTTAAAAACCGACCAACATTCGCGCGGCCCATTCGCGACTTTGTAAACAACTTCGTAGAGTTACAACGGCTTCTTGCCCCGGAGGCCAGCTGCTTACATGCTGAGAGCATTAAGCTGAAATCCAAATCAGCAATGGGCCCGTTACAATTGGAGTACCGTGTGGATTATATCTTCAAGTAAGAAACGCTTTACTAAATTAATATTTTTCCAAATATATTATGTAATAATTGGAAATAACATTATTATTAATAAAAACAATTTAATATTAAATAATAATAACAATATTAATTTAACAAAAAATGATAATAACCACGAATTGAGTTAATCGTAATAGTAATTTTTTATTCTTAGAAACGGACTTCTCACAATATTTACGACAAAAAATGGTTGTGAGGAAACTCTTATCAAAGCAATAGAGATTTCATAGCTGCCAAAGGCTCAATTACAAAATCAGGTGTTAGCCAGGGTGGGTACTCCCCTGTATAAGCTATATATTTTGAGCCATTTTGGTCAGAAATAGGGTATAGATTTTAACCATGCTGGTCTGAAAGTCTGAAAACAGGATGGATTTTAAAGAGATGGGTGTAGTTTCTAGCACCCTGCGAGCAGAGCCTCCTTTTGTCTTTTTCTTTACTGAGGAGGAGAAAGGAGGCTCTGCCTGAATCGCGTCAACTCTTTGAAACTGCCGCAGCCCGAACTTCTGGACTAGTCAATCTTGGTTTCTTCAAACTGTTTTTTTCCGGTGCGAGCATCCATCTAGTGATAAAACCGATGGTTATAGTTGAGCCCGCTGTACCATGAAAAATCAAGATGGTGGCGAGATCTGTTCGAAGCCAAGCACCAGTCATTCTTGACGAGATTCTTCTTAATATAATTGGTATGTTCCACGGATTACATGATTTGTCAATACTGCAATCAACTGCCTTAAAGACGTTTGTTTCCAACTCAGATAAGTTTGTCTCTTCCTACCGGACACAGCAAATCCTTAATTTTTCAACTGTCGATTCCGTTAATGAAAAAGTTATCCAAGCAGTCAGATGAACTTTCATTTCACATTCCTTCGCACCCGATGTTATTGGTGGTTTCTCTTCTCACTGCCCTGATAAATGATCAGATTAATTCTTGTGAAAAGCTTGGCTTGAAATGCTGTAAGTTGGAGGACCTCAAATAGCGGCAAGCGCACGCCTATTAGGCATATTAGGCCTGGGTTCGAAACTGTATCCTGGCAACATGCAGTGCATGCTCAATAAAGATCTTACTTGATTCATGCAGAGTCTTTCTCGAGAACGCCAAAATGAAGCAAGCAAAAGAAAGGCTCTGCTAGCAGGGTGAGATTCTATAGACCAGGTCTGAAAATGGGTATGGATTTTAGAGGCCAGGTCTGTACTGAAAAGGTACTGGAAAATTACATATTTTGGTCTGAAATAGAGTCAGGGTTGGGAAAACTGAGCCATACCCCACCCCTCCCCTCAGCAGAACTTATGTGGAGTACGGGGGGGGGGGGGAGGGGATGACACAGTTAGAAACCCCCTCATGGTATTCCATATCAAAATGAGTGTAACCATAAAAGGTTATTCATTCTATCAAAATTGCTACTACTACTACATTCCATGCATTGCGTGACTTTGTTTACTGATTTGTAGTCAACTTGCATTTAAGGGTGAACAGGAAATACGTTTTACATCATGTTTTAATTTATTTAGAAGAAATGTCAAGACTTGAATATCACTGACAGGGAATTACTGCTCGGTAGATTTAACTTTAAAAAATGATCACTTCTTATGGGCCTTTTTTGAAGGAAGAAGTTGTAGAGCAATGCTAAGCTAAGACATTTCATTCGACTATCATTCTTTAGGATTTCATTCACAGCTTCTCAAGTAAGGACTACCTTATATAGCATAATAAGAAGTACATGTATACTGCTCAGTAGATTTTCAGATTTGAATGGTCACACTTTGGGATTTCATCCACAGACTCTGAATTTTAATAAGACCACCTTGTACAACATTATAAAGAGTACCACAGGGAAATTCCTCAGTATCTTATTTGAATGGTCACACTTTGGTATTTCATCAACAGATTCTCTTTATTTATTTGTCATAAAGCACACATTAATGTAAGATTAAAGTAGCAATAAAGATATGGTGAAGAGATCTCAAGAAAACATCGGGGTTATTTAAAGAGGTCACCTCGAAAACACAATAAATACAAAATAGTGCTGCGTATGTGCGTCATGAACAAATCAGAATTCTCTCAATAAAAACTCGTACATTCGTTTCTTGAAGGTAGGAAGGCTAGATGAGCTAGTGATATGTGTTGGAAAAGAATTCCAAGTTTTAGGACTTAGATAAAGAATTGTGAACTGTTTAAATAAGATTAGTACGACAGGCATGAAGTCGATAACTACTTGCCGTTCTAGTGTCATAACTATGTAGTTGACTACTAGTTACAAGTAAATCGAGAAACGTCGGAGGCAATAACTGGTTATGATAGCAAAAGATAAATTTAGCCGGAATAAGCTAAAGCCTAGCCTGCGTAGCAGTCGTTTCCGTTTCCTTCAAGCCAAGCGGGGTAAGCGCGCGAGGGCATTGGGATAAAAAGGAGCAAAAAATTAGGAGCGGGGGGAGGGGCGGGGAAGGAAAGGAAACGCCTGCCGCTGAGCCCAGACATTTAACCGAACGCCCCCAAATGGCTTCGCTCCCTCGGGGCCTACACTGTCACGTCAAATGTCACATGAGAACCAATCAGCGAAAACAGAATCGTGGCGGGCAACTTGTTTACTTCAGGTTGCAGTACAGTCGACTCCCGATAACTCGAACCTTCAAGGGAAATTGAAAAAGGTTCGAGTTATCGAGGGTGAAATTATGAAGAAAATTACCTGAAAGGAAAGGAAAATTGTTTCGAGTTAGCGCGAGGTTCGAGTTATCGGTAGTCGACTGTATTTTAGAAGATTTTCTCGAACTTTACGTACGTCGCTCATGCGTAGATAAAATTACCCAAGACAAATTTTACTAATGTTTTAGAATATCAACTCATTTGCTGGAATTACAGACAGAATGAGCTTGTCCCACATGGCTAAATACTTCCTCGCGTTTCCAGGATAAAATTAATTGTATTTCGCGTAGCGTGAAATAAAACAAACTTTCAGATTGTCGTGTCATTGAGACCGCCGACAACCAGAACAAATTTTCTAAAATTTCGGCGGGATTTCGAAAAACGAATGACACCATGTTTGTTGTGACGATAATACCTACCAACAAACCAAAGCGAATGAAAACTATATCGAACCACCCTGATATCGAACTATATTTTGATTTTGATAAACGGTTAACCGGATGTCCTTTTAGTCTATGAGTTTGATTGACAGACGATTGACCAATGGTAATACATCATTGCCTCCCGTTCGCTGACGAACGGCGTTCGGTAAAATCTCTGGGCTCAGCGGCAGGCGTTTCCTTTCCTTCCCCGCCCCTCCCCCCCGCTCGTACTTTTTTGCCCTTTTTTTCCCAATGCCCTCGCGCACTTGCCCCGCTTGGCTTGAAGGAAACGGAAACGACTGCTACGCAGGCTAGCTAAAGCCAGTTAATAGGAACACCTTGCACTGCACAGACAGTATAATAAACATCACCACTGGGAAGTACTGTATAACAGCTTTCATTTGAATGGTCACACTTCAGGATTTCAACAACAGTTAACAGTCAAACAGCAGCACAGGAAACAAATGGATTTATTTTATCGTCTTTATTCACCAACATGATATAGCATTGTTCTTCATTAGGTAAATTTTAAGCCGGTTAAGCCTAAACTATAGAATATAGGGCCACTTTTTACCGTCTGCCAAACCAGCCACCAAATAAATAAACCCAACACCTTAGCAAACATATCAATAATTCCTCGTTCTTTATAATATTTCCACTCCCGAGCTAATCGAGCCACCAAATTCAAAGACCCAACACTTTAGGCGTAGCGAACATATCAGATCCTTCTATTTCATCTTCCACCCGCAGTTCAAATATGTTCGTATATTCATATTCATATATTAATTATTCCTCGTTCTCACTGTCGAGCCAGACCAGCCGGCTAGTTTCAGTGGTTTACAGTAAAAAGTGGCCGTGTTTTCTTTTGTTGCTTCAAAAGTCAACAACACTATATTGAACTATCGTTAATTTCAATGGTAGTTTTAAACCATTATTCAGTCATTGAAAGTCTAACTCTGGGGGTAAACTGTCTGTTTTTCAGTATCCTCGCTCAGAGCATCAGAGCCAAGCTTAACGTTCCTTGTACACCCGACTTCGCATACGGTACAGGAAGGCAGCCAGGTCACGTTAAAATGTTCTGTGCAATCCTCCAGAAAGATCTCTTACGAATGGCATCAAAACAACAAGACTATACGAACAGACAGACAACCTAGATTTACCATAAGAAATGATGGCTCCTTAAGAATTACCAAGACCGATCTGGACGATTCGGGGATTTATCAGTGTATTGCAATTGCTACGGCTAAACGGAGTAATATTGTTCGCAAGAAGGCCAGAAGTCGAACAGCAAAATTGACTGTCGAAGGTGAGTCTGTACGATTCATCTACTATCTGCTAAATGAGAGAGAAAAACCAAAGTAGTTTTTATGAGACAGAGACTGAGAGAGAATAAAGGAAGCAAGGCAAACGGACAGATAGAGGAAGGAAGGAAGGAAGG
Organism: Pavona decussata; assembly: GCF_977016875.1. Lineage (NCBI taxonomy): Eukaryota > Metazoa > Cnidaria > Anthozoa > Scleractinia > Agariciidae > Pavona > Pavona decussata. The sequence continues at coordinate 1,665,604 of NW_028145484.1, forward strand.
GTAGAATTATGTTATGGTTAGTGGCAAAATAAATGAATTGAATTAAATTGAATTGAATAGTATGGTAATATACTGTTCACACAAAGGCTAGAAGTCGAACAGTTGACTGTCAAAGGTGAGTCTGTACGATTTAGTAGTCTAAACATTTGCGGCAAGTAGGCAGAAAGAAAGGAAGTAAGGCATCGAAAGGTTGGAAGAAAGGAGGAAAGGAATTTTGATAGTACGGTGATTTTCAGGCCTAAAATTCAGTCTAAAATTGTGGGAAAACGTGCTCCAAAAGATAAATTTATTGCCTTGCTCTGTGTAAACGTGGCTCTTTGGGATTGGAGGAAACTTCAAACAGAAAGTAAATTAAACTAAATAATACTGAAACGTCATATTCAGTTTCCACTCATCTAGTCGAGCGGTCAAAAAAATAATGCGTATGTTTATATCAGGGTAATACAATAAATGAGTCAATAGGGCTATTTGTAAATAAAATAGTTTTGTTTTATCAATCTTCCTGCGCGAATTCTAAAAGCGCTAGGACGTTTTTCTGTTCTTTGTCGTCACCGCCATTTCATTATAACAGCTATTAGTTTGTATTTTATAGTTTAACCATTGTTGTACAGTGCTTCGAGCAATAAGTGGACACAGCGCTCTATAAATGATTATTATTATTATTATCATCATCATCATCATCATCATCATCATTATTATTATTATTATTATTATTATTATTATTATTATTATTATTATTATTATTATTATTACAACTTTTACGGAGAGACAAAACACGGCTCCGGGCTTCTGTTTCTTTCCCAGTAAATGGGTTAAATGACTTTCAACCATCGTCTTCGTGGCTGCATGCAAATAGCCACGGAAATAATGCAATTGAAAAAAAAAAACATATTTAAACATGACAACGAACCGTAGGTCGGAGACGAATGTTTGGTTTTTGAACAGAGTTGATAACCAAAGGTAAATTGGTCACCGTAAAGAGATTCGAGTGCTGACGTCTCGAGCGTTATCCCTTTTTCTTTAATTTTGAGTGAACCATGCCTCGAAGGTGTTGATCCTGGCGACAGTCCAAGTTCTCAAGATATGTTATTTTTCCTGCGCTTTTTATGTCGTGTTACTAATGATTTAATTCCATGAAAACCTGACTAAGCCGACACGGAGAAATCCTTGGCGGCCGTTTTCGAACAGTTCACGTTTGGTCTGCTTACTTTTAAAACAACCGTTGTTATTCTAGCTTTGGGGACCTCTTGAAAATTGTGTGTTGTAAGGCAATAGCCTGAAGCAGCCGAAAGAAAAATAGTATTTTTATTTCCGGCTTCTGCGTGCCAAGACGAAGAGCAGAGAAACGGAAAACCGGGATCAAGAAGCGCCTACCTCTCAGTAAATTGAGTACTACCAAAGTTAACTACTGAGGTTTCATTGAATTCAGTGTACATTAAAAAATAATGACATTTTAAAGGCGTAACGCTTTAGCAAGTTGCCAATTAACGATGAGGTTACATCTTGTGAAACTAAAGAAGGGGCTTTCAAATTTTATGAGGCTTATCTCAAGATGGTGGACTCCTTTTTATTTTTCGTTTTTTTGACTAATCCGGATTTTCTCATTATGATCCGCTGTGAAATGCTTGTAAAGAGCACCACAAAGCCAAACGGCACTTTTACTGTAAACAACTTTCAAAGTGATTGATTTAACTTAAGGAAACCTTTGACCAGCCGCATTATATAAATAAAGTACAGGAAAGTACTGCTCAGTAGCTTTCTCAGTTGATCACACAATATCTGATCGATATGAAGAAAGTTTAGCAATCAACGAATGCTACACCGATTTCATCCAGATACTAAAGGGCTAGACACACCTTGTTTACCAAAATGAAGGATAGCTCGCGATTGATCACACATAAGAGACCTCAGTCATACAGCATAATAACCAGTATCACCGGAAAGTGCTGCTCAGTAGCTTTCATTTGAATGGTCACACATCAGGATTTCATCCACCGACTCAAACGTTAGAACGACCTTGTACAGCATAATAAACAGCACCACAGGAAAGTACTGCTCAGTAGCTTTCATTTGAATGGTCACACGTTAGGATTTCATCCACAGACTCAAAAGTTAGAACCACCTTGTACTGCATAATAAACAGCACCACAGGAAAGTATTGCTCAGTAGCTTTCATTTGAATGGTCGCACTTTAGGATTTCATCCGCAAACTCAACAGTTAAAACCACCTTGTACTGCATAATAAACAGCACCACAGGAAAGTATTGCTCAGTAGCTTTCATTTGAATGGTCGCACTTTAGGATTTCATCCGCAAACTCAACAGTTAAAACCACCTTGTACAGCATAATAAACAGTACTGCTCACTGAGTAGCTTTCACTAAAATGGTCACAATTTTGGATTTCATCCTCAGACTAGGAATGCTCAGAAGCTTTCATTTGAATTCTAACACTTTTTTGACGTTAGGATTTCATTAGCCTGCGTAGACTACCTTGTACAGCATAATAAACAGCACCACAGCTTAGAGCACTGCTCAGCAGCGTTCATTTGATTGAACACAATTATGTATTTCATCCACACTCCAAAATTATAACCACTTTGTACAGTATAAACAACTGACAGCACAGGAAAAGTACTGCTCAGTAGCTAGTGATTTGACCTCTTCCACAGACTTAGAAATGACAGCCGGCGATATCGCACAATTCACGGAAGGACTCTGGAAAAGATCGGATTTAGTTTAAAAAAAAAAAAAAGAGAACCGAGAATGAACTATAAACTCTGCTTGCCTCTTTTAGTTGACCGGATCCAGAGAGTGTTGAAATTCATTTTTCATCCATTGGTGTTTATTATTAATTCCGATCGGACTTGCAGAACTGTAGCTTTCAAAATAATAGTAATAATAAAAGACATTGAATTCCTGATGCGGAACATTGTACACGTTAAATTGTTTACGGGCTTGGAAATTAAGTTATCGGAATTTTCGAGAATCTGAGTTAGTGGGTGGGGCCGTGTAAAGTCAAACGCGCGTTAACTGGAGAGAGTTTCTTCGCGCTGGCGTATCCATTATTTCGCTATTCCTAATAACTTGGAACCTGGAACAAGCCGTTCTTCTATTGTTGTATCATACATTGTCAGCCAGACATCAATAATAAAAAAAGAGCCTGCACAAAAACCAGCCAGTACAGATATAATCCAATCATGAGCATTAAGCTTTGACATTCTATTTTCTTACGGTTAAAGTCGTTAATTGGCTTTTAGTGTCTTAATTGAAACAATAAAAACAAATCCTGACAAAAATTTTTGGAATGTTTTCTATTAGAATTTTGAAGATTTTGAGTCTAGTGGGGCTCTTAGTCGACCCCATAAAAAGCTAAAGTTATTGCACAACTGTTTTGAAATATTTAGTTTAGAAAGCGTCTTACAATAGAAAAAAACGTTTCGCCAATACAGTTCGGCATCGATCCTTCCAGACTCATACTAAACTGACGTCCCCCCACCCCATACCTGAGGGTACGAGAGAGAGGACCATGAGAACGAGGTTGCACGAAATCGAGTATTGTACGAGCTTATAGCGAGCTGACTTGTGCGAGGCGCGATGCTCTAAATCGGTTATGAGTGCGAGAATACGTGTTTTATAATATCCTCGATTACAGAGTAACATGCAAATTACCTCAGGAAAATGAGGGAAACGGCAATTGCAGTAAAGTTCAATTTTCCTATTTCTTTTGAAAACGCAGGCTTTCCAAATAAGACTCTTATAATAAATAGGAATAATATTGAAAATAATGGTATCTCATGTCTCATGTTGGGAGACCAATCAGATTGCTGAAAACTATGATATCCTGGGATGAGTATATTATAGTTTGGTATGGACGTAAGGTCCCAAAGGGATCAACTTGTATAAGAAAATGTTGACGAATCTAAAGGTACTTCGTCACAAATATAATAAAACGAATGCTGAGAAAGACAATTCAACATAGCTTAAGTAAACCTACGATGTTTTCAGAGGTTGAAATATGCGAAAAAAAGAAAAGCACAGTTTAAATTTTTAACTGTCCCAGCCAAATAATTTGGGGTAGAAATGTTCCAGATCATTAAGGTTGCGAAAATTTAATTTATCGTGATGAAAATTAAATACTCAACGAAAATAAGGCGACTTAAATTAACCCGAATAACTTCATGGAGCGTTAATTTTTTATACCATGAAGGATGGTATCTAGACTTTGGCCATTTGTCAGTTAAGAAAATATCGAAAGATTTTAGGGTTAGATAAATATAAATAAACAAAGTGTAGAATAAAACGGCTATGCCAATAATTAATTAATTAATTAGTCAATCAGATTAGCACTTTTCTTTGCTTACTAAATAAATATGGTTTAAAGTGACAAAAGATACTGAGCTAATACCGGACTTGATTGTTTTATGGTACAAGGAATTAAGTAATAAAACACTATAAGCCAAAATCAAGAATTGAAAATAATAAAGTCAAGCTCTCCAACGGACAGAGAAAACAAAACGTTGCAACGTACGGATGTGAACAGATGTGCTGTTTAAGAACAAATCACTTAGAATGTATGCTATTCATACAAATATTTTTTCTGAAACTAAAACAGCCTACTGAACTCCAAAAAACAATATTGAAATCGGATTTGTTCCCAATCAAATTAAAATTTGACTAATTGACGTCGAAAGTAAATTTAAATTTGTATCAAGTAAAAACAAGAACTTTTATCCGAAGCGCAGCTGTGTGTATGAAATCACAAAAGGAAATTCCAAAATCAATTTGGCTTGTCAGAAGCCATCAGGTTTATAAGGAATTAAAAGTTCCCGCGATGAGTAATCCTTGAAAAAGCGCTATCTGCTCACGTAAACGTTTGACAAGGTTTACCTTGCTAGTGGCAGTCATCCACAGTTAGTTTGAACACATACAAGTTCTTGCCAAGTGTTTTTTGGACTGTGAACAGTCGTTCATGTCTAGTAAGAAGTTTGAACAAGTTTCCATGAGGAATTCTTCTGCTTGACAGATTATCTTGACGCGTGTAAACAACTGAAAAGCTCCCTTGACAAGCTTCCTTTAGGGCCTGTTTATATGTAGGGAAATGTTATCGCGCGGAGAAGGGTCACTCACCTACCCGAGCTACCCTGGGGCCTGGGCGAGCCAACGTTTCATACATTCGGCTTACAAAATGTTGCGAATTGTTTATGAGAAACTCAAAGTTGTCTTGGCTTGTCTTGTCCGTAAGTCCCGTCTCACAACACTTGTTCCTAGTAATATGTGGGACGTTAAAGAACCCACACACTGTTGGAAAAGAATAGGTTCTTTGTCAAATATTTTTGCAGTTTTAATTAACCAACATACAGCAAACACGTGACAGTGCTTCTTTAAGCTTCAAGCTTGAAAGGCCAAATTAATGACAAGATGGCTTTCGAAACCACAATGGCACTTTATGTAGATTTTTGAGGAAACGCAGTACATGGCCTACGGGCCTTACTTCAATATTTAAGGGCGGATGGGTGACGGTGATTACAGACCGTTCAGTTCCGAAGACTGAGCCAATTAAACACTGGCGGCGGTCAAGTTTGTCTTGTGCTTAAAGCAATAAGCTGCGGAGGATTTCACCAAACTATTATTGTGCTCAACTTTTAGAATGAGTAAAATAAAAAACAAATGAAACTTTTAACCACATTGTAAAGTGGAATGGAAATTTCACCACCCAACGATTTAATCATAGAGTTTAGGTTACTCTACGATTTAGTCTTTGCGCAACTGTATTGCACTGTGGTAAATAAATTCTTGTCAAACATGACAAAAACAAATGAAATAGAAGAAAACTCTATAGCGAACGATTTGTCAAAAACGGACAAGAATTAAGGTGATACCAGTGCAGAGTTGAGGATAAATTTGTCGAAAAGGAATCATATTTCAAAAAGAGCCAAAGCTGTTGTCCAGAGGCCTGTTTCTCGACAGTGCAGGTCAGCTTACCCGGGACCCCAAAACTAAATCATTTGCACCGCCGCCGTTCTTCAATAGAGATTCAATATTAATTGATTCTTAGCAAATCTCTATAATTGTATGGAACACGTTGGGCGAGTCTGAGTTGCACGTCAAATTACCGATAATATTAATCGACCAAAATGGATTTGAAAAAATACTTATCTGGCCCGGCAAGTCACGGGGCTTTCGAGTTCACGCCCCAGGCTAATTATTAAAGTTTGATTTTTCGTTCAAAGTCATACTTCAGGATCGATCTCTGCTCAAGAAATATAAACTTGAAAACTCGTGTTGACAAATAAAAGTCAACTTGACTTGAGTCGTGTTATCGTAATACGACTCCCTTAAAAACGTCTGCGTGGGAGGTTAGCTAGTGTGAACACGACAAGAGCAGTTTGCAAACATTTCTGACGCATCTTCAATCTGTTGGCGACAAATGGAAGTATTCTCAATACTGTATAACTCCTAGAGGCGAAACTAGACTTGAGTCACACCAGCAAAGCGAGATTCTGGTACCTTTCTTAACATCGTTTTCAGGTTGGCAAATTGGTATTTATCGTGTGAACGTCAAAAAACTGGAAGTTTATTGGAGGGTTTTCCTGTGAGAATACGAGTGAGTGTACGCAGGGTTTTGGAGTTTGTCGCGTTAAAGGCCCTTGCATAAAATCGACCGGAAAAAAAGTCCGAAACTCCTCCGAAGGTTTTAGCGGTTCAGTGAACTTTCTAACACCGAGAAGTTTTGCAATCTCGTACTCAGAGTCCTCAGGCTCTTTGGCCAGCGGTTAGTCGCCAGGAGAGAAATTGGGGTACTGAAATTTTACCAGGGGTTTTATTACCACAGGATTTCTGCGGTAAAAGATTGCAAGCTGTTACGAGACAGGCAAGCAAAAAAAAAATTTTTTTTTCGAATTCCCCAGAATCTCTCCTGGCGACCAACCGCCGGCCAAAGAGCCTGAGGCCTCTGGGCACGAAATTGGAAGGTTTGCTATTTTGCATACCTCAATTAAAGCTTTCTGATGTATCGATAGATTCGGCTTTGTTATAGCAGAGCGCATCTGATTTTGTGTAGAAGAACTTCGCATTTGATTTCAAACAAGTCGAAAGTACTTCTTCTTTTGTTAGTTAATCTTATAAATAAAAGTTTCAAGGAAGGTCGCGGAAGAATTCTGACTTCCTTTCGCCAGGCACGTTTTTTTCCAGTGGGTGTTTTTTTCCAGTGTCGGCGATGGAAATCTTAAAATATAATCGCCCAACAATGCGATTTGTTTTAATCCATGTAAAGCTTTCTTCAACGCAGGAAATTAAACTAAATATGTCTTTTCTCGACATCTCATTTAAAAATATCACATCATGCTGTGTATCGACGTGTTAGAACTTTTAGATGTTTCGCAATAAAATGGTCTAGAGAATCATTCTTGAGCCTTAAAATATTAACAAATTTAGGGCGCCGGCTAGGAAAACTTAACCTTGGAGGTGACGGGTAGCCGAGAAGGAACAAAACGTTTGATTTTGTTAAGTTTGATAATCAACTTAACCTCTGCGTCTTCGGCTGACGCCACAAAAGATTAAACAACTCCAAGGCAGTTTGTGTGATACTTGTTTTCTCAAACTGAAAAAAATTGTTGGAATCTCGAAATGTTCAAACTATTATTTTATCAAAATAAGATACCTCTTACTAACCTCGTTTTCTCGGTCCGTACTCTAAGTTACGGACCGAGTTTTTCCCGAGGATTCGTAGCTTGCAGTACGGACCGAGAAAACGAGGCTAGCAAGATTATTATTATATCTCTGAGATTAATCGGGCGCGAGGGAAAGGAAACTAGTTGAAGTTTAGCGGGCCGTACAGTGAAACACGGCCCGCAAAATTGACCAATCACAGCGCGCGTACTAACTGAGAGATATAATAAAACATTTTATTGCAGAGGATGACTTAATACGGTGAGAATTCGTCAATTCGTCGGTATTTTTACGCGTCAGCTCCTGATTATTTTTTCGAACAGTATGTAACCCTAACGAAAGCAAAATTCGGGCTCGACTTTATTTACAACCTTCTACTGACTAGCTGAAAAATAAAAGTCTTAATACAACATTTGTATTCTTTCTAATTCAGCGAAGTCAGTTCGTTGCGCGCTGTCAGGAAGGCTAGGGCGAGTGCAAACTACAATCTCGTTTTGTGCGTATTGTTGTGAAGACAATTTTAGGATGTTGATTTTTCGCTAAAACTGAAATTGCTACTGTTAAGCTAGTAATACCGCATACGCACCTACAAGTCATTGTGTGTGGCTTGACGCGCCCAAACGTTTTAGATGATAAGACGTTTACAGGGAATATTTGACATGGGAATTTGGATTTGTCTCTTTTCAAGACAGCCTCTTAAGGGTATCGGCTCCGTTTCATTTAGTCGGCTATTCTATAAAATGATCTGAAAATTACCAGATGGAAATTCACCTGACAATTGTACTACTAATCATTTCAAATAACAGAAAAGCGGGAAAATAAGAAGGCATTCTAATCGTCAGGTTTTGAAGGGCGTTAATTCTGTTTATACAGACAGCAACAGCTAAAAGTCCAAGATTTACCGCATCTGCTAAGCTTGTAGAGTCTGTGCCCCATCACCCATTAACCTAGTATTTTGGATAAGCGAGAAAAACGTTACTTTAGATTGCATCTACAGAGTACCTTTTCCGCATAAAATTCCTTTTAGTGTGTAATGCTTCAGTTGGAATACTTGCAGAAAAAGGTGGAACACGATGGCCATTTTAAATACCATATTTGTCCCAGCGAAAAGTATAGCTAGTAAACAAAAGACAAAGATATGTCTTCCTCTTGATAGTGGTTCACTATTTGTTACTAAATGATTCTGGCGAAGGATTGCTGAGATTGAAATCGATCACTAACTAAGTCGGGCCGACGTTTATAAATTCTTCTCTTGGGTCGTAGATAATATTGTTAATCTTATTGCAGCTCATTCTTTCTTTGAAAATGTACTTGATTTCATTTAGAAGCTATTCTTGTCTGAGAAAGATATAATCCCCATGAAAGTACCCCTTTAAAGGATTGTCGCTAGACTTTCTCAACCAAAGGGAAAAACCCGACACAAATCTGTCTGTTGCCACCACACGCCTTTTTCCAGCGCTTAATGCCCGTAACATGAATTTGTGTCGAGTTTTAATTTATTCATTGCATTGTTAATCCTGTCTTGATTATGCAGAATTATTTCTCTGATTTTGTGTTTCGAGCGTGAAGCATCGTACCGAAAAATATGGCAAAAACACGAAGCGTTTTATGAGTTCTTTTGTAAACCGCCTAATTTTTAAATACGAGTTTGCTCCTTAATTTTATTAGAATTATTATTTCATGTACTGTAGCTTGCTTTTTACACGTATAATTTTTATAACATAGGATATGTGTGTTTATCTTATGAAGGAAAGACTTATTATTATTATTATTATTATTATTATTATTATTATTATTATTATTATTATTACTGGTACCCATAATTCTTAGCATACGATAACCCTAAAACGCTCATAGAAATGCACAGAAAAGTTCTAAAAACTTCAAACCTAGCATACACAGTGTTGTTGGCACATTAACTGGCGCCAAGCGCGGGAAAACGCGTGCGGCCAAAACACGATTGGTTTTGGTTTAAATTCCTATTGGTTGAGAAAGTGGCGCCAGTTTTGTTAACCAATCACAGAGCGCAGTAATGCAAAACCAAAGCAAACGCGAAATTACTTTCGACACTCAACTGAAAACCGCTCTAAAATATAAACGATTTTATTTCCACTCCAGGCATGTGCAGCGTGGCTGCAATAACAACCCGTCCGGCGCACACTACCAAGTTTACAATGGGTACCGACATTTCGTTGCGCTGCCGCTGCCGCAGTTCAAGCCCAGGGACGGTACGATGGATTAAGAACGGAGCCACAGTCAGCCCACTGGGTGGACACATCTCTATGGACCACAGGAAGCTGAATATTAACAGCACAAGTTTTGCTGACAGTGGAAATTATACTTGCTACGTGATGATTGATAAACTGGGAACATCTAAGTCACAGAAACTTGAGATCTGGGGTAAGTAAGAAACCGCGGCGTTTTCAACCAGTTCATAAACGCCCGCAAAATAAGTCTCTCACACGATAACGAGAAAGCTCGCGCATGTGCAGAACCAGATTACGAATGGATTGGCAAGTGTAGACAGTTTCTTGTTCTTGGTAGCATTATTACTCCACGGGTTGTTTGGCTGTTTGCACCTTCTCTTTTCTTTCTTCTGGTGCATTTTCTGGTGTTAAACAACCGGAATCTATAGTGGAGGATAACATGTCCTCAACCTAGGTAACTGTTGTGAAGGGCATTTTCAGCATCCTGCCAGGAGCCTACTCCTGGTCCTGTTTGTTTTCAGACAGTACGATGAAAATATCGGTGGCTACCCACGACTTCCAGCGACTTCTAATCTATCTAACGTGAGCGTCGTTGTGACTGTAGTCTTGCTTGCGATGTCACGTGCCTACTTGAACCTTTTTTGTGTACTTTTGACTTCTTTGCCCTCTCTGGACGCCATTTTAAAATGTCCGAAATGACCTAAAGTCGCCATTGTGAGGAAAACGTTTGCTACAATATGCGACAAAATAATTGGTATACTTCGGTAAAACAAGCTTAAAGGAACACTGTTACGGCGATTTTGCCGTATTTTGGTTACAACTGCTCACATTTTTTGACAAGAACCTTTTTTCTAACATGAAATTGCTATTAGAGCACTAGGAAGAAAATATAAGTGGATTTCTCTAAGAAAAAAAACCCAATATAATCAGGTTTTAGCGACTTTCCCACAATACACAGGAGGAAAATTTTTTCAAGTTGCAAACTATTTCCATCCAAGCCATCCGCAACGTAACTAACACTGGTTTCTGTGCACTAGTAGGGTTATTGCTAACAAAACTGAACCATTCTTTTGACGATTCCATCGATTCAAATATATTTTTTGGCCATTCAAAGTAACACAAAAAATAGGTGACACTGCCCTTTAATATGAAAGAACTCATCATGAAAGAAGTGTGGTAAACCTGGAGTTCTATAATTTACGCCGAAATTCCTAAAACTTAAGAAAAAGTCTTTTCCATCCCGCCTGTTACCTTCAGTAATATCGAGAGCATGTAACTAATGCTTTGATTCTGAATTCCGATTTTCTTTACTTTTTCTTGCAGTGGGTAACAAACCTCAAATAATCGCGCCCCCGCCTGCCAGTTCAAAGGCCGCCAAAGGGCAAACAGTTATTTTGGATTGCCTAGCAACTGGTACACCACTGCCTAGTATACACTGGTACTATATCGGCTCAGTGTGGTCCGAACATGTTAAAACGTCTATAAAAAATGATTCAGACTACAGTATCTATGACAACGGGACGCTGGTCATAAGAAACGTGGGCGCAAAGAGCACTGGTTTCTATGAATGTATAGCCAGTAATGTCATGGAAACAGCCACTAGGAAAAGCAAGATCTATATACCAGGTAAGCTGTGTGTCATTTTGTCTCCCTGTTTCGCTGTCATTTTTACTGCTGCTTGAGGCTTTTATTGTGTTTCTCATGGTATGAGAGCTTGCGTGACAGGCGGTAGAGAGGGCAAGGGAAGCGTCATTCCTCCCTTCCTTCCCAAGGTGGCTCTGAAAAGGTTGAATTTGCACTGTTTTTTCTCATTTTTTATTGCAGTAAAATTTATAACGAAACCAAAAAACATGACAGTAGCTGTAGGCAAATCTACTGTGCTGCGGTGTAACGCTTCCGGGACGCCGCACCCTGACATCAGCTGGGGGAAGGAACATGGTGGAATGGATAAGAAGAGATTCAGGCAGCTCACAAATGGGAATCTTCACATTAGAGATGCACGCATGGCGGACGCAGGGCAGTACTTTTGTGTCGCTTCCAACAAAGAAGATTTAAAAGAAGCAAAACTAACTCTGAAAGTAATAGGTAGGTTAGACCACAGGTTTACCACTCTGATGTGGTTGACAATGATTTTAGACAGCTGTGTCGGCTTATACTGAATAAGCCTCTCTAAAAGCGACATTTAGGGCTCTTAAAAGTGGTCAGAATGCAATAGAAACAGAAAAGCTCTAAAAATGATATAACGCTAACTCAATGGTTGACGCCCCAATCCATTTCGCGCCAAGTACGACTAGGAACGAAGCTGAATCGACTTACGCTTAACTAGGTTTTAAAGTTTTCGCATCTGCATTCTTTCATTTCAGAAAGTGACGTCATAAAACTGAGCCATTCACACAAACACAGGATTGAGGCATTCCTGGGTGCACGGAGAAAAATCACGTGCGAATTCCGTGGGATCCCGCCAATCAAAGTCAAGTGGTCTAAGAAAGGCTTGGCCGCGCTGCCGGCCAGGGTGGAACATCACGGGAATTCCTTACTTATAAAGAAAGTCTTACTCTCAGACGCTGGTCAATATATCTGCAATGGATCGAACGCTTTTAGCTCCCAAACAGCTTATGTCAACTTATCTGTTTACGGTAAGTGACGTACAGATGCACATTTGAGACACTGCTCAAAATTTAGCACCTGGAAAACTCCCAAAACAAGAGCACCAGTGGAAAAAAACTGCTCAGTTGTTTTCTTCTGTTCAAGTTAGGCAGGGTTTCTTGGACACTCTTGTGCAGAGGAAGAAAACTGTGTGGACGAAAATATAAATGGGATTCCGGTTGAATACTCAGAATTAAACAACTGGGACCAGTTGTTCAAAGCCCAATTAAGCTAATCCCGGATTAACGTGAACTTTGATGCGAGTTTAATTAATAATTAATAAAGATTCTCCCAAAAGATTTTTGTCCGTCAGTTTTGTTTTAGACTTTTCTTAACCTTTAAATTGAAATTAGCCTTTTAAACCATTTTAAACGAGCGAGATGAAAACCTCGATTAACTTTTAAACGTGGATTAGCGTTAATGGGCTTTCGAACAACCGGACCCCTCAGGAATTGAGAAACCCCGAGACTAAGCGTTGCTTTATTGACGTCACAGCCATAGTATCCCCAGTCTTGCGCGGTATTTTACCCAACCAGAAGTGAAATTTGACGCTTTTTATACGCCTCAAACGCGGGGAAGAAAAATTGATAAGGATTTTTTTTTTTCGATTTTCATACGAGAACAACATTGACATTTGATCAAGCAAATATTTTTTCATGTAGACTTTGTTAAAGCTTATAAAACAGCACCTCACAAAAGTAATGTCCATATTTTCTGTTCAGATCATAAGATATCATTAAACTATTCAACAGTTAGAATAACATTAAACTGTAACGGGAAAGCGTTTTACTTCTTCGTGGGAACAACTTTCAAATGTCCAAATTCAAGATTTTTGAGAAACCGTAAAACAGCCGTTAGGTGGTGAGGCGTAAGTTTTCAAGTTATTTAATCCTGTCCGTTCATGTTGAAAAAACTTGTATCAAGTACGCTTTTTACAGGTAGTTAAAAACTAAGTTGATTTGTGTCTCTTTAAACCCTTTAACCCCTAATATCAAAGAACAAATTCTCCTATCTTGTCCCCATACTTTTCTTATAAAATTTCTGGGGAGAAGCTATTAAAATATCAAGAAGAAAATTCACCTTGGGTAATCATACTCTTAATTCTCATGATATTTGACGCTGATCACTGTTAGGGCTTTTAAATGTTATATGCACTTTTTTCAACAGATCCTTTGAAGTTCCTGCGGGAACCGAAAAACCAGACAGCTTTCATCGGTGATTCGGTTTGGTTTCACTGTGCAGCCACAGGCAGCCCAATGCCTAGAATTACTTGGCTCAAGTATGATCAAGGAGGCCGACCGCTGAACGAAGAAAAGTACAAAGTGCACAACAACGGGTCACTTAACATAAGAGATGTGCAATACAGTGACGCTGGACGATATTTCTGCATCGCTGCAACACGCGTGGACTTGAGACAGAGGACAGTTCATCTTGAAGTAAAAGGTAATCTTAATTCATAAGCTTAAAGCAGAAAATACCGTAACCTTAGCGCGGGGGTTTGCTTCGCCAGGATGTGACTCTAGCTATGCAAAAGTAGGACTTGTTTCTGGCATACCAAATGTAATTGCTTGTAATATATTTAAGGAGGCGGCGTGGCACAGTGGTAAGGGCGCCGACCTTGAAATCCGGAGGTCCCGGGTTCAAGCCCCGTCCTCGGCCACTCTTGTAAATAGCCAGCTGGTTTGCCTCCTGCCAGTTGGGATTTTTAACATGTTACGTTCGATTGGATTATTATTTGTTTCCTGTTATTTCTGAGTGGAATGCCTGTAAACTAGCTTTGGGTAGCTAAGCGCATTTCCACTATAAAGAAAGCATTTATTTATTTTTTTATATATGAATGAATGAATGAACGAACGAACGAACGAACGAACGAACGAACGAACGAACGAACGAACGAACGAACGAATGAATTCTTATATACCGCACATGTCACCAAGTCTCATGGCGGTTTACATTTCTGTGGGGTGAGATCGGACGTCATAAGCTACGCTTGTTTGTAAAGTTAACCATCGTTTGATAATTAAACCGAAATATTACGTTTATATAAATCTATCTCCCGGTTGTTGACTCAAATATAAATGTAAATACGCATTGCTATTTTGATCGCTCGTCGAGACGATTATGTTAGGATCGCTAGTGAAGTGAATTCAAGTGATGCCCTTTTACACTAATTTCTGCAACGAGCGAAGAAAACACTGCTCAGTTCATTGTCAAAATAATTGCACGTTTTGTTCTTGTTTTGCTGTACTGCGCTCTCTGATTGGCTTAAAAAAACTCGCGCTGCTTTCTTGAATAGGAGTCAAGCCAAAACTAATGGTGAGTTGCCTGGACGCGTTTTCGGTTTTCCCGCGTTCTACTTGACACCAGTTACCGGCCGTATTTACCTCGAGTTCTGATTGGTTCATTGTGTTGCTTACGTTTGCATTGGTTTTGATTTTATGTCAATCAATTAAAAACAAACTGCTCTGAAATTAAAACCGTTCCGTGTGCTGCTGTTTTAGGTTAGCCTGGAAATGCAGTCCCCTAAGACAATTTGGTTGACATGTGAAGTTTTCCCTCTATTTGCAGAAAAACCAAAGGAAGAGGAAACAGGACCCAATCAAGCAGCGATTTCAGATTCAGCTAACATGGTTTATAGCTGTACTGCTGTGGTTCAACTTATTTCTTTAGCAATTATAGGCATAATGGCATTCCCTTGACATTCTGTAACTAAATTAGAGCTAAGTGTGTGAAAATTAGGCCAATAGCCAAGAGGAAGAGTTGCATGACACAACCTTTTTCCTAAATGGCGGCCGATAAATTATTCTTTTGTTTTCATGAAAATTAGCCTTACTAGCCTCGTCAGCATGTGCAAAATTCAATGGAATTTTTACTCTAAAATGAGGTTAGTAGGGCTAATTAACATATATTGAAAAGAATAATAAATCGGCCGCCATTTATGAAAAAGGTCTATTGTCCAATCAGAGACAAGAATACAGTTTTTCCCCCCCAAGACCTTCACATTAGTCACTTCAAATGTCCACTGGATGTTGAAGACGACGCCTCGTTTTGTCGCTGCACTATAGGCGAATATTTCGTGCATTTCAGAATGGTTAGAGAAGCTCAGGTTTCTTAAGGAGGACGTTGCTTACTAACGCAGACGTATTTTTGCGCGGTTTATGACTATTCCCTCCTTTTGTTGTTAGATTTTCAGTGGTCTGTCATAATTTGCTGAACAATCAAATGTGACAGTACTGCCTTTCTCCAATGTCTTTGAGGTTGGTACAGGGATCCATGTGACGTTTAACCGTGCTTCAGCTACAGTGAGCGAAGAATCTTAAGAATAAAAAATCACCATGTCAGCCGGAATTTAGTTTACAATTTACAATAGCAATATTAGGCGAATTGATAGGGCCATAAGGAAGGGAATTCCAGGTCTTGGACCTTGGTGGAGAATAGGCCATTTCCGAGTTGCTTTGAACCTCATTATGAAAGCGAGGCTAAGTTCAAAGGTCCTATTATGAAAATTAGTTTTCATTCATATGCAAACAAACTAATTTTCGAATGAAAAGCTTTGCACTTAGCCTCGCTTTCATAATGAGGTTCACAGCAACTCGGAAATAGCCTATTCTCCACCGGGGTCCAAGACTGAATTCCCCACTTTCAAGCGAGCTCTCAAACAATATCTTATCGTTCAACGAGCTGAATTCTAATGTCGCCTACTATATTTATGCTTCAACTTTTAACATTTGAATGATGAGGAACCCTAAATTTACAAGCTAGTATAGTTCCTTTGGGCTTCTTCGCCAACATTTTTATTTCTTGAATTAAGGTGAGCAGCTGTATTTCTTGCATAACTTTCTTTGTAATATATACTGTTGTAAATGTTAGCATTGGCAAAAAGAAAATAAATAGATGAATAAAGGAAGAATTAGTTCGTAAACCCAACAAACTGACCGGGAACTCAACGATAAAATGAGTCGTTTTCCTTTAAAAAAAAAAAGATCCTCAGGGTGTCTTTAAAAGTTTATTTGTAAACGCGAACACGGTTTGATCTCTTCGGAAAATTTTAGGGCACAGGATACCATCCACCAAATTTACGAGCTTTACTGAACCATTATTTTAACGTTTTCATCAATACAAATATGTTTTTTGGCTGTTCAAAGTGACGCTAAAATTAAGTGACACTGGTCCTTAAAAAAATTTGAGAAGTTAAATTACCCAAAAAAACATACAGCCAGAAATTCGTCTCCTGGATTTAAAACTTTCCATCATGGTTGCCAGCCTCTCGTTCTAGAGGACTTTTTTTGCAGCAATTAGGAAAAAACGATGAAGATTTGCTTACAAACTAAACAGCCTCGCCCAGGAAAGGAACCTATTCCTTCAGGTGAACCTCCTTGTGTCTACGCCGCTTTGGAATCCGATCACCAAATCGCCTCCTTGTGTACGATTTTTGTATAGACTACAAAGGTTCCAGCGAGTAGTAAAACAATGATCCCATCATAACCTATTGCTCGTGATCAAGGTGTGCTGTCCACACACGTATTCAAGCTGCTGGGTTTTAGCTATTGTCATATTACATTTCTTACCAAAAGAAGCTTCTCCAAAATGGCGGCCGAAAATTCAAATAAGTTAAAATTAAAAACGTATACCAGCACTAGAAAGAACAATTTTACTTTAGTAACCCTGTAAAGTTTCAGCGTATCAGGTGTAATATCAGCTTTGAAAATGTAAGTTGAAAAATGAAAAATTTGCAGACGTTTGTATGACCGTAGCCTGCGAACAGCAGACGTATTTCCGATCGTCGCTTCCCTCCATCCGAAAAATAGAAGCCACGATCGGAAATACGTTTGCTGTTCGCAGGCTAGTATGACCGGGGCTATGACTTATACTCCCAGTCATACAAACGTCTGTAAATTTGTCAAAATTCATCTTACATTTCCTAAGCTGATATAACACCTAATATGCTGAAACTTTGCAAGGTTACTAAAGTAAAGGTGCCCTTTCCAGTGCTGGTATCAGTTTTTCATTCAGTTCAATTATAACTCGTTCAAATCTGTTTCCGCTATTTGGAGAAGGGTCTATTTTGGCATCCCAGTTCCAAAGGCTAATCACAGGCCCATCAAACTGAAATGAACCCAAAGTTCAAAGCATCATATTTCAAAAAAAAAAAAGAAAAAAAAAGATTTTGGCCTCATGATCGCTATGACCATGGCGCAAAGTGATTGAGGTGTTGAAGCTCAGAAATTTTGTACTCGATGGCCCAAGAAAGTCGATACATAATGTGGGGCGTATTTCTGAGTAGGTTAAAGCTTCCCATATGAAAACCAATTGAATGTGATGTCTTGCGCCTGTTTACCCTACGTCTACATCAACATTTATGCATGGCAAAGGTTGCCCATTGCGCCAATCACTCGGAGTTGTTCATTATTGATGCCGATGTCCAATGTCCGATCGACTGATGCAGAAAATCTCCTTGTAAAAGTCGACACCGGCACTGAATCCCTATCTATTACGGTTAATTTCCATATACCTACCTAAGAGAAATCTTAGTTACGTGAAAAACGGTTGTTTTAGTGAGTAGGTTTTCAGCACTCGGAAAATTGCGAAAACGGGAAAGCGAGTTAACATGGTGAAACGTTCAACCAACATACTGCATACATTAATTTCAGTCTGCAGTCGATATTCATGTCCACATGAAGACACACACAGCAGCTAGCGATTGACTTGTCTCCTTATCTGTCGGACCGACAAGAGAATTGCCTCGGCACTATGATAAGGTACGTTTTCTATTTACCACTTTTCCTGTGGTTTTGACATTGGTTAAGGGGCTGTTTACATGGAGGGAGAAAGATCCTAGAAGGCGGATCACTTTTTCGTTTGGTTTACATGCAGAAATTTCGGTCGGAGTGGTTACCAAGTGTAGAAGGAAAAAAAAATGTCGGCCTTTAGCAGCTGAACGCTCGGCTGCCGCCATTTTGTTCTTTTTTGTCCCTAGTACTGGGATCTTCCGAGCGAAGGTAGTTTACATGGAGCTAGGATCTTCTTGTCTCTCAGCTAGGAAGATCCTAGCACTAGGGCCAAGTACAACTTTTTGCATGTAAACTGAATACAGAAAACATATGGCGCTAGGATGCTTCGCCTTCTAGGATCTTCCTAGTGCTAGGATCTTCCTCCCTCCATGTAAACAGCCTCTCAGAGGAGGAATATCATCAAGGTTGTCATGTAGACATTATTATTGAGATCAGAAGTATTTGGCAGCTACTGAGGCCAGCAGCAGTAGCAATATGTAAAAATGTGGTAATTACATAACCCCTTTTCCGTATTTATTGTTTAGTGCACATGCGCCGTATATAAAGAGCGAGGAGGAAGTCCTCTTCGTAGTTTTCGCACGATTTATTTAACCGTTTCTCGTGCTGACTCTGATTTGAGAGCCTGAGAGTCTGCTTCGTCGCGAATCGGATGAAAAACTCTTTAAGGGGGGAATACGCCTAAATTTGAATGAAATCAGTTTGAAGAGGTTTTAAGGGATGGAAGAAAGAAAATGATTTTTGGAACTCTAACAGACAGTTGACACCCACGCAAGAGCACCCCAGGTTGCTAGTGGACTAACTTGGTGTCCGTCTATTAATTATTAACTACAGATTCCATCCAATTTTAAAACTTCACTAAATCTTCAATATTTTTTATTTCTGTTAATTTTACCAATCTTTCTAGAAAAACTACTCCTCCCAAACATACCCAAAAATTCACAAAATACCCCACAACACAGATTCACGGTGTGATGATAGTTTTTTGATTGCTTGAAACGCGAACGAGATATTTGCATCAAAGCCATTATAAGTGGCGGTAAAATGGCTTTTAGGTGTAACTCCCCCTTAATAGATTGTTACATGATGGACAGGTACTAGGGGAAGGTTAAAAACATGAAAGAGAATTTGACAAGAGCGAGCACCAAACTTAGAAAAACACAGGTTCAAGGGGCAGTTAGTCGGGTGGAAGGGATTGTAAGGTAACCCGGTACCTGTGTCTCGCGTCCAAGCGATGTAGCGCGTCCGGTTTAATCTGTAGATACCTGAACCCTTATATCAAATTAAAGCTTATGGAGCTGGCTATCCAACTAAACCAAGAATTTTGAAATAAAATGAATTGCCGAATTTTTAGCGCTGTTTTCTCAAATAAATTTTTTTCACTTGGAGGAGCCACTTCAAAGAGCTAAAACTCGAAAGGAATTTGTTCGTTTGCCTTCAAATTTGGACAGTAGCTAGTTTAACATATAAACAACAAAAACGTGTCTGAGAATTTTTTCTTTCGAAATATTTTTTCTCCGAGAGCGATTTTTGTACGATTACTCCACATTTTTCTCATCCTATTTCGAAAATGCTCTATAACTTTTCACTGCGATTGAATATGGCAAAACGCAGACACGTTTTTGTTAGCGCTTTGGGTCCGGAAACTGAGGAGCAAGTTAAATTAGCAAAAAACAAAATTCACTTTGACTTGTAGCTTTAAAAAGGTGATTCGGACGCTCACAATTTGAGGTCGTGAAAAATTCGACAATTTATTTTATTTCAAAGTTCTTGGTATGGTTTGATAGTCAGCTCTATAAGGTTTAATTTGATATAGGGGTTTGGGTATCTACAGTTTAAACTGAACGCGCTACATCGCTTAAACGCGAGACACCTCTGAAGGTCCCGGGTAACCTTAACTTTCATCCACGAAAACCCCTTCCACCCGACTAACTGCCCCTGGGTCTCCGGGGATGAGAAAAACATTGAGATAAGCCGGTATGTTTTTTTGAGGGGAGCGGGGGGACCAAAAGTAATGTGACGGAAACAAGTCATCAGAGAATACAGCTGATTCATCCTTTTCAATAGCTATATTTGATCTGAATGCAGTTCACACTTATCCTTATTATCACAGTTTACAATCTACAAAATTTATTAGGAATATTTACAATTTGTTGAAAACAATAAATTTTTGAAACACGGCATTCAACCTTCATACAAACTACTACACTGTCGATCAAAAATACAAAAAATAATAGCTGAACAAAATGTTTGTGGTGACAAAATATACTATAAAACTGCCCTCATTAAATCGTACTGAAATTTAGACTACAAATCTGAAGTAGCATTAACACTTTAACCCCTAATATCAAGGAACAAATTCTCCTATCTTATAAATGTCATGGGGAAAATTCACCTTGGTGATCATATGCTTAATTCTCATGGCCCCAGGGGGTTGAATAAGCATTGATATTACAAGGAGAAAATTGATGCTGATCATTGTTAGGGTTTAAAGGGTTAAACTAACAGCGACATGAACTGAGAAAATAAGATCATACAACATAACGCAACACTTGGTGATGGCCGCCTACGTTACCATAAATATGTCACGCAACACGTTCAAGAGTCACACTAGCCAAATTGAAAAGATTTTGTCAAGCGTGACCAACCGCCTATGCTACATTTTCATTTACATCGGCCATTATCTGAAATAAAATAAAAATGATGACCCACTTTCGAAATGGAAGAAGCAATGTTAGATAATTAATTTACTAGCTTCTCACTAATTAACTTATATTACTGAGCATGTTTCCCGACGAAGCTACCCGTTTAATTCTGTATCATATACTAAATTGTGTCTATAAATTCGGGAATTAAGTGCAGAGAGTAAAGGCTCTCGCCAGGAGTAGCGGGTTCCCCTTCAAACCTTCAACCACCCTTCCCTCCATCTTTATTCTCCAACCAAAAAACATTTCCGATGCAACAAGCCACAAATAAATAAAAAGGTCCAAAGGCTTCACTTTACAATTTCATCCACGGACGCAAAAGTTGGAACAATCTTAATAACGGCTTACAATGAAAAACAGCACAGGAAAGTACTGTTCGATAGTCGTCATTTGGTCACATTTTGGTATTTCATCCACGGACTCAAAAGTTAGATACCACAACACCACAGCAAAGTACTGCTTAATAGCTTTCATTTGAATGGTGACATTTTAGCATTTAGTCTAACTGAGCCACATCTAATATTCTACACTGACTCGGCTCCGCTGAGCGAGCAAGAGTTCTAATTTCTCTGCACGTATTGTAAAAAGAAAGATAAAAATTTAACATGCTATTTCAACACAAATATAAAATCACTGTTGCAATCGTTCCACAGGCAGAAATATTCAGGGATAAAAAGAACTTGGCTTAAGCTTATATTTTAATCAGCTGACATTTCAAATTTTAAATGCCACTGTTGGACAAACTAATTTTGAAATAGAATTAAAATCTACACGTGCACCCCCCCCCCCCCCCCCCCAGTCACCCTATGCCACGAATACACGTTGGCCGTCACAAGCATACGGGAGTGCAATTTCCACTCTTCCACTACCCCCTCCCCACGACCAAAAAATCGCACCTGGTGGAAAGGGCGCGAAAAGCCAACGTATAGAGGACTCGGGATACAGTATCAGTCGTGTCTTCGACCTGACCGTTCCGTTCTCGCTTTTAGCCTTTTCGCGTGAGGAAATATGATGAAAGCGATAAAAAGTAAACCGTATGCGAGTGAACCAGGCCATTAACAACCTATCCCAAACTCAATGGCTTTAAATTACTATTCATGATTAAAACCTTTATAAAAGGAATCTTTCCTTCATAATTGTCACTGTTCGTTTCTCCTGACGGACTTAATCTGCATTTAGCAAAAGATCTTGTGCATTTTACAGTTCCGTTCCGAGAGATATTTATCCTTCCAGGCTTAGCTCGCCGGTCACTCAAAGCTGGCTCATCGTTTTGAATTCTTAATCTAAGCCTCAGGAGACGCCGTTCTAGATTTACAAAGCATTATCTCAGTGTAAGTTAAATAAGCGTAAAAAGCATAAAAGTCCCGGAAAGTGATAAAATATTTCGGCCTCAAGCTACTTCTTTAAAATCACGCTGAGCTTGCAAACTATGTTGATCTAACGGAAGTAAAGTTGTAAGGATGGCTTTAGCTTTGA
Source organism: Pavona decussata (assembly GCF_977016875.1). Taxonomy (NCBI): domain Eukaryota; kingdom Metazoa; phylum Cnidaria; class Anthozoa; order Scleractinia; family Agariciidae; genus Pavona; species Pavona decussata. The sequence continues at coordinate 1,688,095 of NW_028145484.1, forward strand.
AGCCAAAATGTAGATACAACTTACTATTACTGTACCGTTCGTAATTAAGAATATATCAAAAAGTAAATCACGTGTTAGTGGAAACAAGTCATGTGAGAAACATACGTTTCGCACTTCCATTAGCAGGTTCACGTTCTTGCACGAGTAAATCACGTGCAAATCACACAACGCTCGAGACGCATCACGTGATGCAAAGAGTTCGTCCATTCAATTGTAATGATCACCTGTTAATTAAAGCCGAAAGGAGAGCGCTTTGAATCTGACTTCAAAAACACCAGCCCAGCAAAAGATAAGGACGAGCGAGAGCGGGCCACTAAACATGACTGTCGACGCGAATTCCATTCACGTCATCCAAGAGCTCTGAAAACGCCGGTCGAGCGAGCGGGTTGCCCTCCCAGCACTTCTCTAACACTTCCAATACGGTATCCGGGCAGTTATCGGGCTTGGACAGACGAAGGTCGTCTTTGATGCACTTAAGCACTTCCTCGTTGGAGCGATCGTGGAAGGGCATCTGACCAAAAGTGTAAATCTCCCAAACGAGCACGCCGTACGACCAAACGTCGCTCTTTTCGGAAAAGTCGTCATCGAAGATGGCCTCTGGCGGCATCCATCGAAGTGGTATCTGCATGCCGTTGAAGCGGTAGTATTCTGCGTTGTAGAGGTCGTAACTGAGGCTTAAGAAACCGATCTTCACGTGTAGATCCCTTCCAACCATGCAGTTCCTCGCGGCGAGGTCCTTATGGACAAAGCGCTGCGAGCTGAGGTAATTCATTCCAGAGGCCACTTGCCCACAGATTGCAAGTTTTTGATTTGAGTTCAACGTGCTTCGGCCATTATCGTAGCAGGACAGGAGGAATTGCTTCAAATCACCCTGGAAAAGAAGAGCACGATTTTGTTAACACCATAGTACCGTACCTCTTTCATAGTTATCCGGCCTTTCTTCCCTGTTCTTTAGGCTAAAGAAGACTTATGAGCATGTTAAGTTCAGGATGCCTCAGTAAACACGTCATTTGCCTGGCCACCAGTTACTCAAACAGGGCTGTAATATCATGCGTCCAAGCAAGTCACCCATTTTGTTGTGACTACAAACCGTACGCAAGTTAGAGCTTTTATCCTTCACGAAACGAAAGTCAGTCGCGTTTGAAAACAATTGTCCAGACATTTTGTCCTACGGCAGGACAAAATGTCAGTGAGCGAATTTCGGTTGGACATTGTCCGATAACCGAGTGTCATTGGCAACTAAGGATATTCACAACCACTGCAATTCAAACACTGGATTTCCAAGTCCATTGGCCATAAGCTAAACAGACAATAACCGAAGCACGCCAGGAGACAACACGTTCAGAGTTATACTTCTTAATTACAAGCTCTACTTGAGAGAAAAGACAGAAGGTCGAAGATCTGCCAAAAAAAGTAGAAATGTCTTTGACACAAACCTTTTCCATTGATTCAAAGATCATGTACAAAGGCTCCTCCTCCTTGCAGACGCCAAGCAGTGCCACCACATTCTCATGCTGCAATCCACTCAGCGCTTCCATCTCCTTGTTAAACTCTTCTCGCACCTGATCGTCACTGCTGCTCAAAGACTTCACAACAACCATGGTCTCCTTTTCACCGTCGCGAATGCCGCTGGCTCGTGCCAGGAATGCTCGGCCATAGGAGCCGTTACCCAGACTCCTGATCGCACCCAGGTCGTGTCTAGGGAACTCCATTTTGTCGTAGCTGGGTTGCGATCTGTAGATGGGGTTCATTGTCATGTCGTTGGCGTCCTCACCGTTATGTTCGATATCACCATTGGCTTGCACTGTAAATGAGATAATTCAATGTAAGGTACCATATGGTCACCCACATAACCCTAACCCTCCATATGGTCACCCTTACCTTACACAGTAAGGTCGTTGCGTACAGGCTCGTTCAAAGTTGTGAACTGAACTGCCATGCTTGCGTAGTATTGGAAGAAAACGACTAAAGGTTTGTTTCTAATATGACCGTTACGATCAATTAAACATCGTAGCGATCACATGGAAAAGTAGCACGTGGAGAATCAGCGAGCGAAAGATTGAAAAGACAGCACACATTTGTGTAGGCTTGTCTCCACACGACCTCTACTGATTACTCCGGTAAATGGCAGCGATCGTTATCAGTCATTAGCGTTTCAAAATGGAAGCCTTATTGGCTTAAGGTATCAGGGGAAATATTTTACTGATTCAATGCGAAATGAGTGGCCCGATCTAAAAAGCCAAGAGTCCCTTTTCAATTCGCCTACTTTTAACTTTTCTGTAGTCAGGATTTCAAACACGCGCAAAACTAAAAAACCCGACTGCTAACTTTACAACTACTTTTTACACCCTCAAAATGATGAGTAGGGGAAAGGGGATGGCACAGTGGTAAGAGCACTCGCCTCCCACCAATGTGGCCTGGGTTCGATTCCCGGACTCGGCGTCACATGTGGGTTGAGTTTGTTGTTGGTTCTCGTCCTTGCTCCGAGAGGTTTTTCTCCGGGTTCTCCGGTTTTCCCCTCTCCTCAAAAACCAACATTTCCAAATTCCAATTCGATCTGGACTCTGAGGGCCACAGGTTTGATAGTCCTAACAGACTGTCAAGTGTCACTCTCGTTAAACAAATTTGATTTTATCTATTATATTTATTTAGTATTTAAATTATGTAAATAGTAAAACAACAGAAACAACAAATCCTTACGGTTCTCGCACTCTGGAGGAATGACTTCCGCTCTCTTGTTCTGTCTGGCTCGTCGACCCTTGCAGTAGATCATCAGACCCACAACAAGAACAATATAGGCAGCAGCACACCCCACGGCTATACCAATGGTCCGACCCATAGACCCCACGGATTCCTCTACCGAAGCGGGGTGATGATCTAAAGACAAGAGGGAAATACAGGTTACAGTCAACTTTCTTTATTGGGGACACCCTCGGGGCCGCGAGTTAGCGCGGTCCTCAATAGCGACAGTCCGTAATAGCAGCAATTTACTCAGTTCAGTCAAACGTCTGAATCGGGGTGTCGTAACAGCAAGGGGCCCGCAAGGCGAGAGTTGACTGTAGTTGTTTTGACACGTTCAAATTTCTGAAACTTGGGACTGAAAGCAACTAAAAAACAAAAAGCCTTGCGTGAAAGAACTCCACAGAAGTGTCATGCTCACAAAAGCTAAAATTTAGAGCCACCTTTACAACACACATGTAGTGAACAGCACGACTAAAACGTACTGCTCAGTTACCTATTTCAACAGCCACAACTTGAGGTATATTGACAGCTTATCCTTACATGCACGCATCAAGTCTTGCCAACACAACTGCTGACAAGGAAAAACGGTGGGAAAAAAGGGGGGAGGGGGAGGTGGGATTTCACTCGAGTAACCACCCACACCCACCCTGGCCATATGAGGTCAAAGATAATTGGCAATAGTTTCTGGGGACAGGTAGGCTAATTGTTCACAAATAGACCATAAATTTAATTTATCACTCATACTGATAAATACGTATTTGTCTATTCAAAGTGATACTGCCTCTTTAAATTCTCAAGTAAGAATGCTGCAGAACACATATATTCAAGGATTAAATGTGAATGGTGACTGCTTTATTATGTGCTTACTGGTCTGTACAATCTTTACGGTTTCCATAAAATTAGTATTTGTCCATTAATTAGAAATACTCTGCTATTAATTTTAGGCATTAGTTTTCATGTTGTCTTGTTTTAAACTATTGCTTTTTAAACTATTTAATGCAGTGCAAAACATTTGTTAAAAGAAGCAAATGATTATTTTTATAGCTATCTCGCCAATACACATTTCAATTATAAAATTTACTTTAAATCATTAACTTGTGCCAGCTGAGAGACAACCACACTACATTGCTTTGACAAAAGAAAAAGTGTTCAATTTGTGCTTCATAATAGAGAATTGCTTTACTATTTGTGTACAAGGAGTGAAGGTTATTTCGTCACTGTTTTGTTTAATGCCACACTCAAAACAAAACTCACTTACCGCGCGAGTGCTGATCGAATTCGCTCGCTTTGTCTGAAATGACAAACACGTATGAAGAAATCGGCGGATTAGTTTTTGAGGAAACTTTTGTGTGAAGTCAACTTTAAGGGAAATTAACTTTGCTGCAAGGACATCTCAGAAAAAGACATACATACAGGTACAAATTTTTCAGTTTTTTTTTCCTCTTAGACACGAAACTTCTGACAAAGTACGTACTTTCAAATGATTCAGTTTAGCGCATTACGAAAACTACTAAAATTTGAACAATGAAGTCTTTATATTACTGGTAAATGAGCGATTCACTGCTTGTAATTTGTGCAAACAAAAATCATTACTTTGCACGTACTACAGTACATGTGAATCTAGCAAAGTATGGGATCACACATTGTTATGTTACACACCAAACTTTATCATATTACAGCCATTTAACACAAAAGCCTCCAGTCTCGATGAATTTAGCATGGAACATGTGAATATATGATCTGTAAGCTCCGTGTTTTAATGTTGATTTGACTTTTCCATGTTTCGTAAATCTTTGAGAAAAACTCAACGGTTACAGGTATTAGGATTATTCAGAAACGTCTGTTATTAGTTTGAGTATTAACATTTCTGATGTCCAAGGTTTGACCATGCGGAAACATTGAAAATTGAATTAACAATCAAAGAATTGTGGCTTAAGCCAATTTATGAGACAAATATGAAACACAGAAACTGTTAATATTGGGCTGAGAAGCTTACATTGTAACTTCCACTTAAAGAAGACTAAAGCTTTGCTCATAAAAAAACAATAGAATTACAACTATACTACAGCTAATATTTTGGTGTCCTAAACAGCTTGAAACCAAAAAAAAAAAAAAAGATTGTAAACTATGTGCAGCTCTGAAGCTACAAAACAGCTGATAGAATGCAATACATAAATACGGGCAGTTCCCCTTGCATAGCTTTTGAAATAATGAAAAGCAAATTGTGACTATTTTTTTATGAATCCTGGTACTGACTGGAGCATTAACAAATGCTGAAGTTGTGATTTTAAATTACTTGTTTAAAATTAATTCATGACAAAGGTAATTCACTGTAATTATGACTCGCAATTTTAACCCTGAAAATCTTCTCACATCTTTTACACACACAAAAATACTTAATCCTCTTTTTTCCCCCGAGAGTTGTTAAGGTTTAGAACAACTTAACCCAAGACTGCAAAAGCTCAGATTCAGTGGATTCCTTAAAATCTAAACTCTTCAGTTTTTAAATTCAATATGGTATTAAGCTCCCATCTTAAAACCGCCCTGACTAACTTTTTTATCATAATGATGAAGTGTATTATTCGACTGCTTACTACTAGTCTTTTTCAGGCGATGAGGTCGATTGATTATGCGGCATCATTTATATCACGAAGGTCAGTTGTGATTGGTGCATTTAAATCCTCCATTGTTCCAGCAAGAGGTTGTTCCCCCAGCGGTCTGCTGCCACACCATTCTTCTCTTGTTGTGTTTTTCTTTTTTATCGTGGGCATCCACACTTCAAGAATTTGAATTCATTTATCTTATCTTCTCTTTTTTCATAGTCCTCATTTGACTATGATTTTAGCTCTTTTTAACTCTTTCTTAGTTATAGAGGACAGTTGTCAATAATGTAAGCAGTGCCCAACTCGAAAGCAGCATGCTCCTTTGGGCACTGCTCACACTAAAGCAAACAAATTTATCCTAATTCTTTTTAATCCTCCTTTGTAATATAAATGTTTATTGTTTTTTATGTATTGTACTGAATCTCGTTGTACGTGTGAAAAATAAAAATTGAATTGAACTGAATTGGGACTCCACCCTGTTACTGCCCTCCCTGATACACCTTTTCCCTTCCTTCGTTTCTACCTTACACCTGTGTGTTTTCTTGCTGTAAATGTTGTTACCTTTTGTGACAATTCAATAAATTAATAGATAAAAAATAGACATTTTTCAGTAATTATCACCTTCAACTTAAGCAGGTCGGCCTCTCTGTAGGTGGGACGAAAAAGCACAGCATATGTAGACATGTTTCAACATGTTTTCACTCCAATAATGCTGTGGCTTGGTTGAAAATTCCTTAAAATTAATTTACTTCATGCAACCTTAATATTATAGGATGGAGACGGGAACAACCTTGAAGCATGTATGTAACGATAAGTTCAGCCAACGGTGAGATCACCATCAAAAGAAAGGGGTTGACGACTACTGTGTGAGTTACAGAGTTCTACGACAATATTATAAGCACCTCAGATTACTGTGTACAATATAATACACTGTAAGTGATGTAATCAAATCCTACTGCTACTTGCAGGTCAGACAGTTAAATCTACCAGACAGAACTTTAAGCCCTGCCTTGCAACATCAAAGCCTAAAGCATCACAAAATATATATGTACATCAAAATTTCAACTTACTCTGAACATCAAGGCTGAACTTGCTCTGTTTCATCTCAGCATGGTTGGCTGCGATACAGTAGTAGCGGCCCCGGTCTTCCATGCGAACTTCCTTGATGTGAAGTGTCCCGTTTGGATGCTGAATGAACCTGTCTTTGTCAAGCTTGTCTCCCCCTGGTACATCTTTACTCCAACTGATCTTCGGCTTGGGGTCACCCGATGCATTGCAGTGCAGCCAGATGTGGTCGTCAACAAATGCTGTTGTGTTCTTTGGCCGCAGGTCAAAAGTGGGATAAACTGTAAACATACACGAATAACAGCAATTAAACTGGTAAGTCCTTTTAAAGAAAATGCAGTTTCACAGCCCCAAATACGATCTTTTAACAGCCCACGTTCATCTAAACTGCTTTCAATTTGCATTTGTGCTTTTGTTTTGAAAAGGTTCAATAATTAAACAGGAAGTTCCGGTATAAAAGGAGCTTGGCCTGGACATTTTCACCTTCAGTTGCTAATCAACCATCAGAGCATAAACAACTTACTGGCAAACAACATGTGCCTTTTTTTCGGCTTTTACTAATAAAATCGGCTTGGTTTTCAGAATAACCCTTGTTAAACATATTAGAACTTGATATCTTACACTGTATATTGCTCTAGTGATATTATAATATTTTGAGGCATATTTTGCAGAGGACTTTTGAGTCAACAATTTGCCATGACTGAACAGCGTCCAAATTTGCATCTCACGCCCACAAAGGTGCGAAATGGAGGAGGGGCTTGCCCTCTTTTTGTCGAACTTCTTGTTTAAATATTTGTATAAATAAGGCAAAAACCTTAGATGAAGTCTCAAGACATGAAAAATAAGGATAAAATTAATGTCAAGACTATGCTTGATGGAAGTGGTTTCTGTCTACTACTTCAGCGCTCGTGAACAGGTAATTTGGGCGGTTTTCCATCTCTGTGAAAATCAGTGCAGTAAGCAATGCTTCTTCAGTGCACATGGGCCTTAAAAAATGACAACAGTTGTTAAGAAATGCATTATACATATAAATGTCTCAATGCTCCTTACAACAAAAAGTCAGCAGATTAAAATCAAAATTAAGAGAAAAAAGAGCTTCCACAGAAAAAAAGTTAGTTTTCAAAGCCTTCTTAAAACCATCATCACCTTCCTGCACATTGGTGCCTTCTAATGCAGATAATTTTCCACCCAGTTTATGTTTATAAAGCAAAAAGCAGGTTTGAGCAAGGATTTTAAAATCCAAAAGGAGAACTGGGATTAACAACAGATTTTTCAGAGATACATTGTAATGAAGAGGAATAAGTTTTATTTGCTCTCTGAAGCTAATGACAATTTTGCACATAGTACTGTTTAAGCAACAATAATTCTAAAAAGCTTAAAAATAAACAAAACCAAGTACATGATTGTATATTATCTCTGAAAATTGCCTGGTTATACCCCTTCTTGTGTTTTTAGATTTTAATAATGCTATGATCTTATTCTCCCACATGGCCATAAAACGTGCAAAAATATCTTTGAAAAGAAGGCACCATCCTTAAAATTATTGGGTTTTATTGGGAGTACAGGGTACACAGCATGAAGTCTTCGTTTTCAACATTAAATTTCCCCTTACCATAAACAGAAAGGTTAACATAGCTTCTGGCTGCGCTAAATTTATTTTCTCCAAGACACCAGTAACGACCTTGATCTTCCTTCTCGACGGTTTTAAACTGTATCACACTTTCCTCCACCTTTATTCGGTCAGTGTCCCGGACTTGAACCCCACCATCCTTTTTCCATGTTACTGTGATTGGCGGGTATCCCTCAAAGTTACATTCAATCCTTTGTGGTTTGTGCAGGTTGGCATTTACCACATGATAATTAATAATACGCTTGAGCTTCACAAATCCTATCAAAAGGAGGATAACAAACGACATTACCAAACAACACATACCACAAATACCAACAGATACGCCACACATCAAGTTTAGAAATTTGTTTTTTAGCTTATATGAACTTCCATGTTTGTCTTAGAAAGGGTGATTCAAGAGAAATACATGTAACATTTTTTTCAAGGTTGGTTTTTTGCAGAACTGATAAGCTGCACCCCAATTTTGAGTGAAATTTTCAAGTAAAAAGGAGCGGCTTATCTGCCGCTTTTTACGGTGTACGTACATTTGTACATCCTACCTTTTTAGAAGCCGTTTTCAAAACCTGACAGTCTTGACAAAAATTTGCTCTTTTAAAAAATCACATGGACATTAATTATTTGAGCATTTTCGTAATGGCAGAAAAGTTGAGATTTTGGTGGATGTTACTTTAAAGGAAGCCTTTGTTACTGTTTCAAATCCTGTCATAATTCTAAAATAATGAAGCCACATTAATTTATAACAAAAGTTTAGGACTGTTTAAACTGTTTCAACATTTTGAACTAATGAGCGGCAAATATTGAACAGTGTTCAAACAGCTTCTGCACCATTCAACATTTTTGGGAACAAAGGAAATGTTGTATGGATGTTAAATGCAAGTTTAAAGCGGTTTAAGTTTGATTCAATTCGCTTTCAACATTTTTCACACTTTCAACAATGTTGAACGACCTGTTCAAATTCCCCCAACATTTGGTTCAACAAAATGTTGAACGCATGTTGAAGCAACATGTAGAATCTTGAAAAAGGCTGTTTAAAGTAATTGGTAAAACATATTTTAATTGTGCCTTAAATTCCAAAAGCACACTTGGGAAATTATCGATTCCAAACCTGGGTTGCCCCACAAGATCACAGTGAATTGCCTCTTCCGAAGTTCGTAAAAGGACAGGGCCCTAGTTTACACATTGTTTCAATTGCGTCATATGAAGAAATGAAACCCATTGCCAGAAAGATCACATAAAATGAGTAAGTTTACCAAGTTTGGTTAGTATGTTTCATTGTGTAGTAACCAGGCTGTGACCTGTCAAAGGTCACCCGAATTCTATACAAATGTCTCTAATTCTGAGATGGCATGCCCCCAAATCCATGCGATCTTTCTTGAGTCAGACTTCAATTTTTGACAAAAATGTAAATTTAATCCTCCCAGTCTCCATTTGAACATTGGAATGGCCAATTTCAAAAGGCACAGCAAACCGCTGTTTTCACAATCAAAACCACCAATGATAAACTCACCCATAACTTCAAGGTTTGCATCAGCATTCACTGTCCAGCCTCCTGGATGGTCAGCAGAGCATTGGTAGGTACCAGAGTCTGAAGGCTTAGCTTTGGCAATGAAAAATGTTCCATTTGGAAAAAGCGTGTAGCCACTGACATCGCCTCTGACAGGATTGTTGTCTTTGGTCCAGGAGATTTTTGCTGCTGGTGTGGATACTGCCTTACAGTGCAAATAAACTGGCTCATCCTCTTCCACTTTCTGGTCATCAGGTGCTATTGTAATTGTTGGTGGAACTTAAAAGCAATAGATCATCTTTGTGAGAGCACAGCACATTGGTTAACTATGACCCAGGATCAAGTGGTTTTTTTTTTTATGAAGGGGAGATCAAAAAGCCCCATACAGATACATTTATTTAACCCTTTAAGCCCAAATAGTGACAAGCAAGCAATTTCTCCTCACAACATCACAACCTGATCAAGCATTTGGTTATGAGAAAAAAGAAAATGATCACCAAAGACAAAAGGTCTTGATGTGTTAACTAATTCTCCTAACTAGTTCCATAAGAAAAATAAGGAGAACAGTGAGGAGAATATGTAGCTTGATATTAGGGTCAAAAGTAACAAAACCTAAAGCCGCCGTTACACGTTGAAACTTTTAGCTGAAACTTGTGTGCAACGGCGAACAAGACCACTTTCACGAAGTGGTGTTACACTGTGAAACTCTTGTTTTTTCACCACTGCGACCGTTGCTAGCCGTTGCAGAAGTAGAAAGCGGTTCTACTTTTTGTGAAACTTGTCTCACAACGGAGGTCTGAAAACGTTTCACGAAACCGACCAAGTTACACGGTGCAACGCCTGCTGAAACTTGTTTCGCAGCGCCATTGCACACATTAGTTTCAGCTAAAAGTTTCAACGTGTAACGGCGGCTTAAACCATCAATTTTGTCAACCAGTCTGACACTCACAATATTACATGTACATGTCATGGTATGATTTTAATCATCACATGGTTACCTCCCTGTCTGCCTTGAGGGGTAACCAGCCTCCATTAGGCATGTCCCTAGATGATGGCAGACACAGGAACAGCCTTCAGGTATGGAGGTCAGCCACAAATAAGGCACATGCCAAATAAGCAGCCGTGGACCAACTAACTAGTTCTTTAAGGACAGTGCCTACTATCGTTACTGCGCATACGTTGTGCGCATGTCGAGATACTCGGGTTTCCTATGGGTGGTGCCAACTAATGCAGGAATATTTTTGCGCGGTTTAAGACTATGCGGAGAAAGCAGAACTTACCAAATGCCTTTGGTATCTCAAAAGAAAACTGGGGTAACCATGCATTTTTCAGAGATAATTAGGCTTCAAATTAGGAAAAAATCCCATACATTGCTTTATATTTTGGCCCTTTTTAGAGATATTATTGCTTAGTTATCTCTGAAAAATGCATGGCTACCCCCAATTTTCTTTTTGGATTTCAATAGCCCTTGCTAAGATCTGCTTTTCCCACATAGTCATAAACCGTACAAAAATACTTCGGTATTAGGCACCCTCCTTAAGCATCCTGCTTCATGTTCCATTTGCGGTCCACTAGCATTCCCTCAGTGTTCCCCAACATTCCAGTTTAAAATGGAATGCAAAAGAGAACACATTAAGCTAATCATCTTTCACATTCACCCAGTGTTCCCTTAATTAGCACTCCTATTTCCCAATAAAGCATTCCCTCTTAGACTTCCTCTGTCTGTTACAATAAGTAAGTAAATTAAATTTATTTATCTATGAGACACAAATGAGGTTACAATAAAACTCATTAGAATGTGCACACACAAAAAATATAATATATTGCATTTATCAGTGAAACTGGGGTGTTCCAGGTAAGAGACGGGTCTTGGTTCAAAAACCCTAGAAAAGCTGGCTTTCTGACCTGACAAATTGAATGGTAAACTGACAGAAGAGGATTTACAGAAACCAGAACTCTTGACCTCAAAACATGCTTCATTTGGCATTTAAGTCAATGACTTCAAACTGATTACATAAGAAGAAAACTTGGATTTCAAACCGGGCAGATGGAGCTCATTAGTGATAACATTGTGTCATCTAAGGGAAGGAACTGGCTTATACAGCTTTAACTTACCAGAAACAATAATTTCAACAGTACTGGAAGAAGTTCCAAAAATGTTCTTTGCTGTACATGTATATTTGCCAGAGTCATTTATCCTGGTTCTGTTGTTCAGAAGAGTACAACAACCTTGTTGTTTAAACCTCCTTGGCAGTGATTTTCCATCCTCTCTCAGCCAGGTGATGGTCGGTTCTGGGGATCCTGAAGGTTTATTGCACACTACCTCTGTTCGTTCATCTTCTAGGATGTAGAGCTTGGTATTGTCAAGGGCAACCTTGCCCAAATCTGTGGAGGAAGAGAAATTTTAATATGGCTAAATTTAATTTAGTCCAAGTTAAACTCAAGACAATAATTATTGCTGGTCAGCGGCGCCCTGCATGGCAGTAGATGTGGGGTGGCCTAGAGGGTTGTGCAGGGGCCCTTGTTTTACTGCTATCCTGTGGATATCAAGGTGTTTCAAGCATGCTAGCAATTCTGAAACATTGTTTGCAAGTGTTTGACAGTTACAGTTATATTTTAAAGGAAACCTCCACTCTCACAACAAATTGACGGGTAAGCATTGGAAATAGTGTCTAAATTCTAAATTTTTGTCTAAAACGTAGAAATGACATTCAAGTGTGTTAAAAATTAAATATGATTATCGACAACTTTCGCTTTTAAAGTTCCTGGGGGCAGCCATTTTGAATTTTATGACGTGTAATGGTTGCCGCTATTGTTATTCAGCAGAAGTTCTTTTCTGTAAACAATTGAGCAACCTTATTACGTCATGAAATCCAAGATGGCGGCGCGCGGGAAATTTCAAAGCGAAAATAGCCGATAATCAAATCATGTTTTTTTCCGACACTGAAATATTATTTCCATGTTTTCCAATGAAATTTCAAAGAAAATTTTATTGTCAATAATGTAACGTTAACATGTTTCAAGAGTGGAGGTTTCCTTTAATGATCAATCCAGGGGTATTGACTGGTGTTGGATTTGACCCAAAATAATGGGACCAGAAAGGAAAGTCTTATCAAAAAGATTATTTTCTTCAAAATGCCCCTCAACTGCCTTTCCATCCATCACTTAACTCGCCCAAGTACACCACTTATGTCCAGAAATGCACCCAACCCTGAATTTGGGTGCTTTATTAATTATATACACAGTGTATAAGACAGACCTTTCTGTTATTTTCATATGACTTCATGTTTGACAGAATTTTTTGTTTTAATTAGTAAGAATTTAGGGTAGGGGACACCTTGTGATGTCTGTCATATAAAATTAATGCATCTCATAAGGACGCATTTCTGGACATATCTTGAATACACAAACAATATGAATATTGAGAAAGATGCATTATTCAGTAATGACACAGGCAAACTCGGAAAAAGAAATTCCGAGTGCTCCTATCAGGAGTCGAACCTAAGACCTTCCGATTACTAGTTCAGATGCTCTACCACTGAGCTATGAATATTGATAGATGGTTTTTTTTCAGTCAGAATAAGAATACTTAACACATGAAAAATAAATAAGGTTGCCACTTACAGGCGAGTTCAACCTGAGTTTCCTTAGCAATGGCCCCCTTCAAGTTCTCTGCTGTGCACTTATACGTCTTAGCATCGTCTTTAAGAACATTTCTTATCAGCAGTGATCCATTTGCATATATAGTGTGTTTAGAGCCATTCTGTAATGGACTGGTTTCACCTCCAGGATACCACTCAATCACCGGTTCAGGGGTGCCGATGGCTTGACAAGGAATGGTTACTTGATCCCCTTCTAGAACCACAGACTTGGACGGTGGAGAAGTTTGAAACTGAGGCTCCTTTCCAACTGTTAATGGTAAGATCATTATTTGGATTACGATTTGATCATGGTTAACATTAAAACCTTTACCAGATGGTTACTTAGACCCTTAATACCAACATACAAATTTTTTTATACTAGACGAGAGAATTCACCAAAATATCAAGACATGTTATTATATATTGATGATCATCAGTTTTATTCTCCTAACCTCTATACTTGGTCAGGTAATGGTACTGTGAGGAGAAGTTAGATGCTGGTCTAATGGGGCTTAAAGAGTTAACCCTTTAACTCCTAATATCAAAGAACATATTCTCCTATCTTGTCACCATACTTTTCTTTTTAAAGTACTGGGGATTAAGAAGCTAACAAAATGTCAAGAAAATTCAACTTGGGTGATCATATCCTTAATTCTCATGACCTCAGGGGTTGAATAAGTATTGATATTACAAAGAGAAATTTGATGCTGATCACTGTTAGGGCTTAAAGAGTTAAGTCACAATAGCAGGGATGTCGATCATTATGTTTTGAGCTACATGTTGCATGGAGCTTCGCACGAGTGACAATGTTGCTTGCTTGTGCGTAAAATGAACCTACAGCCATCAAGATCACCCTTAACACGCATCAAGGTTCTTTTAACCCTTTCGCTGCGGGCCATTTTTTTACCCGTGTGCGGACTAGACTTGTCGCGCTAATTTTCATCACTTTCGCCATCAAATTCATTGCCAAAAATGTCTTACGGGTCAGCAGAATCGTTCCAAAGCCTCTCTAGAACATCGTCAGCTGTGTATCCACTCATTCCTTTTAAGTTTCAAGCGAAAAAGGGATGAAGTAATCACAAAATTCACCCAAAAACCACACGTGAAAATCCAAGATGGCGGATAATTTGCAGTTGACAAGAAAAACAAATCCTGTAGTTCGGTCATGTATCTGTCACCAAATGTACCAGTCTTTACCAGGCCCTCATAAGTTTATTTATATGCGGTTGATTCTTTTTGCTATGTGCGGTATTATTCATACAAGCACTGTAACTTAGGACGTACTGAGTACGTCCTCATAGCATATGAGTAAACTGATACAGGATGTACTCAGTACGTCCTTGTAGCAGTGAAAGGGTTAAGGCAATTCAGTTGTAACAGATGTTGTGGGTTGCAGCCCTTTACCACAGCTGTGCATATGGCTACACAAGGCCCCAAAAGAAAATTATTTTGAAGAAGACATGACGGTAACATTTTCACCACTTTTGGTGTTGAGATGTTTGCATTTTTGGCCTGTCAGCGTTTAAAGGCTCAAGGCATGTGGTAAGCTCCCCCCCCCCCCAAAAAAAAAAAGATAAATAAATAAACAATAATAATAATAAAAATATTGGCAGAAACAAGGTCTGCATCATTCACTAGTAAATTCAAGGCTAATTTAAATGTATATGTTATGATTTGTTTGTCAGCTTGTAGGTTCAATCTGATGTATAGAGTGTTTTCACATGACATCACAACGGCCATGTTGGTGTCCCAAACTAAACCTCTGGGAATTGAACTCTATCTTTATGCAAATACTTTCTTTTGTTTCAGTAAACCAATATGGCCAGTAGTCACGTGAATGAAAATGCTCTAAACCAGAAAATCTGTGGATCCTGATTTCCTGATGTTGAAACACTCCAACATACATGTACACAGACGAGGTACTCATATTGTGAACTAAAGAAACAAAATTTGAAGATAACTTACCAACAACAGAGATGGATAAATCATCAGTTGGACTTTTAGTATTGCCATCCTTTGTTCTTACAGAACACGAGTAAGTCCCACTGTCCCTTTCATTTGCGTTGTTTATTAAGAGTTTATTACGATCTAAAGTAACGCGACTATCTATCGTGACAGCGACACCGTCCTTTGTGAATGTATACGTTCCAGAAGGGTTCGTGTAGCATTTGCATCGCAAGTTTAGATTCGTGCCTGTGAGGAATGTATTACCAGAAGGCTTGATGGACAATTGTACAGCTGAGCATGTACCTAGGAATGAAACCAACACACACTCAGTTAAATTGTTCATGGCTTCAGTTTCAGCTAATTAGGGAAGTGGTCAAAACTACTATACTCGAACAGGACCCACCAAATCCCAAAATAGATGGTGGCCTCTGCCTGCACCCCCCTACCTCAAACCTCAAAGATGGTGTCTTTACTGCATAGCCAACCCTCCATCCAGCAGCAAAAAATGACAGTGAGATTCAAATCTCACTGTTCTTGTTTATCTAGCAACGCCAACTCTTGCCAGCTGAATATTTGTGTCAACTCAAATGTTAAAGCCAATAACAATTTTGTCATTAATGTTCACAAGAAAGGTGGTGTCTTCGATAACCCCCTTCCCCAGACAAGGTGGGTCCTCTTCAAACAAACTTGTTATGACCAGTTCCCTTAGGGCCCAGAACTCCTCCTTACCAGCTTTTTGAGGGTCTGCGTTCGTAAAAGGGGCACAACTATTTGAATAAAAAAGTTATTCAAAGTCACTAGTGGTTTTGGTTTTACAGATTCAGTGGATGTTGGTTAATAAGCATGCTGAAGCAAGCTTCTTCTTTGTAATACTGGCAAAACAACAATTTGCTAAAATTACAATTATCTTTGTCAGCAAAGTTCTACATTAAACGTTTATTAACTAAGCTGTCCATTGGCTGTCCACTGGTGTGTGTGTGTGTGAATTTTTTTCCAGAAAGACACCCACGAAAGTATCCTTTGATCACATGATTTTTCTGGCCCCATTTTAACTTCAGATAATCTCACTGATAAGGCTTAATTAAGACTCATAAACAGCTTCCCAAAATAAAGAAGATTACAGACTTTGGTTAGCTTTTAATCTGTGATTAAAAGCTAACTGATTAAAATCAACTTTTAAACAACCCACCCATTCATTTTAAGTGTCTAGATCTGGTGATGTAATAAAATCTCACTGAAGTCACCTCACAAAAAACAGTAAAACTTGCAAGTTTTACACAGTAATAATTATACTTTAAGGTGGTCACCACTCAATAACTGTCAACAACAAAGCTATTAATTTACACTGGTCAAGTTGATTAACCTTGATGTCATTATAATAATGAAAGAGGCATTGTTTCTAGAGCAGAAAGAAGATCACGTTTCGGGTTATTTTAAGTTTAGTGGAACCACTGGATTCATTCAAAGAACGTATCTCCATGGCAGCCATGTTGGGTCTGAACAAAGAAAAGAGCTGTCAGCGCTGACATACATGTAAAAAAACAGTATTCCAGATAATATTTAAGCTACCAAGGAAGCAAGAAAGAATTTAACTACGATAATTTATCTCCTGTTTCAATAGATGAATAGATGTGGGTCTCTGCCAATCTCCTTAAATTTACCTTTTAAATTAATGTGTTGAATCAGGTGACCTGTGAACTGTTCCAGGTTTTAACCTGAGACCATGGACTGTTATCTGCTACAAACATTGTTAAAAGATGATACACTGTATGAAGTACCGTAAGGAATGGTCTTTCTACTGTCCAATTGAAACTGTCTGTAATAACATGACTACAAAAGATTATAAGAACTACTATGAGTATAAGAAAAGATTCTCGCAGTTACAGTATCTACGCAACCAGCAGACTGTTGCAAAAAACCTGAAAATTTTCAGTTTTCAATAGGATTTGAACCATGCATGCATGCACTTGTCTTTTTCTTTTTTTCTAAATAAATATTCTTTCCTTTTTTTTTTCATTGTACTAATGTGAAGGTTATTCCCTCCTATAGCTCTTAGCTTGCTTGTCAACTTGAGAAAAGTGGAGAACATAACATACAATGTATATATATTAAGGGCTGCATGTTATCCGCAAGAACCCAACATGGCCGCGGTTGAGAATCCAAGATCATTTAAGCTCTCTTTCAAGCCAAAGAATTTAATACTTCCTGGGAGGGCCCACTCATGCAAAAAAGCCTATGTGACTGTGTGTTAATCCCTGTCATCACAAGTTAAAAATAACCATGGAAATTACAACTTACCAACACAACAAAAAATTAGAGTCACTGTGATAAAAAAGCAGGTTTTAAGATATACTTCAGTCTTTTAAAACCTTCGTCACCCTCAAGGATTAAACCTTAAGTTTTATACTGCCAGGTTCTAACTTGTGAGTCTTAAAGACAAAAATTCTTCCATTCTAACTCGTGGATCTAATCCTAAAGTGCCAAAACTCAGGGGTTTTATTAGAAGCTAAAGAACGCAACAGCTAACACACTTTTAAGTCAGTTGATATGCACATGTTAAATTCACAAAAAGATTCGCACTGAAATTTGAAATTTGTATTCCAGTTTCAGTACTTCCTATTCACACTTTCAAATTCAAGCAATAGCTTGAGCAGTTCCTTTTCTTACTTTCAAATTCAAGCAACAGATTCAGCAGTTCCTCTTCATATTTTCAAATTCAAGCAACAGGCTTAACAGTTGCTGTATTCCTACTTTTATGTTCAGGCAAAAGGATTGAACAATTCTATTCATATTCTCAAATTCTAGCAATATTAAGTTCACCATTTTCTCTTCTTGTGTCCAGATTCCAACAATAGGGTCAATACTTCCTGTTCATGTTGTATTTTAAATTCTTGGAATAGGTTTGACATTATTTTTCTCTTCATATTTTGAAATTTAAGCAATGAGTTCCACAGTTTCTGTTCCATTTTTTAAACTTGAGCAATAACAGATACCCAACCCTGTGTTTTAAATTGCTTCAGTTGGAACCTCTAGAAGTGGCAACTTCTCATACATGTACCTGTAAGTGACTGAAATCAGTTTTTGAAGCTCATGATTTGATATTTTCTACAATTGAAGGAATTTTTGCAAGAGAGACATGTAACGTTTGCCTTAAGAGTGAAATTGCTCCAAATTAAAAATAAAATAAGCCCTATTTTGCACAGAGACCAGTTGTCATTTTAGAAATTGGTTGCATTTTCAATTTTTTAGTAAAATGCCCAATAAATAAATAAATAAATAACAAATAGTTTATAAGAAAACACAAAGAGATCACATTTTCCACATTTTAAAGATGCTGGACCCTGATTTATAAAATGCTGGCCTCGTACATCTATAAATGCAGGGCAAAACTGCCAAATTTTTAAATAAATGCCAGGGGCATTTGATCAAGGTCCCGGAAATTTCTTTGCAGCCAAGCAAATTCTCTTGAATAGCCCAGCTACAACAAACTAGTATGGTATACTGCTTCAATTGGTAATTTTAATAAACATTCGAGTGAAAAGTACAGTACTGGTGTAACATAACTAAGATGCATGTGGATGCTGTACATACAACAAAATGAAACATAGCAATTTTTGCATTTGTGTCATGTTACTGACGCACTTTCTTTCTTGTGTTATACGTCATTTGGGAGGCTTTCCCAGGCCGATAGTATTCTTTCAACTCATAAAGGTGCCTTCTTGTTTATGTTTTGTTTGTTACAAATCTTGATTGCAATATGCAGGTGCCATACATGTATGACTTTGGGTAATAATCACCCTCGGAGACCCAGGGGCAGTTTGTCGGTGGGGGGGTGTTGGAAAAATCGTCCTGCCTTGACTAACTGCCCCTGGGTCTCTGAGAGTGGGTATTAATGCTCGACTCATTTCTTTTGTATATGAAATTGAACCAAGTCAAGCAAAGCATTGGTAGTTGTGAACCAAAAAATACCAGTCATCAGATTAGAAATTACAGTTTGTAGAAAGTTTCATTATTGATACCCAATGTTCCCTCCCCCCTACTTAACTCAGGCATCTAAGTCATGATCAGCAACTGGTTAGTATTTAAATCACTGGGCGTCTTCCCTGCACGTAGGAAGCATTTTGAACAATGAAAAGCACTTCAAGAAAGCCCATTGTCTAGCAGTTTTCAAAGTTTTACAACTATTTGGGCAATTATGCTATTCGTTCAGCAATAACCCTGGCAATTTCTTGGTTGTTTAATGCTGGAAAGTTTCAAGTATTTATTGATTATTATTCTCTGACCATGTAAAACACAATACACCACAGTTTGAGGTAACTTGTATATACATTAATTTTGTGAACAGATTGAGCCAGCGAAACTACCAAATGGTAGAGACTAAAAATTGATTACACAAGTGATGACACAAGTTACCACCTCCTGTAAGCAACCATCTGAGCTAGACATTCTGGGTGGTCACTTACTGGAAGAGTGTGTGTATAATAAGCGTATATGTCTCTGCAAATTCCCATTCACATCATGTTGTATTTACTACAAACTCCCAATTCAACCCAACCCTTTGGTTTTCCCAGACAAGCAGTTGTGAATCAGATGCATTTAATGCCCCGAGAAACACACATGTAAAAGAGGTACACAACTGCGAAATAAGTGAGTCTTCCTCTAAACAAACATGTTTTAGTATTCTCTCAAACAAGGGTTAGATAGAGCACTGCTGTGAGGTACAATGTACATGTTATGATGGAAACAACATTGCCTTTTTAATCTCCATCAGTTTCAGTGACCTATCACTCTGGTTAATTACGCTGTGAGCTCCTTCACCTGTTAATCAACAATGGCAAATCTTTATCCTTTCCAGTAAAAAAATTCTTGATGCCTCAACCTTGACGCTGGCTGACACAACCAAACAATGTCAGAGGAACACTATATGCTTGACTGATTAAACACAGGCAATCATATTCAGTTGACATTCGGAGAAACCTTAGGGTCCAAGACCTAGAAGATTGTTGACAAGCATGTACAGTCCAAGAAAATGATCCGAAATTTAGCTTGGTCTTTTAAGTCCAGAAAATAGCAATACAGGATGGCTATAACAATCTTGTAGCAGAAAAAAATTTACGTTGTCAGACGCCCTTCAGTCGCTCGACATTTTGATATTGACCTTATTTGTTACTCAAACATAAAATCCATATACTTATGCCGAGTGTAATATCATTTCTGGGTATGTTTAAAAATAAGTGACTCGTTAAAATAATTTTAAAAACACAGCTTACATTTTCTGCCTTGTGTAACATACGGTGGCCATAAAAAAACGAGTTCCCCTCTAACAAGTACAAGAATTACAAGTCTAAGACGTTTTAATTTTAAAAAATCACTGGAACATCTTGTCACTCGAAAAAGACCACTTAAACATGTAACAATACCATCACAACCCATGAGCCTACGAAATGAAACAGATTTATTTAGACTGGCAAATTTCCCAGCGCCGAGATTTCAAGAGCAGCTGTCTTGAAAAGGATTTTGTTTCTCTCCAGTAAACACGGCGATAAAAGTCGGTCACTTCTGAATATAAATAATTGAACGGTGGAAAAAGATGTGATGAGATGTATGCTGTACAATTGAGTATTGCACTCAAAGAAACAACAAATACATTGACAACTGCATTGTATAAAAATGAACTCGCCTGTCGTGAAAATTGTTAACGCGGTTTATATGATTTTTGCCGAACCCTATCTTATCGTTGATCGATCATAAGCTTAAGAGATTGTTTTCGGTTGTCGGCATTAAAAAGTGCACATTTTCGACAATAATGCCGTCAAAAACACACAAGCTTGCAAATTAGAACTATACTAAAAGGATTGAACGCCTTTTGAAATTTTTTCGGCGAGGTTTGAAACGATAATATGATCCGCAGAGGAAAAGCTTGGATTACCGCAAATATGTCGAATTGTTACGTGGGGGAAAGAAATGGGCGATAGAGTTTCAAAAGTTTTTTAAGAAGGGATTAAAAATCCTGACTACTTGAAGGAACACAAAATTTAATTTAGTGAAACACATGGAATGTACTGTCGATAGTACGGTATGCAATCTTAACCTCAAATCAAGAGTGCTGAGCAAACACCGCACACAGGAAATTACAAAAAGAACACTCAGAGAATGCACCGCATATGCCGTTATACTAGAACCCAACAATAGCGCAATTCACAAACAAGGGGCGCAGATTATAAACCTCGAAACGACATACGCACACATAATGAACTTTCCGCGGAGACATAAAAGCAACTTGTTGATTTCAGGTCGATTGCTTTTTGATTTGATAATAACTTAAATAAAGCAAGTGCATGAAATTTTGATTCCAGACGCCACAAAGAGATACATTTTTACGAGATCTCACAAAGGCTCACACCACATGAATCATAGCGCTCTGCTGTTTATCCTTCAACCGAAGAAGACGATTTGCGATTTCGCCGAGCGTTCGAACGAATCGATGCAAACAATTGCCTCATTCATTACGCTCACGAGAGAAACCGAAAAATAAATTACCAGAAATCTCGGTAATGTACAAAAGCGATGAAATCCGCAGGGCATGCAAAATTACGCCCTTGAAAATCCCGTGATAGAAGCGTTGTTATTGCTTATGCAAACTTACCTTTAACAATTAACGTTGCTACATTGCTTTTCCCAAGGATTCTATCTCTTCCGTCTCTTGTCACATAGCACTGATATGTGCCTCGATCCTCGACTTTCACCTGTTTTATGACTAAAGTGCCATCGGCTTGTATAGTGAACCGAGGCTCAGAGTCTGCTTGTATCTTTACACTCTCGCGCTGCCAGTGGTATTTCAGTACCTTTCTGTCATACGTCGCCGAACAGCGAAACTGGAC
Organism: Pavona decussata; assembly: GCF_977016875.1. Classification (NCBI taxonomy): domain Eukaryota; kingdom Metazoa; phylum Cnidaria; class Anthozoa; order Scleractinia; family Agariciidae; genus Pavona; species Pavona decussata. The sequence continues at coordinate 1,710,108 of NW_028145484.1, forward strand.
ATCATCGCCTGTTTCCACCGTCTGTGTGGATGGATGTGTGGTCCATTGAAGAGTAGATTGCGATTTAGTAAGCGAAGAACCTAGAGGGATAAAGCAGAGTGTTAGAAACGCACTCCACATGTCACTGCACATAGTATTGCTCCTATTGAGAAAATTGCAAGTGCGCAGAAATTTTTTTCTTGTCGTTTTCTGTCAGCATTTTAAACACACTAAAGCTACAAGAAGGACAATTAAAAAGGTGCCCGTTTAATTTCCAAATCCGATTTTTAGGGAACCAGAAAGAATGGAGATATCAGACAACAAAGGAAGCGGCCAAGGAGAGCACATTTACTTTCCTACTGTAATTACGACCGGGTGACAAAATAACAACCCTAATTTCGCCTGCAAATCGAGCTGAAGAGCACTTCAAGCAGCCAAGTTAGACTTCAAGATCGAGAATCACTAGTTATCATCCACAGAACCGCAGAATTGCCGCCTTTAAGGGGCAGGATTTCTAAAAACACCATACCCGGCTCCAGTTGAATTGAATAGCTGCAAAGATTGGTCTATTAATTCAAGCAGAAGGAAGCTTACCTAACAAGGCAAAACAAAACCAAGCCCCAAAACAAAAAGATTGAAGAAGCTGCCCCCCAGATATGAAAAGCAGATCCATGCCGTCGTTATCAGGTCCAAGAAGTATTCATACAAGGCGATAAACTATGGCGGACATGCAAATCCTTCGCGCACAGAAGAAATCTTTTCGGAAATTAGATCTTGTGTCGTCCAAGCGCTTTTGGGCTCTAACGCCCGATTGACATATGTCACGTGGTTGTCATTCTTTATTATTCCGCGCGGCCGGAAGTGAAAATAGACCAATCACAAAGCTGTAAAAGCGGTGCAAAGGCCTCAGCGGAAATGACTCACTGCCCAAGTTTTTGTGAAACAGACAATACGAAATCTCCATTGGCCTTTGTTCGTGCCTTTATCAGAACACCCTCGCCTGACTTTTGAGTGATATTTGCCGAAGTTGTCCAATTAACTTCAGCTTTTGTAATGAAAACAGAAAATAAGTTAAGTCGGCAAGGGCTTTGACCGACTGTTTCTAAAGCGATCTGAATAAACTAATCATTTCGTGAAAGATGATTAGTTTCCTGTGGCGAAAACGGGTAGCGCTCGATCGCTATCCATTTTGGCTTGTTTACTCAAAAGAGTTGATTTGTCTGCAAATGCAATAATTTCCTGCAATTTTAAAGCAACAAAAGTTAATTTCCCAGAGGCAATTTTTTTGGTCGATTTTCACACCAGTTGTTTGGATAATTAAAATGCCTTATGCTCTCACAAATACCCAAGATCGAGAGCTGCGCCAATATTTATTTTATGCACTTGGCGAATTTTTTGATAGATTTATCGTTGTAAAAAGGAACTGTCATTTATTCTTAACCCGCCACGTTAAAGGAGAAAAAAAAGGCATGTTTTTCCCTGCTCCGCGTAAGCACGTATAGGCGTTGGCTAAAATAATGGAACTTAATCAAATCGTTGGTCGTGCGGCTGCCGATTATTACCACCGCCAACGCCTTCCGGTTTCTGAATTTCTCTTCCAAGCAACTTGTTATCCCTGCATGGCAGTATAGACACTAGATTGAGCAACTTTTGTTTGTTTGTTTGTTTGTTTGTTTGCTTGTTTGTTTGTTTTAATTTCCACTCGAAACAAAAAAATGTACGAAATGTTTCCTGCGAAGTGCATCAGTAGGGCCCCGGATAACAAAAGTTTCAGAGCTGAGATATTTTACAAGATATTTTTATTTCAAAGAAAACATATGCGTAGTAGCAGTTTTGACAAACATGCCAGTGAATTAACTCTGCCATCAAAAACATCAGGGGTTTCCTTTTGTACACATGTGTACAACCCCCAAAGGGGATAACTGCACAGTTGGACCTTCAAGTCATTTAAAAATTTCACAAGAGATGATTACTGTGAAAATTTCAAAAGAATCCGAAACAAAATTGCAAAGTGTGTGTGAGAATTGTGTTTGGGAGTTCGTCCGTTACATCCTTGGCCTCATCATGGTCCGAACATCCAATCTGGGCAAGTTCCTGTATCGGGATGGTTGAGTGCTAATTTGATATTTCACAGTCAGTCGGATGCACTCAAGATCTGATTTCCGATCGATCGGGTCTCGATCCGTTTCTCACTGAAAACTCCCGAAGATTTTCGGGGCGCTACGAAAGAATTTTTCAAATCCATTTTATATTGATTGGTTGTAGTTTTTCGTTCAAAGTATACCAATGTCCTTCTTGATCTTGTGAAGTTTTCAATTCAATTCTTTTAATTCTTTCTTTTAACATCGAATTTTCTGGCATCTTAAAAACAGTTGTAAGTCTGGCCCGCCTAGATTAGCTCTCGCTACCTGCGGGCCAGTTTCTCTTTTTTTTTTTTTTTTGCTAATTTTTTTTAATTTTTGAATAAACTTGAACTTGAACTTTGTAGTGAGCAGCGTGGACATAAAATAGTTTTTCGGACGTTTTGAGAAAAAGCACGCCAGGACAAATCAAACTAAACTTCTCACACGTTGCAAAAATCAACACGGATTGTGTGATTTGCAGGAAATCTCATGACATGGCCTATACAAGTTACCAGTACGCAATTTTACCGAATTGATAAAAAAAAAAAACGCATGCAACTGGCATCTCAGTGAGGCAATGAAAAAAGGGTGAAAAAGTCGACCTCTTTTTTTAACATTTCTCTATTCGGGAAAGTTAACTGGGCTGTGTCGTCACTTTCACAAAAAACGCCATGGTATTCTATAAAAGTATTCATGATACTGTTGTTGTTTAGTCACTGATTCATCGCCGGTAATAGCAAATAAAATGATAATTCTGTCATGTGCCACTATCTAAAAGTATTGATGACATATTGTTGATGTTCATACTCATCGCCGTAATAAAATGCATACTATTATCATGTGCAGTTATTTTACTAAACATCACCTTGCGCAATTGCACATGCTCTAGGTCGCTCACATGATAACGGTATAACCCCCAAAAAATAAACACTGAAAACTTTTAAAATTGACTAGAAACGTGTATAGATGATGTCGAATAAATAGTCAACACCTAACTGAACTGATGAGAAAAATTGTTTTAAAAGAGCTCATTGTTTGATCTCCGTAGATGGAGCACGGAGAGGCCAAGCGCTTAAAAGACCAAATAGTGAACACTACTTAACCTTTCATTTAATATGAGGATCTTTGTGAAAAAAGCTGCAAAAAAACAAAAACAAAATGCAAAGAGCTCAGCAAGCTTAGTACTCTCTATAAAATATGAGCATGATATGTTTTAAAAGTACTAAGATTTTGCACAGAACGTATGGCCAGTGGGTAGGAAGTCTTGCCACTTTATAGCCATAGATTCTTTTTTCAAATTTAAATTTCACAGTTTTTGAAAGCTTATTTCTCCGAGAGTATATTCAACATATCACACCCAATTACCAAGTGTAACGTAATATTTTGGTTATTAGTAGAATGGATACTCCAAAACAAGTTTGACATCTTATGATATTTACACAACAGAAATCTTACTTCAAACGGTAAAAGAAGTTTAAAAAAATCAAACTAGTATGCGCTTCGAAACCGAGCATTTGCTTCAAATCCAGCCTATCCATATTTAAACTTATTTCAGAGAGTTAGTCATGACATCAAAAGGCAGCTAACCGTTCTTTTTAAAGCAGTGCTTAGGCCTAAATAGTGTAGATCAGCGCTAAACCCCCGAAACGGATGTTTCCGCCAATGAAACTCTATTCTCTCAGTTCTTTGCCAAACAAACGGGTTAAGACTGATCTTGTCTACGTCAGAGCTAATTTAAGAATACTATATTGTATAAACACCATAAGGTGTCCGGCCTTGTTTTGGAGTATCCATCATTCTAGAAACAACCTTTTTTCTTTGTGGTGTCCATTTGTTCCGAGCGTATTAATTATTTGATATATGCTGATGAGGCAAAATGACGCCAGGAAAGATTCCTCTGTAATGGCAACACCCATGAACGCCGTGATTCGGTGTGTTTAAATTTAAGTCCTCATTAAAGGTGGGTTTTTTTTCAATTCATCTTTAATTTTTGAGCCGCTGTCAACAGAAAATAAACAAGAATTGTTAAATAGTTGTTATAAATCATGACATATACTCAATTATGCTTGGCTATATTGTGCATTCAGGAAAAAACAACTTGTCAGCGCTTGAGTGTTGAAGTGGGTTGTGTATACCAACAAATTAAACCTTTCTCAAATTTCAAATCTTGAGCGAGAAAATGTTGCATCGACAAATTTATTATTTATAGACAGCTGTTGTGTACAAAATTACAGAAATAAAAAAAATTTCCGAAACAACTTAAATCTGAGAATGATGTATTATTCTAGAAAGTGACATAAGCATAATCGGAAAAAAGAAATCCGAGTGCTCCTATCAGGAGTCGAATTAACCTAAGACTTTCCGATTACTAGTTAGTGGTAGTGCAACCGAACTAGTAATCGGAAGGTCTAAGGTTCAACTCCTGACAGGAGCACTCGAATTTGTTTTTTCCGAGTATCCTGGAGTATGCCAGTGTCACTTTCTAGAACAACACATCATTCTCATTCATTCGCCAGGCTTAAAATATACCATCACATTTATTTCATAACCTTCAAATCTGTGATGCACCCATCAATTTACCGAAAATTCAGAATCCCCCTCATCAAATGCCCTTTCCGAAAGCAAATGTTCCGAGTTTTGGTATATACTATTTGGAAACTTGTTCATTCACATTCAGTCAAATTTTCTATACATACCTTTAGGGAAAGGGGAATAGGGCGAGGGGAGAGCGAAAGTGAAAGAGAATGGTTTCGAGAACGGAACCTTGTCGAACTCCAAACAGTAAATCGCTCTGTGATGAAACGCAATCTTTTACACTGACAACTTGAACTTTTCTGTTATATAAGTACGATCTAAACCACTAAAATACTCCGTTTCCGAGGCCAAATCTACTGAACAGCCTGTTGAGTAGAATTCGGTGGTCCAATGTGTCAAAAGCCGCGGGTGATAGGTCTAACAGCAAGAGTATTATTTTACTGATTGCTGATTAACCAATGCTAAAAGGACCTTGTTATGTACTCTAACAAGAGCGCTCTCTGTGCTGAGTTTTTCCTTGTATGCCGACTGAATGTGGTTGTTTACTTGACTCGCAACAGATTTCTCAGTTACTTTCAAGCAGGTGAACTTTGGCTGAAGTTGTCAAACTCTTCATGGTCCAAACTGGGATTTTTCAGTCGAGGATCTAAAACAGCCACCTTTAGAAAAGGAGGTACAGTGGCTAACGATACTGACAATGATAGTACTGTTGAAGCTGTATTAAGCGGAAGAGTATTGAAGTGGTCTCTCTTTATTACATGTATAAGCAGTTAGTTGTCAAAGTCCGGAAAATTACGCTGTAATTTTGACCTCTATTAAAAGGTCACCTCTATTAAGCGGTCGCGGTTACGCTTTACAAAGTCCCAACGAACTATTTCTATTTTCTTGACCTGTGTTGAACGGTCTCTTAAGGAATCAAATCATGTCAAATATGGCAACAAATAGCGTGCCATGTAACTCAGACAGTCAGTATTGTAGGTCGTTAGAAATTCAGTTTTAACGACCATTTCTAACGACCTACAATACTAACTGTACCATCTTGGCGTTAACTGTCTAATTAGTCCGGTTTCTATACCATGTTCTTCTTTTTAATACCATTTTATTAACCAAGTAAGGAACTTTGAGAGCGCTTTTGTGCATAACCTGTTTACTAGGTTATAAAACGGTTATACAAAATGTTTTTTTTTGTTGTTGTGTTTGACGTGTATTCTGTGCAACCTATGTTAAGCGGTCATTTAGCCATTCCTTGACCGCTTAATAAAGGTCCGACTCATAAAAGAGGTATTTGTTTTCTTATAACCAGTTTCACTTGCCATAGCTTGTGTTAATGATACCACACATCATACGCTATTTCATGAGTCTCTTAAATCAATGTTCCCGAAATATCAACCAGAAAGAGCCTGATACTGAGAATATCAACCAGTTGAATATTTTTGTTCAATTCAAACGTAAAACACCATTCTGACCGTTCAAATAAAAGGAGAAGTTAGCATGACGTGTAGAAATTAAAATGCAAGAAAAATAAAGTTTCTACTAACAAATTCAAGTAAAGCAGTATTCGGTCTTAACAAGCAATTCGTTCTTCCCAGTTGTAGTTAACGCTTTCGTTCAGGTGTTGTTTTGAACGAAAGTGAACTATGTTGTACGATTCGCAAATTAAAGTGCCAGTAAAAAATCTTGTGTCGTGGAACCTCATCACACAAAATCGCCCCCAAGACAGAGTCAGGAAAGAGCCCTTTAAAAACGCCACTTAAAAACGGGTGGCGGGAAAAAGCCCGCATTTTAATAGCACATTTCTCTTACACCATCCTTTTCGTTATTAATGGAGTCGTTTCTTTTGTCTTCAGTTGTCGCCTTTTGTTTTTTAGTCGTTTCTTTCAATCAACCCTTATCATACCTGTCATTCCAGAAGTTTCCTTCGTAAAGGTTACCGAATTATTACTAATCATTTGAAAAACTTTGTTCACACTAATTGTTCGACGTAACAGTATCAATAAAAAGGCAAATCAGCCTGCATGGCGAGTTGGAATGCACGAAACATGAAGTTTGTAGCATATTGTATATTCAAATTTACCAGTGTTCGAGTTTGAAAAGTTATTCATTTAGATTGACGGTTAACTCCGATCTTGGTTTATGAACGAAAGTGAGAGCTGTTCGATTCGCCCCCGGGGGGGGGGGGGGGGGTACTCCTTGGAATTCTTGGTGGGGGTGTGCCGCCTGGGTCTTCAAACCCCGACCCTATTTCAGACCTAAACATGCTGTTTCCACACCCGTTTTCAGACCTGACTTCTAAAATTCATACCCGTTTTCAGACCTGATAATAATGCATCAGTGCCGAACGGAAGTTGACGCAAGGAGTAAAAGTAAGCTGGAATGACATAGTTTATCTATTTCTTTTTCTCGCTATCAGTTAGTCGTTCCAGTTACGTACTGAGAAGAAAAATATGTTTGTAAGCTTTCTTAAATGTTCCCCGCCCCAAAAACCCGACACGATTTCAGACCGTAATTGCCAAAATCTATACCCTATTTCAGACCAAAACGGCTCAAAAACCATACCCTTTGGGCGGCACATACCTATATACCTTATATAGGGGAGTACCCCCCCCGGGGATTCGCAAAGTTGAAAGTCACCAGTGAATCCATCGCGTTCACCGGCCTTCCGTGATTCAATACATCAAAGGAAGATAAGCATTTTTGTTGTTGTTGTTGTTGTTACCCAGTTTTATAGGTTTAATCTTGAGTATGTTACAATGTACATTGCAGACTAACGGTCTTGGCTTTCTTGGATTTCGCTTGGCGTCACTTGCAAGCCGTCCTTGTTCTTGACCAAGCAATCACACCGGTAGACTAACTGACACTCTGTATCAAAAGATTTAAACCGCGGAATCTGTCGTGACATGATTCGCGTCCTACGTTAACAGCCACTCTGCGTGATCGCGGGAGCAGTTGTGATGTTTGCTGCGGACACGATTAACGCAGCAAATGACGTGGTTTTCGACTCGATTCTCAGTTCCAAAGAGAAGGACCGTTCTCTAAATAATAAAATTTACTGGAAACGTGCAGCCCGTGGGCAGCCTCAGGTCTCTTCGTTTGTCTGCAGGAATCGCAAGCAGATCTTATGTGACAGCCTCGAGCGTGATGCACAACAGCAGGTTTTCCTTAAAGAGTTTCTATCAAATAAAAAAGTGTGTTTTTGTTCGATCTTGTGCTGATTCAAGTACATGGCCAGATTCTTGTTGATAGTTTTAATTGGATGTTCTTTGCTCGTGTGAACGGCTAAGTTTTTACTTGTGGCACACAAAAACGACAACAAAACAGACAGAACAATAAAACAGAGCGAAAACATGCTGTTGTGCATCACGTTGAAGAGAACGTACGAATACACTACGGAGTACGTACAGGAAAGAATGGCAAACTAGCGTGTGCTTTCCATTTGCCCGAACTGGCAGGCTAAAGAGGGCACTAAAGACTGGTTATTCCGCTGAATAAAAGCACCATTTTCAAGAACTGGTTCCGGGGGCAAACCATTTCCAAATTCAGTCTGCATCATGGAGAATCTTTAGAGCTAACTCTTCAAAATTTCTCGTTCTATTTTCAAACTGATTGGCCAAGCTGGTAAGTTCTGGCAAATGGAAAGCACTCTAGTATACTAGGAAAAATTAGCGCTTTAATAACAATAAAAAAGATTGGGAAGAAAGGGTACTCGGAGATATTAGTGACGGGGAGCCGCGAAGACCTTTATGGGAGTTTGAAATTGGCGATAACGAACTATTTTGGTGTTAGAAATGTTCTGGCGAAAAATGTTTGGACAAAACATTTTGGTAGTGACCTCTATCTAGGGCTTTATGCAGAAAATTATGAACCCTTTTCCGTTAAGTACTGGGAAGTTGGACGTTTTGAGGATTCACTTTTAGTACGTTTGCAACAAGCCACCCGTCACTAATATACCTGAGTACCCACTCAAGAGCAGCAATACAATATCGGTACCCATGGACCAATATTGGCCACCATAGGCACGCATGAACCAATATTGGCGTATATGGGTATGCATGGACCAATATTGGCCGATATGGGTACACATGAACTAGTATGGTCAATATAGGCACCCATGGAAAAGTATAGGCCAATATGGGTACCCAGACCCCAATATTGGCCAATATGGGTAGCCAAACACTAATATTGGCCAATAAAGGTACCCAGGAACCAATATTGGTCAATATTAGAAGCCATACACCAATATCGGTCAACATAGGTATCCACAGACCCATATTGGCCAATATAGGTACCCATGGCCCAATGTTGGCCAATATGGATACCCATGGACCCATATTGGCCAATATGGGACCCAGGTACTGATATTGGCCAATATAGGTACCTATGGCCCAATGTTGGCCAATATGGATACCCATGGACCAATATTGACCAATGTGGGTACCCGGGCATCAATATTGACCAATATGGGTACACCGGGGCCAATATTGGCCAATATAAGTACATGGCTGCCTATATTTGCGGATATTGGTCCATGGGTACCCATATTGGCCAATATTGGTACCTAGGTACCTATATTGGCAAATATGGGTCGCTGGTACACATATTGGCCAATATGGGTCCTCGGGCACCTATGTTGGCCAATATGGGTCCATGGGCACCTATACTGGCCAATATGGGTCCATGGGCACCTATATTGGCCAATATGGGTCGATAGGTATCCATATTGGAAAATGTGAGTCCCTGGGTTCCCATATTGGCCAATATTGGTGCCTGGGTACCTATATTGGCCAACACTGGTCCCTGGGCGCCTATATTGGCCAATATAGGTGCCCATGGACCCATATTGGCCAACATAGGTGCCCAGGCACCAATATTGGCCAATATGGGTACCCAGGGACCAATGTTGGCCAATATAGGTACCCAGGCACCAATATTAGCCAATATGGGTACCCATGGACCAATATCGGCCAATATAGGTAGCCATGGACCAATATTGGTCCCGGTGTACCCATATTGGCCAATATTGATGCCTTGGTACCCATATTGGCCAATGTCAGTACTTGGGTACCCATATTGGCCAATATGGGTCCATGGGTATCCATATTGGCCAACACTGGGCCATGGGTACCCATACTGGCCAATATGGGTCGATGGGTATCCATATTGGCCAACATTTGGCCATGGGTACCTATATTGGCCAATATGGGTCTTTGGATACCTATGTTGGCCGATATTGGTGTATGGCTTCTCATATTGGCCAATACTGGTTTCTGCGTACCTTTATTGGCCAATATTGGAGTTTGGCTTCCCATATTGGCTAATATTGGGGTCTGGGTACCCATATTGGCCTATACTTTTCCATGGGTGCATGCTTATATTGACCAATACTACCCATATTGGCCAATATTGGTCCATGCCTGATACCCATGTATGCCAATATTGGTTCATGCGAGCCTGTGGTGGCCAATTTTGGTCCATGGGTACCCATATTGTAGGGTTGACAGTTGCCAGTATGGGTCACCATGGAGCAATGTTTGCTGCTCTTGAGTGGGTACTCAGGCATATTAGTGACGGGTGGCTTGTTGCAAACGTACTAAAAGTGAAACCCCAAAACGTCCAACTTCCCAGTACTTAACGGAAAAGGGTTCATAATTTTCTGCATAAAGCCCTAGATAGAGGTCACTACCAAAATTTTTTGTCCAAAAAATAGTTCGACAGAACATTTCTAACACCAAAATAGTTCGTTATCGCCAATTTCAAACTCCCATAAAGGTCTTAATTCGCGGCTCCCCGTCACTAATATCTTCGAGTACCCTTTCTTCCCATTTTTTTTTTATTGTTATTAAAGCGCTAATTTTTCCTAGTATACTAGAGTGCTTTCCATTTGCCAGAACTTACCAGCTTGGCCAATCAGTTTGAAAATAGAACGAGAAATTTTGAAGAGTTAGCTCTAAAGATTCTCCATAATGCAGACTGAATTTGGAAATGGTTTGCCCCCGGAACCAGTTCTTGAAAATGGTGCTTTTATTCAGCGGAATAACCAGTCTTTAGTGCCCTCTTTAGCCTGCCAGTTCGGGCAAATGGAAAGCACACGCTAGTTTGCCGTTCTTTCCTGTACGTACTCCAAAGTATATTCGTACGTTCTCTTCAACGTGATGCACAACAGCATGTTTTAGCTCTGTTTTATTGTTCTGTCTGTTTTGTTGTCGTTTTTGTATGCCACAAGTTAAAACTTAGTCACTGTTCACACGAGCAAAGAGCATCCAATTAAAACTATTAACAAGAATTTGGCCATGCACCTGAATCAGCACAAGATCGAACAAAAACACACTTTTTTATTTGATAGAAACTCTTTAAGGAAAGCCTGCTGTTGTGCATCACGCTCGAGGCTGTCAGATGTCAATTCCTGTAGACAAACGAAGAGACCTGAGGCAGCCCACGGGCTGCACGTTTCCAGTAAGTTTTATTATTTAGAGAACCGTCCTTTTCTTTGGAACTGAGAATCGACAGAGCCGAAAACCACGTCATGTGCTGCGTTAATCGAGTTCGCAGCAAACATCACAACTGCTCCGGCAGCCGGTTGGCTGTTAACGTAGGACGAGACTGATCATGCAATCCCACCACAGATTCTGCGGTTTAAATCTTTTGATGCAGAGTGTCATTTACGTCTACCGGTGTGCCTGCCTGGTCAAGAATAAGGACGGCTTTCAAGTGACACCATGCGAAACCCAAGAAAACCAATACCGTTACCCTGCAATGTACATTGTAACATACTCAAGATTAAACCTATAAAACTGGATAACAACAACAACAACAACAACAACAACAACAACAACAAAAATACTTATCTTCCTTTGATGTATTGAATCACGGAAGGCCGGTGAACGCGATGGATTCACTGGTGGCTTTCAAGTTTGCGAATCGAACAGCACTCACTTTTGTTCATAAACCAAGATCGGAGTTAACCGTCAATCTGAATGAATAACTTTTCAAACTCGAATACTGCTAAATTTGAATATATAAGATGCTAAAAATTTCATGTTTTGTGCATTCCAACACGCTATGCAGGCTAAATTGCCTTTTTATTGATACTGTTATGGCGAACAATTAGTGTGAACAAAGTTTTTCAAATGATTAGTAATAATTCGGTAACCTTTACAAAGGAAACTTATGGAATGACAGGTATGATTAGGGTTGATTGAAAGAAAGGAATAAAAACAAAAGGCGACAAGTGAACACAAAAGAAACGACCCATTGATAACGTAAAGGATGGTGTAATAGGAATGCGCTATTATAATGCGGGTTTTTCTCGCTACCCTGTTTAATTAAAGTGGCGCTTAATGGATAAGCTGGCTAGCGATAGGTCAGTTTAATTTGCCGAGGTCGGACCGGTTCCAAATTGACCCCGTACAAAAATCGAGCCGGGATTTGTCTAGTTTTTAACACGGAACCTGTTATCGTCGGTACTGGGTGTCCGTAGCCAATCAGGTCCGAGGTTTGGAGCCTAAAAAAAAGCAGTTTCAAGGCGCCCCTGCGCAAAACTGCTTGAAAATTAATTTTCCACCCAAATAATAGAAGACCTTGACAGTCCGATGGAGGAAAAGGAAAATCCTTGCAGAACATGAGAGGGTCAAGGAGCCCGTCTAACAAGTATATTGCAATCTGAATGCCCGGCGGATACTCAGGGCCGTACCTATAGGATTTTTTGTCTGGGGGAGGGGGGCAAACTCCGCACACCCCTTACAGGGGTCTCCTGTATACAGACAGGGTTTCTAATTGGACGTTTTGTTTTCACTCCTACATGGAAAGCTGCCTCTAAGACCTTTTAAGAAAAACAAAAACAAAAACAAACAAAAACAACAACAACAAACAAAAAAACACACTGATGCTTTTGTGTCTTAAATGTCTTGACTTTTTATGGCATAAACACCTTGTTTAGCTTGAACCAAACATTGCTTCTCATCTAATGGTAAATTTAAAACAGAGTCGATGCACTGTTGTAAACAAAGGGAAAAAAATCACTGAGCTCCCACAATTCAAACGCACTATAACAGTGGAACGACGCATCTGCAAAACCACAGTCGTGATTTACGTACAATTCAAGCCTTTTGTTACTGTGACAAGTTGCATAGCTCTATAACACGCTACAACGAGTACCAGAGAACCAAAAAACCAAATAGGCAAGAAACACAACACCTTGTGACAAAAACTAATAGCCGGGCCAGGAATTACAACTACTACAGAAAGCTCATTGCACGATGCAAGAAAGGCAGTTAAAACCATCACGCAAGTAAATTAAGCGGGCCAAACCAAACCCAGCTGAAATTCCCTAGGTGGCATAAAAACAGCGTCGTTGAACACACAGAATAAGAGGGCATTTTCAAAATAAAGAGAATTCAAAAGAGGAAAATCAAACCTCATTAGGCACAAATGACCTGTGATGTTGAACATACGATGGTTAAATCCAAGGCTCTATCAAATCCTCCAAACCCGCTACACTTGGAAGTAGGGCAGGCTTTAAAAACCAATATGAAAAAACATGCTCGTGTAAGCTAGATTTAAAAAGGCTAAAACCCGCTCCAGGGAGTGGCTTACGCTTGCCACTCTTTATTTACCACCAAATGCTAAGCCACAGGCAGCCCAAATTACAAAATCATTATTTTCATTAGGAAAGTCGTACTGGCTTTTGTCTCGGAAGATTTTCCAAAACAATTACGTCGAACCTCCACTAACGGCCACCTCTCCACAACGGCCACCTCTCTACAACGGCCACTTTGTTTTGTCCCGGCGGACAATCCATACATTAGCTCTTGTTTAAACCTCTCTACAACGGCCACCTCTCTACAACGGCAACGGCCACTAAGGTGCGTCCCCAACTGCCAAAATAACCTCCCGACAACGGCCAGTACAGTACTACAGTATTTGGAATTCACATTGAAGGTATGTCAATTAGTCGATTTTCTTGTGATTTCGGACTAATATAGCTACAAGAAATAGCTCAGCAAACTTAAACACTATTTTAGAAAAAAAAAAAATGAGTTTTTCTGGTGGGAACAGCTGCTCCCTCTGCCCCCGCCCTCCCCCCGCTATGTACGGCCCTGCCGTTTGTTGCTTGAAAGTGTGGTTTTCAGTATTTTAGAGATAAACACATCTTAGCTTTTAATTGCGTAAACCAGTAGATATATCTTTATTCTCATTGTTCAAAGTTAAAACAACTCGGTTTATCGAAAGTACGGACTATACCGAAAAGCGCAACCAGGGAGATTTTTTATACAAAAGATGCTTTGAGTGTACTGTGGGACACGAAGATCGTTTAGATCCCTTCCGCCATTAAATTATCTTTTTTTTAGTCTAGTCAGTTTAAAATCCGTCAGTTGAAAGATATGGGTTTATGTTGAAAATGATACCATGAGAGTCTCCTGTGGATGGCGCATAAACAGTATCACCAATTACAAATAAAACGCGCTACGGCGAGTAGAAAGGAACGCCCCGTATCGTTCATGGATGTAACTACCAAAAACTCCCTGTCCTCGAACGAATGGAGATCGGGTTTCTGGGGCCTGGGGCCCGTTTCTCGAAAGTCCCGGTAACTTATCGGGCCCGGTAAGTTGCCCGTTAAGCCCCCGATAAGTTTACGGGTGTTTCTCGAAACTCCCGTTATTTACGATCCCGGTAAGTTGCCCGGTAAGTTGCCCGGTAATTTACGGGAGGTCATGACCTCCCGTAAAGTGCCCGTAAAGTTTACGGGAAGCAATATTTTGTTGCAAGAAAACAAGATGGCCGCCGGAGGCGGTCATTTTTGTCCCGGTTTGTCGGTCGCGTACTTACCAAGAGCGATTGATTTTAGACAAAATAGAATAAAGAGAAATAATAGAAAGATACTGGTTATCCAGGGAAGTAATAAATTCGCTTGTTGACGAGTTTACTGGAGGAAACCTTTCGAGAGATACCGTACAGTACGAGAAGCTGTCCGCTGTCCGCGAAAACACAGGTAAATATTTTGCAATTTTAGAACTAAAACAAACTCCTAATCCAGTTGGTTTCAGTCGGTAAAAACCAGAGCTACAGTAATTTGCTCAGTGTGTTTCGAATTTCGGTTATCCCGGGAGGACTTGCAATTTTGCCCCGTAAAGCATATACTTGCCCGTGCGTGGCCCTTAGATGGTTTTTGTTTGAGATCTAAGCTGGCTTTTTTTTTACGTAGAAACTGCTTCCGATCGTCCGAAATAGTACAGTATGAGAATTACCGAATTAGCTGCATTTACTACGAAAATGGGGGGAAATAACTAACGTGTTTGAAATGGAAAGATGAATATAACAAAAAGGAAATCCGGCTGAATTGAAACTAAACCCACTCAGTACTCAAGTCATTGATGGTTGTAAATAAACACTTCATAAATTCGGGGAAAAAAACGAAAGTGATGGAGGTGTCGTTTTCAACTACAAATACAGGAATTTGTGTTACTGACCTAGTGCAACATAGGAGTTCACAGGACAAACAAACAAACAAAAAAATAAAATAACTGGGGGCAAGGGTAGGGTAGGGTAGGGGGAGGGGGAGTAAATGAAAAACGTATGAAAATATTCTTTGGGCCATGGAAAGCAGACGTACAACTGAACTGCCCAAATAATGTATTGAATGAATGAATGAGCAGCCACAACTGCAACTGAACAGGCAGACATAAGCATGCCAAACCAAGTAAGTGCCAGCATGGTACAGACAAGAACAGCTGCACGAGAGATTTTCGGGCATGAGGCCCACTCTTAGACACAACCAAAAAGGACAGCTGAACATGCACTTAAATAATTTTGTGAACAATAACTTGAATAATGTTTTTAAATTGTTATTGAATAATTATTTTTCAAGATAATTTTTATTGAAAATTCTATTTCATCCACAGGGGTTCAACTGACAGAAGAGGGCTAACTGAGAACATCAGGAGCAGGGGAACAACTGATGGAAGAAGACTGAGTGTGAACAACTTAATTGAATTTTAATGAAAATTTTAATTAAGAAAAATGTACATACATGAGTAATTGGGAGAATTAAATGAGCTTGAAAACTGCACTGGCAGTAAATCCTTTACAAGTGATAATTAAACTCAATTTTACTAAATGTTTACATAAGGTTAGACATACTTAAAAATATGGGAACTGCTAATTCTTTTAAAGTATTTCAATGCTTTCTTTTCCTTGTAATATAGGACTTCATGAAAGTGAAACTGACTATTTTTGTTAGTGAAACATGAGAATGTAAAAAGTTAAGTAGCCACCTTGAAATGACCTGGCATACAACATTTTTGGCATACGTACAGTCTGGTTCTTGTGTCAGAAAATTATATGGTTCCATGCTCACTTTGTAATTTGAGGGCTCAAATCTGCCAAACAATTAACTTCTGACTTAAGCCATTAACCAAAACATAATTTAAGTCCCACTATTCTTCCCACCCCAAGGGAGGGTACTCAGTTATATTTGTTGCTGATGTATGAAAGCTTTTGTGGGTTTGAAGTAAGGGATTTTCAGTTGGACTTTTGGGTGGCTTAGGTTTAATTTTTTTGGCAGATTTATTTGGTTAGAAAACATTTCGGTGGGGAATTTTTTGGTGTTGATAAATATGAAGCAATTATCATATCAATTTTAAATAGAAGAAAGACCTTCGCAGTTATTTATGCAACTTTCTTCTATTTAATCTTTCATCTGCAGTTCAAAAATATGTTTCATACATTCACAGGGATGTATCTTTTTTATTTACCAGTTCAAATGACAAGCAGAAAAAAAGAAATTACAAAAAAATCTGATAGCCTGCATGAATAATTATTGAGATGACTTGTGAAAAGTTTGATGTAAAAGATATCCACCAAGAATATTACCTGTTAACCTGGCTATCAGATTCCAGTGGGATAGTATACATTAGTATTGTTGAAATTAAAGTTATATTTTGGAGTTATATGGCCCCAATATTCAACACTGTTCAAAGTCACAGGTCTAATGAACATGCGCTTTAATTACCTGTTCTAATGCAGATATAGACGTCTATAATGTTCAAAGCTACAAGCAATAATAATTATTTATTGCAAAAAGGTTGATACACTCTCATCATTTTTCCTATTTCCTGCAAATAATGCACTCTAAAAGGGCAATGAACAATGTAATACTCTGTTAGCCCCCTCCTCCCCCCCCCCCGTTCCCCACGTTTTCAGTGTTGAGGCTTGCTGGGTTGAATGTCACTGCGCATTTCATTCAACATAGAGATTCGAGAAACAGGCAATACAATGGTGAGTGTCTAAAATGTACCCATTAATGGACAGTGTATCAATAATATTACTCTTTTCAATAATTTTTTTTTCTGTAGAGCTGGTCCTTAGAGGTACGCCAAGAGTTCTCCTCCTCTCTTTTGTTCTTTGAAATGATTCATTTCTAATTCCACCTTTTGCATCTTCATTTTATAGTATGCAGTCACTGTTTCAAAGTACAAAAGGAAAAATAATTGTTTTGCCTAGAATTCAATAAATTATACTTTCTAATCTCCACATGTTCAGCACATGTTCGGAGCTATTAAAAAGATGCATGTGGTCGGCTGCTAAGAACCTTATCAATGATAATGATGATGATGATGATATATCCTGACCAATATCTTAATAGCTATGTATAAGTAGCATTTTCAGAAAGGTTCCAAAATGCTATAGGGTTCCTTAGTTCTGCCAACTCAATGTCATCAACTCACTTAATGTTTTTCGGCCTATATTGATTTCTGAAAAACTTGCAGCTAAAATTTATTATTGTTACTATTTTTATTTAGCATCTACCCCTTAAGGGTATAAACTAATTACTTAAAATATATTGGAGACACTCAGTGGATAGGCTACATTGTATAACTTAATTCTGGAAAATAAAATTGAGATCTGCAACCTATTATATAATTAGTCACTTGAATACAGCATTAGCTTTTGTTCATTTTTTATTAATAGACACTAATAATTAAAAATGAATATTCACACAGAATGTACTAGTGATTAGATTATTTTGAAAATATCAATTATTGTATGGTTCGAATATATTACTACCAGCTGAGCTTGAGCAAGTGTCTAAATTGGTGGCCTTTTCCTTGTTTGCCCCAGTTGGTGTTGTGCCTGTCCATTTTTTTTTATCCTAAAAGGTTAAATCATCAATAAATTATTAGTACTATTAGAAGTGTTGTTGTCCTAAACATCATTTCAGTGATCATCACCAAAGGTCATGACTGTAATCCAATACAGTAGGTTAATCTTGGCTGACCAGAAGTATGGCAAAATAGTCATAAACTGACCACAATAATTATTATGCTCCCACTGATATTAATTGCTATCACTAGCATCCTCCCTTTCCCCTCTCCAAGATAATGCATGACTGGTTTTGGAATGAGTTTGATTTTTGAACAAAAAATCACAAATATTTGTATTTTCAAGTGACCAATTTGGCAGCCAAGTGTTATTCAGGTGCAAATATATTTATTATTATCAGTAAATTGTAACAGCAGCAGTGCAGTGTTACCAGCTGCCAGACTGACTTCCTGTATCAAGTTATAATAAGATAACAACTTTATCATACTTGTAACATTATTATGATCAAAGTTGAATATTAATACCATTAATCTGAATCCAGACATGACAGCCACTCATTGGTTTCACAGTAGGGTTCAGGCACAGGAACAGAGACTACTTTTTTTAGCGATTGAGCAACTGAGCATGTATTAGTCATATAAAGACTATAGCAATCCAATAAAATTCCGCTACGTAGAGTAAAATCACTAAGTGTTGCTTCATACCTAGTATCTGTAATCTAGAAATTGGAATTGGCTCACCATTATCATTCAGACATGGTTTATTTCTAAGAGTGTAATTAGAATTAGTCATTTCCGGTTTGATGTATGTGTAGGATTTCAATAAACTGACTAACCAAGAACCAAAAATACAATATTTGATTTATAAACAATAAAAGGGATAGCTATGGTTATCTGAACGTACATAAGCTTACCTTTAACACCACCAAATGTTTGTTGCACAACCACGAACTGACCATCAAAGAGAAAAGCAGATCGGAATCCGGCAGATCAATACACCTTCCTTCCTCCCACACTGGCGCGTTCTAAAATAATGTAAACATGGCATCTCCAATTCGCATATCCATGTGAAGTATCATCATACAAAAAATACTTCACAGACGATAGATACATGCACGATGGCGAAAAGCGAAACTGTCGAATCGAGCTACCAAAGGCAACCGCAAAGGAGTGATGGCCTGGGTCGAGAGTAGCTGCCCAAGCGATTGTGGGAAGGTTTGGGGGGACGTTTGTAGCGTTGCAGTTTGGTCTTCGTGGCAGATATGTCTTCTCACCTTGTAACCAATAATGAACGTTCTTCTTTCCACCAATGAAACTGCGTTGTGATCGTGTCCTCTGTGATTATTTTGACAAGGGAGGGGATCAACTTGGTCGACTTTCGCCGGCGATAAGCATTAAGAAGTCGCCATTTTGAACTAATCACGAACTGAACTGAACCATTGCGAGTGACTCGTGAATTGCAGGTAAGCAGCCTTTGTATTATTTTCGTGCAGTGTTTTGCAGGACTTTTCTTTGTACTGTAAACTACATTCGATGCCAGTTGAAACCCGGATGGCTGACGCAAAGCTGTCGTCCTTTTGCTAGATGTGCTAGTTTTAATTTCGAGATCTGAGCAATGTTTCTGTGGAACTTAAACTGCGGAACACTTTATTACCTGATGCACGTTTTCCTGGTTTTACAAGTATCATAAGTTCGACTTCAGCTCGAGAACAGTAAAAACTTGCTGATTGACCATGCCCCTGGGCAGGATGAAAGTCATCTCACCATGCATGATAAACTTTATCTGACCCAAAATTATTTCCATCTTGTCCTTGCTGGAAACCACGTACCCTGCTGGCAGAGCTTTTCTTAACTCCACAGGAAGAAAGAAAGGCTCTGCAGAAATTGTGTTTTATGGAGTATGCTCATATTTGCTTGGATATACTGTAGTTTCAAATTCAGGGTGTCTGAAAAACTCAGACCTCAGACCCTGGAAAAGCTCAGACCCCCTTAAAGATCATTTTGGGACTTAGCGTCCTGTCACAACATTGATGATCAACCAAAAGCTAAATTTTACAAATACAAAATGTTAATTGTTAAGACTAGTGATAGTTGATCATTCACCGAAGTGGAGGTGAATAGTGATGGATATTTACCCGGTCGCAAAGCGTTGAGGTAAATATCCATCACTTTCACCGACACTGAGGTGAATAATTGTTTTAGTATATACCACACAAGCTGAATAACCAGTGGACCACAAAATTATTTTATTTCTGACAATATTTATTCAGATAATACTGACAAAATGGTATGAAATTTAAAAAATCTTGCACACCACGCGGTAAGCAATTTCTCATGCAGTAGAAAGTTCTGTCTCGCTTCCTTGCAGACAAATAAAACTTTTGGAGACACTTGTTTAGTTCCTACAGTTGTTGCCATTTATGTATTTTTTTAACAGCCACCTTGTTTATTGAGTAACCATGGCGAAACAGGTAGTACTTGGCTAGTGACCTCCAAACTAGCCAATCAGTACATGCGAGAAGTACTATTCACTTGTGTGGTATATACTAGTTTTATCTGTTTGGGGTGATCTACCGCACCGCTATCCTAAATTCAATTCAATGGTATTTAGGCAGTTTAAAACTTTTCTTTAGTGCTGAGTTAGGTGACACACAGCCAGATTTTATTATTAACAGGACCTAGCACCACTGTGACCTTGAAAATTATGCTATTAGTGTTTTTTGTTTCTAAACTAGTTGTTGTCACCAAAGGATTATTTTCAGCTTGTGTTAAATATTAATGGATTTCAAGCCTTTTACTGAAGTGTTTGTTTGCCTTGTTTGATGGCTAATTGTGCATTTTAGGAGTATCTGGTCACTGCAGCCTGATATTGTTATGGCAAAATGTTTGTAACCAGTATCTGTTTCTGAGACACCCTTCAAATTCAGGCCAAGTCCTATGGCTTCAAATTAGTGTTTACCCAACAACAGCAACAAGCTTCCGCTAAATGGAAAATTTCGGAATTCAGATATCAGTAACTGCTTCCATCTCGATACCACTGAGGCCTTCAATTTTCACTGTTGAGTAAAGGTACACGCAAGTCATTTGAATTGTTGTGTGAATCATTTTGAAAGGCATTTCCTCACCAGAACTATGCACTTCTTTCAAAACTTATGGAAAAGCTGTAATTTAGGAACACAAAGAATCAGTCAATTGAAGGGCTGGGAGCATAACGGACCTATGTCGAATTTCAGCCCGTTTTTCGATTTTGTTTGGATTTGTCCAAATTTTTGCATGTGAACTTCAATTCGATTGAAAAACATTGTCCAGTGTTTTTTTCCGCCGATTTGTGTTTCGTATTGGGAATAGTTACCATCTTCTAAAGAAAAATCGATAACATGATAGTCAATATGGATGGCCAAAAGGACAATGCATTGAGTATTAATATTTGTATTAAATATAAACTTGTGGTCTTTGAACCATGGGACACGAAAGCGGTCTTTCTCGCGGGAGAAACGAAAAGAATTCTGTTATGCTTTTATTTGATTCTGTTACAAACTACTACATGCGTGACAGGAATGTAAGAAACGCACAACAGATACAATACGTCATCAAAATGTCAGCACATTTCTTGGCCACAGTTCTCACCACTAAAAAGTCATTTTTATATGTTCGCTGGCAATGTATTACCTTTAGCAGCACATAAATGCTTTGTTTATCGTTTGATCACCATGTTGAAATGCTTTCCTAAATGTGTTTCACAGAGAAAATCTATTTTCGAACAGTTCTCACCCCATTACGTAAAAATAATTCAAAATTCTATTAATTTCTTTATTGGGACATGGGTGAGAACTGTTGCCAAAGTACTAAGATGCACTTTTGCTGTGATCAAAAGGGGTAGAATAGAAGGGCAACAAATCGGTTTTTCATTGAGAGAAAACTTATCTCGAAACAAGCAATTTCCTTCCCTGCAACACAATTTGAATAAGCAAGAACTGAGGGCGAGAACTGTTACGCATTGAAAGAAAACTAAGTTCTATGTCACGCACTGCGTGACCTACGGCTTTACTGGCTTTCAAGAGAGCGGTCTTTGTATGAAGTGCAGTTATTTTCCCTAACGGTTAAGTGAAACGTTACAGCCACTAGTTGGTTCTATCGCCTCGAAGGGAAAACACAAAATTGGAGCTAGCATTTTGGTGAAATCACGCTAAAGCTATTTGCGCCACACTTAACCTACGGCTAAAAAGTAACTTTCTTGACTTCGTTAATGCACAAAGCAAAAATGTGCACCATACGACTTGGCCGACCGCAAGCCGTAACTTACTTTACAATGTTTCCGCTTCCCAAATAGGCACGGTCACCCTACAACAAGAACGCGAGGTCCGAGTCCTCTTAACCGACGAGTACGATGTGGACAACATCTCTAACAACATTACCCTTCCAAGCGCGTTCACTGGTAAACAAGCAAACCACCACATCCCCCCCCCCCCCCCAACTCAGTGTTGTTTTCTAGGTCACGAACAGTCTCCTGGCAAGCATCACCTTCCAAATCAACATTGCATAAGGGGGAGGGGGGGAGGGAGAAGTAACTGTGGTAGAATTACAAAGAGAGAAACAGTAAGTGAGTGGTTTTTCCATCTGTTTTCAGGTGTCATTGCATAGGGGGAGGGGGTGGGAGAGAGAGGTAAAGTTCTGTGGTAGAATTAACAAGAGAGAAATCGTAAGCAAGTGGTTTTTGCGCTGTTCGTGTTTGGTTTTCTCAAGGAGTTTTGTGCACGATTGTAAAACCGCGAAATGTTTTTTAAACCCGGGAGAGCAAAAATTCGGACAAATCCGAGCGAAATCGAAAACCGGGCTAAAATTCGACATAAGTCGGTTATGCTCTCAGCCCTTCAATTGTTTTTCAAAGGCAGAATGATTATTTGAAATAAATGTTATGGTAAATTTCAAGCCTAGTGAATGAATGAGAAATTGATGTATTATTCTAGAAAGTGACACAGGCATGCTCAGAAAAAAGAAATCCAAGTGCTCCGATCAGGAGTCGAACCTAAGACCTTCCGATTACTAGTTCAGATGCTCTACCACTGAGCTATAGGAGACTCGTGGGAGCTTAGGCCAATATACCACACGTTCAACATTCAAATCCTAGCAGTATGAAGGATATTTGCCCCATGAACCTAGTTTAATGGCCTTTGCTCCTATAAGTCTCCTGTAGCTCAGTTGTAGAGCATCTGAACTAGTATTCAGAAGGTCTTAGGCTCAACTCCTGATAGGAGCACTCAGATTTCTTTTTTCCGAGTGTGCCTGTGTCACTTTCTAGAATAATACATCATAAGTCAGTTATCAAAGAATGATTTCTTTGCTTTTAACTCTGACTCTTAATTCCATGTTTAAGCTGTCAAGTATTCCTCAAAGTGTGTTTGCTTTAGCATTCTAAAAGTGGAGGTGTGTGATGAAGTCTTATTAAGCATAGATTCAAAACATTACTCCATCGAGGCTCTCAAGCTTATAAGAAATTGTTTTGCCTTGGTGCAGTGGGCTCATTTTTGGCTTTCAGTTTTTAATTTATTTTAAAAATGATATGTGCACTATCAAAACCGGTCTAATGACAGAAAACCAGAGTGACTAGGCCAAAAGTTTGGACTTAATAGAGACCTCAAAGGCTTGACATGATTTCTGCAGTCTGAAAACGTTTGTCACAGTTCATGCCAGTCCTTACACTGTTAAACACGGGTGAAATAATTCTGGGATGAGCTAATCTGAGAGCAAAACCATGTAAACAACATCATGGAAATGACTGGACACCAAGCTGAATTTGTCCCAGAATGAGAAGTGATCCATGTAAACAGGCTGTTAGTCTACTTGGCAGCCATTGTTCTGGAGATGTACTGTGTAGTGATCTCAATAACAACTTTTGTAGTACTAATAAAATTTAAGATTCTGTACTCTTAAGTAATAAAAATCATAAAATTTGGGAACAATCTATTTAGACCAACCAAACTTCATAAGCCCTGTTGAAAGAACAAATATGTTCCCAAAGTTTACAATAAAATAATAATTGTTGCCTTCAGCAAAGAGATTTGTGTTGCATAAGTTTCTTGTGCAAGAAAGCAGCACTTCCTAACAACAACCCATGCATTTCAAGGTGACTGGGTAAAATTGTAAGAACACTGACTGTGCTGTGATGGCAATTTTTGTCAATGATCCTGATCACAATGAAAAGCAATGGAGGTCACTCAATACACTTGTACTGTAAAAATTTGAATTTATTATAGCCCGCAAAATCTTCAGTAGAATGAGTGCTAGAGGCGCTTTATTTTTTAAGGCCAATTTAGACAGTAGAGCTTTTGCTTATGACTGTTGCATGCAATTTCTTTTTTGTGCGCTGCTCACGTCATGAAAAAAATTGTACACAACTCTCGTCATTCAACATGCCCATTGCCTACAACTATGACTGTCATACATATAGGATTTTAAAATATGTTTCACAATCCTACAAAATTTTATGTCATACACAACAAGTTGTAAGTTTGATTTACATGAAACATGAGTCAAGAATTTTTAATGAGTCCAGAGATTTTTGTAGCTTCCCACGCAGTCGTTTTTAGGGGACTCGTATTACGAGGTAATACGAGTCCCCTAAAAACGACTGCGTGGGAGGCTAGAGATTTTTGAGGCTATCTGTAAAATCAAAGTCAACGAAAAGTTTGACTTATTCACTGAAGATTTTCTGTGAAAAAAACCAGATACTTTTTTTTCCAGATAGAACATCATGAATTCTTTAAACAAGAAACTGAACTAGTCAGGAGACAGGGTATATGTAGCTAGGGTAATGTAAATTGTCTGACTGGTAAAAAAGAGCTTGACCAATATCAAATAACTTCAAACCCCAACCCTAGATCAAATAATGATACTCCCTTGGGTTGGGCTAATAAACTTTATCTTTACAGGGTGGCCCAGTCAGCAGCAAGGCTGGTATCCATAGGGGCCCTGTAAGTTTGTGGATATTAATCGACCTAGTGATAGACTAAATACATGTATTTTTGGTAAACTTATTATCAGAAGATTGGCCAGAAGACAACCTTGGGTGGTCACCTTTTTTAGATAGAATGCTGTGCAACTGTATAATATTGGGAAGAATGCCAATAACACAAACCAACACTGGAATTATTAACCCTTAATATCAAAGAACAAATTCTCCTACCTTTTTCCCATACTTTTCCTATAAAAGTACTTGGGAGACGTTATTAAAATATCAAGAAATTTCATTTTGGGTTATCATATCCTTAATTCTCATGACCTCAGGGGTGGAATAAGCATTGATATTACTAGGGGAAATTTGATACTGATCACTGTTAATACAATACAAGTCAGAATAATAATATTATTCTTGTGTGTTTATTATGTATACCAAATAGGTTTTTAGCTATGTTTTTTAAAAATGTTTTCATGCTATGATCTTCACATTTAATAACTTAAATATTCCTTTATAAATTATTTTTCAGCTAGGTCACTCACTTTTCTAAAGTTCTTCACTTCCAAGTGTACTAAAGTTTCTATCTTTTATACATGCAGACATCCATAAGAAATTGACCAGTTCTCTTTTTATGGTCAGTCTCAACTTTTAGTGAACTGTGCATGTGCTGCATGAAACTGTCCTACTCTTGAACAGCAAAGACAAAAATCATGTTAAACAGCTTGGGATTTATGCAACCTGAATTTCTCTGTATACTGAGCAAATAAAAGTTTTCACCTACATCTAGACCGAGAATGCTGTATTATTCGGTGAGTGAAACAGGCATACTCGGAAAAGGAAATCATGTAGACTGTTTTACAATAAAAAAAAAGGAAATAACTTTATAATCTACAAGAGGCAAAATAAAAGACTGCAGGGTTTGTTTTCCTTAGGCCATTTGGTGCACTTTGTCTGCTTTGTC
The DNA here is from genome assembly GCF_977016875.1 of Pavona decussata. NCBI lineage: Eukaryota > Metazoa > Cnidaria > Anthozoa > Scleractinia > Agariciidae > Pavona > Pavona decussata. The sequence continues at coordinate 1,735,755 of NW_028145484.1, forward strand.
AAGTCAAGAATTCAATCATTGTTGATGAAAAATAACCTGTCTATTCAGATAGGCCACTCTGAAATAATAATAACCAATCTTAATCATCATCATCATTATCATCTTCTTATCATGGTAACAATTAAGTTTCTTGATATTTCTGATTTTATGTAGATTAAGGACAGATGGATGAAATTGGGATCAAGAATTAGCTGAACAGGTGAGTTCAAGCATGGAAGCTACTTAAGACAAAGTAGTCAGATCAAATAAACAGTAGTTGTAAGTGTTCGGCAGTAGCTCCTATCTAACGAAACTATTGTAAATGCATTATAGACAATTCACTACCTTACAGAGAGAAGTAAGTTAATTATGAAAAGTCAATCCATTTTAAAGGGGCTATATCATGGGGATTTTTATGTGTTTTGATCAAGAATTGTGCTGCAACTGAATCTAAGTACCTATTCCTGTTTATGAAATCCCCCCAAAAACACCAATAAAAAGAAGATGTCAAGTTTTCAATTTTTAGCAATTTTTCAAAGACACAAGAGGACTTGAAAAAGTTGGCCGTTTTTTTCAAGTTACAACCCACTTCTATCTTCGCCATCTGTAGCCAGACTTGTAATTACGTGTAATCACAGTGTACACTATAGTGTTGTAACTTTTAACAAAACTGCAACCTTCATTTTTGGGCTTGCATGTGTGAGAGTGCATCTAGGTACTTCAATGAAAGTGTTACTTAAAGTAACTGACATTGTCCTCCAACCATTTTCTTAGCAACATAGGTCATTCAATGCCTTGTGACATCACACCTGGGTATACATAACCTTGGCTAAAACGGCAACGCAACTGTACTAACAGAAATTGTCATTGTCAGATTCACGCTTGGTCAATACTTACCAGCCGTTACCCTTGCTGAAGGGAATGTTAGACAAAATAGACATTACCTCGCTCCGAAGACCGTTTTCCACTTTAGGGACTAACACACAAACTCTAATTTTCACCATCCCTCCAATAACTGCCACGTGGGCTACAAACGTACTTTTCCTAACTCAATACTGGTTGAAAACTTATCTGTGTGCGTAGTGAGGATATTTTTTGATTAATTTATTTTGCTTTTCTGAAATAGATTGACAGAAACATAACTGGAGTTATAATTGGATGAAGCACCGCAGAAGATACATAAGAAGACTAAGAGGCAGATTATGAGGACATGATGAAAATAATGGAACTTTGTGCAAAAAAAGTTTGTTGAATTAAAGAAACTCACATTGAACGGCCAGCATCAAGTTGAAGTCAATCTATTGTACCATTCTGAGAGAATCGCTGCTTGTAAACCATTTACACTTTTTAACTTTAAGCGATTCGTTAATTCTTTCAGTTGATCCTTTCGCCCGTACCAAGAGAGCCATTTTTTTTACGAGATTTTAAAACAAACAAACAAATAAACACATCAAAATTGAATGAAGTCTTTATAGCTTTGGAATAAATTTGAAGTCGCCATCTATATCCATACACTTATTTATAGCTTGTTTTGCAGCGCTTGGTGCACTGATAAATGTTGCAAATGTCATAGATAACAGAATAAACAGAGAGTTGAAAGGTTTTGGAGATAGACAGTCATATCATGTCTAGGAGGGGCTCAAGATTTTGAGCTATTGATGAGTCAGGGAACATGAAAAGATCATCTCACTGGCACAAATTCTTGAGGGATCTCACCAGCCATCGACCATATGTTATTTGTCCCGTTGAATTAGCTGAACAGTAGATTTGCAAAAGGAAAAATATTGGCTTGCGGAAAGAACTATTTATGAAGGCTCTTAGTAGTTTTCCATTCTTGCTCGTAATGCTAACGAAAATCAGCGGCCGGTTTTGCTTTGATGAGGCCTCTTTAACCCGCTAAACGTTCGAGTAATGAGTTGTAAAATTCGATTGAGGTACGATTTTCCTTTCTATCTGTGAATATATCAACTTTCATGATGTTCCAGCTGGCTTCAATGCTGAACACACTTTTTCATTAATTGAAGAGAGGAAAGACTTCTATTGATCGTCATAAGGCAACCCTATTGACCAACGCTGTTGGTAGACACCGGCGCGCGGACAAAACTTTGTAAGGGGCGCTGAACGCAATTTAATGGAACTTGTTAGTCGTTTGTGAACAGAGACGGTTTTAGAATTTTTGTTGCCCAAATATATCTTGGCTACCAGAATTCAGTGCTGTCTATAACACAGAGGATTTGTAGTACCATTTTCTCTGCGTTTTACTAGACAAGTTGTGGCTTGTACAATGTGCTAAGGGTTCCGCCTAGAAGCCACAGTATTCCGAGTGATCAGAGAGTGAAGGAGGGGGAGGAAAAGTTAACGTGTGGGGAAAAGTATGACTAGGGGAAAAAGGGGAGAGCGTGTACACCTTCACTCATTTATGGCGTAAACTACTGGGCCCTTTCATTTGTCATTCGAGTCCTTTTGCTTTTCGATATTGTTTTGATTCACGAAGTTGAGGTTTTTTGGATGATGTAAATAGCCCATCTTGTTTTTATTTTCCCGGGGCTTTCAGCGCCCAGGTATTACGACGGCTTTGATCCTAAGAAACTGGATCTCCCTGATTGGTTAAGCTCAGTGTCATTCTTCACGCGTTGAGTGAGGCTATTTTACCAGTAAATACATGATTTTCGATCATTTGATTACAAGGTATGGCAAATCATCATGAGAACTTAATTCGTGCTCCGATAGTAGACCATTTTTCCCGACAAAGTATAATCATTTACGACTGGGAAGCAGCAGCAAATACAAAACGTACAAACAAATAACAGGATTATATCTGTACTGATGAAGGGCCTATCGCACATTGTTAAGAAGTCAATCAGATAACAACAGATTGCTGTTCTGATGAGAACCGAATTACCAAAAAGTACGTCATCGTAAAACAACTTTGCTCGAGGGTCAAAGAAATCGGCCGGTGCTGTAGAAGAGCCTGTTATTTCCACTCCCCTTCACCTCCCTCCAAAATAAAAAATAAAACTTGCGCTGGGTGGCAGTGATTTAACTGATTTGAAATCACTTGAAAAACTGGATTATAATGGATAAAAAAAAATGAAATAATTGACTGATAGTTCATCGTGCTGCCAATTGCTGAGCTCCTTTCTCAGTGCGGTTTCAAGTGTTCCGAATTACTCAGTCTGAATTGGACTCACCAGGTGCCACAAAGCAACGCACTTTCAACTTAACTTTTCAACTTTATTTATTGCCCAAAATCACTGACAGGTATCGTTACATTAGTATTTCTTAACCCTTTAAGCCCCGAGGGAAATGCCAAATTTTTCTAAATCGGTAACTATAAACCAGGAGACCACATGTGATATACCATTTGAAAGGTGTTTTCTGGGGTATGCTATAAATCACACCAAAAGAAATGGAGGAGGTCACAGATTGAATTGACAAGTGCCCAAAATAAAAAAATAAAAATGTTTAAAATTTTCCTGTTCCTTGTACAGATTGGGTATGTCCCTAAACTGTAGCTTAATTTGCAGCTCTCAGTGCATTGGTTGTTGTCAGATATTAACTTGGCCTAAAAAGTACAAAGATAAAAAGTTCCAAAAGTTGCAGGGGTGGTAAATCAAGTCTTGTAAAGGAGTGGGGCATGATATTATGCCTTCCATATGCAGATCTTTCCAAGATCTTTTAGTTGTGCAAATTTCACACAAATTGACTGAATATTGAGCATGTAATTGCATCTTGTACCATATGGCACTATCGGGGCTTAAAGGGTTAACAAAAGTCATGATATTGAGCTGGAAAGCTCACAAGCCTTTCTAGGCTTATCCGCGGAGACCCCATATTCACTAGTATCTCCGGTTGTAATAACCGCGCCACAGAGCGCTTTGTGGTGTTTTGATTAGGCCACAAAGCGCTCTGTGGCACCTTCTTTAGTCCGCAAAGCGCTCTCTGGTGATAAAATTGGAAAAATCATATAATGTTCACAAGATCGTGTGATATGCTTGTAGGTGTCAAGGAAACACCCAGTTTTCATTGTTGAATGCCCTAAAACTGACCACAAAGCACTTTATGGCTTCACATACAAAACCACAAAGCGCACTGTGGTAATTGTCAGATAAAACATCACAAAGCGCTTTATGACTTTCGTATAAAACGACTTAAAAAAACGCTCTCAGTGAAGACAAAAAGACATAAATCTGCAAATTCCGCTAGTTAGTTTTAAAGTAACAGAAGTAAGGCGACGGTAGATTAAAAACATGAGACAGACGTGAGTACTGAGATTTGTGTCGCGCTTCTCCTTTGGGCTCCCTGGGTGTTTGTTTGCGACAAATAAATGGTACTGAAAACCGGACAACTGATGTCCCAAAAATGTATATAGACTGAGGACACAACTGAACAATTGAAACGGTACTATTGTAATAAAACTTCAGAACGTTGCCGAACATATTGCGCTCTAAGTCACAGCAATTTTGCTTTTTAATTTGGGTGCACTAGGTTTCTAGAGAAAATTGGAATGCTATGATACGAAGATCAAGGAGAATCGTTGAGTTTGAAGCTCTCCCGTTTGTCGGGAAAGAAGCGTTCTCCTTCTTGTGACCTCTTGTCGGTTAGATCGTAAGCTCAATGTTAGCATTTCCTTCTCTGATTTATCCTCTTATTTACGAGGATAGTATGAACAAGACTTTAGAGGCTTATGGAAACTGAACACCAACGCACATACTGTTGCTTTCGATTTTTAAACGAAGTCGATCGATGTAAGCCGCTCAGTTACGTCGCTTTCAAATCAAGTCAAATATATTTGCCACTTACCCTCACCCCGTCGAATAACCAATTTTGCTCGAAGACCGAACTGCAACGGAGTCTCTTTACCAGTCTTAATTCGCGTGGGCCAAGATAGATCGCATTATGTGATTGGCCCATCATATCACATGACGTCAGAGGACAGGTCTGCAACGGAGGACATAACTGCAATGGTACAGACGTTGGCTATTTTGCGTCTTTTTTGCGTGCCCCCATTCTCGTCCCCAGAGCCTCCTGTCCCTCTTAGCCGGCGGGGCCTTCGCACGAGGGAAAGGAGGCTCTGGGGACACAGGATTTGATTGGCTACTTCCTGACAAAAGAAATCTAAAACGGAAGTGAAAATGTTAACGGCAGAGCGTGGGATGGGCGACTGGCGGCCTGGCGCGAAAAATAAAAGTAGCGTAAAAATGCAGCACGATGGCGGACGCTGAAAGATCGCTAAAGATTCTCCGAAAAAGCCGTTGGCACATTTTTTAAACATCTGTAGGTGTTATAATCAAACGGGTTTTAATTAGAAACCACTCTGTCAATAGTTTCGTGAAGGAAAGACGGTGTGGAGTTGGCAAAAGTCTTTAGAGTTTTTATTCGGGAAGGGAAGTTTCGCTCGATGATAATTTTCCTAAAAAAAACTCTGTCAACCTTGTTTTCACAAGATAAAAAACATTTACGAATTGCAGTCTTTAAAGAAAAAGTAGAGTCTATCTTCGCAGGAGCTTTCATTGGCTGAGATCGAGACAAAAGTGAAAGAGCTCGCAGTTCTACGCAATTGAATGGCTAAATTTCCCGAGCCTATCGGTGCAAACTGCTCACAAATGGCTGGAGCATTCCCCACAAATTTCTAACTTGGAATGAAGCACAGTAAGGGGCATCTCTCTCAACTCCTTTACAGTCCTTTAGCTTTGTGATGTAAGGCAGCAAGAAGGCCTCTATTTCATTTATGTTGGTATCTAGCAACATTGTAAAATATGTTCTTTCTGTTTGAGTTCACTTCAATGATATGATGACAGGATCCACCATCTCTAAGGAATTTGAAATTATATCTCTTGGCTCTGTTGCTGTTACTGTCAGTTCAACTATAGGTACATTTGGAAACATGACACTTAGCATACCTAGGAACAGGTCTAAAAATAATTATTTCCCGATGAATATTATTAAGTTTTGCAACATCCATTTTTTAATTGTTTTTTTTTTTCGGGAGGGGGGAGGGGTTGGTGGCGGAATTTGGGAAATTACCTACTTGAAAGTGGAAGAGGGCAACACAAATAATTTACATGTGCACTGCCATCCCTTCAAATCTAATACTGTTAGAATTATCTTTGAGACATGAAAAGAGGGTCACTAAAAATATGAAAATTCATTGTATTTTATGTCATAATAGAAATTGCATTCAACATTTTGTCTTTTTTAGAACAACTTTCTAATTTTCCTAATATTTGGAACACTCATTGAACCCAATGAACTCAAAATAAGTCTCTTGAAGGCTACAGACACATTAAACACACAAATGTCAATGTGTAATATAATAAGTGAATGAGTTAATGTGTGCTGAAGTCAAAATGGGTGAATTTATAACAGAGATGGATAATCCAACCCGATGAATCTGTATGGTAGTTAATTTGCAGGCATACATGCTAGAGATGGAGTGTTACTAGTTTGCCTGATAATCAGTCATCTGTGTAAAACAGTATGGGCACAGATTATCCTTCTACTGGTATTCATGTATTAAAATTATTAAAAGTATAATTGTTAATAGAACTGAGTGGAGTGCAAAGTTCAATATTTAGTAATTTATTACACCCATTTTGAAATCACATTTCTTTTTGTCAATGTTAATATTTATTGATTTGCTTCAAGAAACCCGTTTTTTAAGTGGTTATTATATAAGGATCACCAGTGATTTTAAAATAGGTTCAATAAACATAGAAACAAATAATTGAATGATCCATCAGATGGTCCATCTTTATTATAAATTGAGCCCTCGAAACGCCAGGTCCATCCTAAAAATGCCAACATACTGTAGTCATTTTCCTATTAATGATTTGCATAACATTGTACAAGATTAACCCTCACAGGTTTGTATAGTGTGATTTAGGCTGATCACAAAGTATATAGTTCTAGAGTATCTATATGTTTATTGTGAAAAGAAGAAGAATAAAACTTGTTACCATTCTGCAATGAGATGTGCCTCATCAACTACAGCTGCTTTGATCTTTTCCTTAATCTCGATCACCACTGTCCAAAACCTGCCTATTTTTTTTTTTCAATAAACTTAAATACACTTAATATTCCTCCATTTGGGATACAGAGAAGTCTAGCGATTCGCCTCAAAGAATCATTGCAGATGGTAGTTTCATGCTGTCAAGTTTGATATCTGATCCCGTATCAGCACATTCAACGGCGATGCGACCAAAATTAAATGCAGTCACTGACCTCAAGCCATGGGTCAAAACAAAGGGCAAAAGTTGGAATATCAAGGATTTGTCGAAGGCAGAGACACCTGACACATCCCTCCTTTTTTCGACAATAATTCTAATTGCGTTCCTGGAAGCTGCTCACGAAGAGAAATCGATTCCAAAATAAGGAGACGCAGAACATTCGCCAGTATCTCAATAAACTTATCGCCTCTAGCAGCCGCCATGTTATTCTCACTAAATTTAATGACATTTCAAGACTTCATACATGAATACCGGAAGTCCTAGAATCTAGGACTTCCGCAATTCTGTGTCCCCAGAGCCACTTGGTCCTCGTGCCCAGCCTCCAGCGGCTAAGAGGACCAGGCGGCTCTGGGGACGAGAATGGCGTGCCCCCAAACAATCCCACAATCACTTGGGCAGTTACTCTCGACCCAGGCCATCACTCATTTTCAAAGTGGGCTAATGATCTCTCTTGGTTGCTCTCCTTTGACAAAACGACTAACTGAAAGTTAAACTTAGCACGTATTGCACTGTCCTTCAATAATTGATTAGTCCTATCCATAGTATAACCGTGCTTTTCCATCGAGTAGTCCCAAGTCGTTCTCCTTCTCTTTTGAACGAGCGTGTAGCGCGCGCAAGAACCTGGTAACGATCCCCTATTTTACCGGGCCCGGAAATTACCGGGAAAGTTTACGGGTGCTTCGAGAAACACATTATCGGGCCCGGTAAAGTTTCCCGGTAAGTTGCAACAAGTTAACGGGCCCGGAAATTACCGGGACTTTCGAGAAACGGGCCCCTCAGTGGCGAACTGCCTCAAGGGATATGTTTTCAAAATGGCGGCAGCGTGGAGAGTTGGTGAAATGCTGCCGATGAAGATCCTGATGGTAAGTGATGGGATGTCTTGTGTTTCTGAGTACAGATATTAGCTAGCGGACTTTTCGTTAATTTTTATACTTTATGGATCTCTTTCTGTGGTAATCCGGCAGAAATAACTTACTTTCCTGAAAGTCACTTGCAGTTGCTCACGTGGGCCGTGAATCTCGCGCACATGTAAGCTCATTTCACGCGGGTTATGTATTGCATGGCAAGTGCAGATTCTCGTACCGAGTGTGATATGTGGTGTGCTGGCTTTTATTACCTTATGATTATTCATTGGTTATCTTTAATACACAAATAAAATATTTGATCATGATATCGTAGTAGTTCTTAGTTATTACTCACAGTTTTATTGAATGTAGCAAAGTAGTTTGTTATAAGCTTCGTTTATGCTTATGGTGATTAGTGTTGTTTCATCTGTGTTCAGTGTAGTTCAGTGTAGTTTACTTCACACGGCCCCTAGGAAGACCATTTGATGCAAATGATATGACATCATGCATAAACTAAGATTATGATGATGGTACTGATGATGATGATGATGATGGTGTCGACCTGTGATGACATGAGCCTCAGTGTCATCATCATCATCATCATGTGGTGATGACTTATAAGCCAGCTGAAGGATGGAGGTCGATAGATTTTCCATCAGAGCATTTCCACCGGACTAACTCAATCATCTGATAGTGTCTCTCTGTGGATGAACATTCACGCAATGTCATCAATTTAAACCAATCAGATTCAGGAAAATTTAGCGGTGAACTACATGTTTTTCTTTATTAGTTTGTAAGACAAAAGTATATAGCAATGAAGATATTGCAAGGAGACCTCAAGAAACCGCCAGGCTTATATAAAGAGGACACCTTGAAAACACAATAAATACAAAATAATGCTGTGTATGTGCAGCATGAACAAATCAAAATTCTTTCAATAGAATTTAAACTTGTGCATTTGTTTCTTGAAGGTAGGAAAGCTAGATGAACCAGTGATATGTGCTGGAAGCGTAATGACTAATAGACTATTCGGAATGGTTTTGAATGAGTTCCGTCCTCCAGATTGAATGCTGTAATCCCTGGAGCAATTTAAATTTGGGATATTGAGCTGAAATTTTTATTTGTTCTGCAAAGTAAATTTTGTTAGTGCATTTAAATTTTTTTACAAACAAGAAATACATGGAAATCACTTAGCAGAACTTGTATGTAGATATCAATGTCTGTTAAGAAGACAGAACACGAACTGGTGTGCGCGCGGATAGAGCGCGCGCACGCATAGACTGATTTGAATTGCCGTAAGCATTTTTGAGTTTCGTAAGTTAAGTTACGCGTACTTTGTCGCGTGAGCGTGATGTTAGGAGTTGAGACGTTTTATTTGGGATTTTTTCGTAGAGTTTAGTGCCAACCACGTTACCATTTTGAGGTTTTTTTTTGGCCGATTATCGTCTCTTTTTTAAGAAGAGTTTTCCGCAATCGCTCGTGAACAATGTCTATAGTATTGAATAGTATTATTCAGACTTTTGCTGTCGTTCAAAATTGTAAGTTGTCTTCAGCTTTTGATCATGTTGTTTATTTAATAATTATTTGTCTCAGATGTATAATTTCAAGCAAGTGAGATGGGCAGCACGGCTGGTCAATAGAGCCACAAGGTCCACTAGTCCTGTTAAACAGGACAGACAAGTCAAACCAATTAAACGATCTACGGTAAGCATACAAGATGCTTGTCTTCTATGTACTGCAGTTTGAATCCTTGATCTTAAACTCTTTATTCTGCAGTATAAACTTTGTATATGATTATTGCATATTTTTGCATTTAAATTCCCTATGCACTGCCATTTTGGATTTTATGACGCCATACCACTGCTGCAATTGTCAGAAAGTAGAAGCAGAAGCAGAAGTTCCTATGTAGAATAATTGGGCAACTGTAAATAATGTATAGAATCCAAAATGCAGAAAATTCAGAAGCAAAAATACGTGATAATAAAATCCAGTTTTTAGAATACGTAAATGCTATCTCCATTTTTTTAAACAAAGCTTAGATATTTAGACACTACTTCCAACAATTTAATGCCAAATTGTTACATAATAAGAGTGGAGTTTCCCTTTAACCCCTAATATCAAAGAACAAAATAATTCTCTGATCTTGTTCCCAAACTTTTCTTATAAAAGTTCTGGGGAGAAGTATGTTCTTGAAATAAAAGAAAATTCTCAGGAAGTGTGGAAAAATTATGGCTGTCAGAGTGATTTAAAACCCCAGGAAATGTCACTTTCAGGAGTAGAACCTTTCACCTTTGGTGTTTGCATTATCGGAATGTCACATTAATTTTTTTCGTGGATACACGCTTGGGAAATTAATGCTCCATGAAATTAACTGTCAGTGACAATTTAACTTTTTTTATTTTCTTTGTCTTAGCATGAAGTTGAGCATTAATATCTGTGATAACAAATTAAAAACATTGTTACAATGTACCAAGCATAGGCTGAAGTGTCAGCCATCTCCTCCCCCTAACCCATTTGGGGGGGGGGGCATAGGAGAGAGTCTCTACTGTTCCCCCCCCCCTCCCCAGTTGATTTGGGGGAGGAGTTTCAGACTATACCAAGCATTGCTGGTCTTTTGCTTTAGCTTCAATTGCCGCTTGAGATTTTAAGGTGACTGTAGTAATACTTACCAGTCACTGATAGCAATTAACTTACTAATAACAGGAATATTTTTTAGGATATCAAGTCTTTCCTTACAAGACAGCTTAACAAACGAAAAGATGTGACACTTGGAAGAGTGCCAGTTGTATCAAAACCAAGAAGAACAGTTGCTAAGGAATCTATTTCCATAGGACGCAGAGAGATTATAATCAAACCATCTTGTGAGGTAAAAGATAGAATACACTGTATGTGTTTATTTCTATTTAAGTGGGTAGGGGGTCATTGCCACCCTGGATCTAAATTGAAGGGCTTCCCACTTTTTTGGCAAAATTTTGATTTTTTAGCAAGATCTCAATAAATCTTGACATACTGACTTGTTTTGACAAAGCAAAAAAAAAATGCTTTAAAAAAAATCACAGAACGACATTCTTTATGGGAAAACAAGTCCGTATGTAAAAAATTTAGCGAGATCCTGTGAAAAAATGAAAATTTCACCAGAAAAGCGATATATGCCTCTTTTGCGGGAAGCCTTCAATTGGCTTAGTCAGTTGGTGGATCAATGGCAAGAAATTTTACTTTACATTGTCTCTCTACACCACTGGGGGTAACCCTGCAGTGGACTAGCATCCCATCCAGGGGGGAGTAATAATACTTCCATTAACTTACATGTATCCTGTGATTGCCTAGCAACCCATCCCTAGGAGGGGGGTAGTAATAGTCCTAGTCACTTCATGCTGGGTATCCTTTGTTGGACTAAAGTACCATCCAGGGGGGAGTAGTAATACTCCTAATTGCTATTGAAGTGTGATTTTACGGTACCTTTTTTTACCTAAACAACAAAAAAAGAAGAATATTAATTTTACAGGATTAGTTACTGCTGTAGCCATGTCCAAATGATATTTACACCCATACTCTATATTTTATGATGAAGTTTGTTTGTTTTTTCTACTCTTTCAGAATCCTGCTTTCACACCAGAAGACAGCAAATTGCAAATGTCTTCATTTCACTCCCTTGATTTAAGAGAAGATGTTCTGACTGGCCTACAGAACATGGCGATTACTAAACCCACAGTAACTCAGGTCAGTATTAGACAGAATCTAGATAATATCTGTGGACAAATATCTCTGACATAGTTTGAAAATTGATAAAGGTTAGCTTTCATTTAATTTTACAGATGGTGACAATTCCTCCAATCCTCAATAGAGAACATGTTCTTTGTGCAGCACAAACTGGTAAATTGTAAAATTAAATTAATTTTCTCTTTGTATTGTGATGTTATAATCCTTCATTTGGGCCCTGCAGAGAACTCAGTTTAAACTGCAGCCACTGATTTATGTATAAAAGAGATCAATGATTTGCACATCATTTATGTACTAGTTATGTTTTTATACTGAAATCCTAGCAGTATGTACAATTTTTGTTGGGCACAAATCCAGTTTTAGGACGGTGCCTACTTTTGTTACTGTGCATATGTTCTGCACATCTTGAGATACTCAGGTTTCCTATGGGTGGTGCCTACTAACACAGGGATATTTTTGTGCGGTTTAAAACTATGCGGAGAAAGCAGAACTTAAAAGCAAAGTGCTCTTGGTATCCAAAAAGGAAATTGCGGGTAACCACGCATTTTTCAGAGATAACAAAGCTTCAAAATGGAAAAAAACGCCATACATTGCTTTGTTTTTTACTGGTTTTTTAAATTATTGTTGCTTAATTATCTCTTGAAAATGCGTGGTTACCCCCAATTTTCTTTTTGGATTCTAATAGCCTGTGCTAAAATCTGCTTTTCCCAGATATTCATAAACGGCGCAAAAATACTTCTGTATTAGTAGGTACCGTCCTTAATAGCCTAGCTTCCATGAGTCTCCTGTACTTCAGTGGTAGAGCATCTGAAGTAGTATCCAATTTGACCTGGAAAAGGTGGAGAGAAGAGCCACCCTGTGGATTCCATTGAAATTCCCATTTATTTTGTTTTATTTTTATCCCTAGTAACAGGAAGGTCATAAGTTTTTTTTTTTCGAATATGCCTGTGTCACTGACTCAGTAACACATCATTAATTGTCACATTTAAACTGGTTCAGATATTTCCGCTTTTGTGTATATCAGTGTTTATCGGCTGATCCAACTTTATGTATAAGGGGGTTGGTTTGTAAAGCAACTGCAATGCTGCGTCGGTGGGGAGTAGAAACAAATGTTTGGTTTATCAGCAGAGTTGATAGCTAAAGGTATATTGGCCACCGTAAAGAGATTCGAGTGCTGACATTGTGAATGGTAGCTCTTCGTCACAGCGAATCGACGAATCAATTCGCTCTGTCAAAGGGCTAACGTATACTCGAAACATCAGCAGCACCCGAATCTCTTTACGGTGGCCAATTTACCTTAAGTTGTTGATCCAACCTTAGCTTGGGGCCTCGGTAATTGTCCGATGAGAAAATGAAAAGCGACTGACAAATACCCGAGTGGGTGGATGGTCAGTCTTGGAATTGACTCGTGAACCTCGATAAAACAAAGAAACATATGATAGTAATTTTACATTTTGCAGCAGTACACTGACTCTAAAGTGCAACAGCTATCGCCTCGGTATAAGATACACCATGGTTAAATTCACGGCACTAGAATTACCTGGTATCGGTTTTAAAACGATGTCTGTAGCCATTGCTATATTTGGGTATATTTTTGGATTTTTGTAGGCACAGGAAAGACACTCGCTTACCTTGTACCAATAGTTCATCATTTGAAAGAAGAGCAGGAAAAGGGAGTAATATCACGGCTTAAAAGACCCAGAGCGCTGATTGTTGTACCCAGCAGGGAACTCGCCTTCCAAGTTTTAGTAAGTAATATTCAGTTGAGATTGTTTCTAAAATCGGCTTCGAGCAATTACACTATTTACAGGAACAGCGAACTCTTCCAATTATGAACACGCTACGTGAAAAAAGTTAGTGTCGGTTAATCAGTTTAAGGGGGAACTATCACGAATATTTTGGTCACATCTGCTCAAATATTTGACGAAGAAATCGATGTATGATCAAAAAACAACTCTACCAGCTACATTTTAAACTCATTCCTTTTTATAAGGAAGTTGTTCATTTTATTGCGACGTAATTAGAACTCCGAGCAAAAACAGGCAAATCAGGGAAAATCACAGCGTAGTCACGTGATCAGCATAATGCTGCATTAAACAGCAACATCTGACAACAACAACAACAACAGAAACACCTGAAAACCGCTTCATTTTGTTGATAAAGCATTCAAACTTGGCTAAAAAAAAGTGCCCTTCAAGATGTGGACGTAAGCCAGAGTCTTTGTCTTGAAACGACAGCGAATCATTGAAACGTATAGTAATGGACGGGTCGTAGAGCTCAGGGAATACTGAAAAAATAAGTGATTACTTTCGACCTTTTAGTCCAAAACTACTGTTTTTATTGACAAGAATTGTTGTACTGTTCTTTGTAGAAAGTTGCCAAGTCGTTGAGTCATAGCGCACGATTCCGTTCAGCTCTTTTAACAGGAGGAAGAAAGCTGGTAAGGTGGCGAACATAGTCGTGGTTAGTTTAGATTAGAATTTGTTGTGTAAAGGCGCAGCACACTTACTCACTTATTCCGGCCCTCACTTACTCCCCAGAGTAAAAATGACTTATCAAGTGGAAACTGAAATCACAAAGTCTAGCAACAAATTTAATATTCATAATATGAAATGGGGCAAATATAAAAAGTGTAATTAAAACTCACACCTATTATGTCATGAATTATGCATGTTAAAAGCACCAGTTGCCACAGTGATGCGTATGAGTGCAATTGAGTGTATGTGCGTGTATATGCGTGCTTTGTTTTTATTTCATTATTTCATTATAATTTAATATGTACGTCAATTTCTCTACTTAATGTATTAGCAATGTATTACAGTGAAAAAAATTAATAACAATTAATACAAAAAAAAAACTTACTCACTCATCCTCATTATGCCTCTGTGACACATAAGTTCCTCACCCGCAAATGTTGTTGGAGATTCAATTACACTGAGATGTATTCCAGTGTATATTGAGGTTCAATATTGACTTGTAATTATGGTACCCTACTTTTGGGCAGTGACGTTACCGAAAAACACTCCGTTGCAGGGTTCTTAAAGTGACCCACCCCTCCCCTCAGTTAAGTGGATATGCAACATTCAGCAAGTGTTGCCTTTTGTACTTCTACTTGTATTTTAACTTATTCAAAATGCTTATTTCCTCAGAGAATTTTGAAATCGGGCCTGGAATCTCCTGTTGATCTGCTCGTCGCCACTCCAGGAACATTACTGGAATTTCGTGAGAGAGGTATGATACCTGAATTAAGGGGGACACCACGGAAATCGAAGTTTCCTAATCATTAACTATGTCCTAATGAGTCGTTTCTAGGTTATGTGTACACTATGTTGGATAGCATTTTATGCCGTTGTGAAAAATACTCCGGCCTGCATGGTGTGAACAGAAGTGGCCCAAAACCGCCGCCATCTTTCCACTAGAATCCAATCCTCGCTCCCCGTTGTTGACTTCCGTTTCAGTTCAATTCTCTGTTCACACTACTCAAAACCTATCTGACATGTGACGATTCACTTTCAAGACCAAAGCAGCGCAGCATCGCCCGGCACAAAAATCGATCCGAATTCGGCGTTTTGTGTGTGAACGAAAGCCCTATCCGATATATTTTTGGTGCCGGCACAAGAGCTATCCGGTATAGTGTAGACATAGCCAGAGTCTGGAATTGAAAGGACCATTCATGCTGATGATTGTGAAGTGAACCTGTGTGAATACCCTTATCTGTTTCACGTCGTTGCGGGCCACAAATAAGCACCGCCCATAGGCTAGGATCGTTTGTTGTCACGTCAAATGTACAGCGCTCCACTTTGCGATGTTTTGAATTTGACGTGTGTTCTTCAGGTCGGCTGTTCTTCTCAGACGTGGCTTACTTGGTGATAGATGAAGCTGATTCCATGTTTGACGACACGTTCAAATCTGAAACGATGAAGCTTCTCGAAACGATCAGCGTGAGTATACATCTACACTCTGTTTTTTTTTTTATAAGAACCTTTTTTATAACAACGTCGAGGATGAGATTAACTAAAATTTAAGAACATACTAAGAACATTACCCAGTCAATTAAGAACATTTTATTTTGACCAAAATGTTCATGAACAGTATAAATACGGATAAAATAATACGTGTAAAACTTCTGTATAGAGCGGATTCCAATTGAGTGTCGTAAAATCAAAACCAAAGTAATTACTCTGGCCAATCGCAACAGATGTAAACAACACAACGAGCCAATCAGAATTCGAGACAAATACACGTAACTGGCGCCAAGCGCGGGAAAACGATCACAATTTCAACTATCGGGAACTATCGCAATAGTTTTCTCAACTATCGATAGTTTCAATAGTCATCATCAAATAATCGCTTGTAGTTCTTTGTCTGTGATTGAAAAATACATCCCGGCCCCGTTCCCCTGCTCGTCAGTGTTGTTAAGGTTGCCGTGAAACCAGGAGCATTTAAAGTTAAATGCAACTTTGTTTCTATTTCTGTTTGATAGTGGCTTGTTTCCAGGGCCTTATTTGCATTTAAAAAAGCGACAAGTAGTAGCTCTGTATCAAAGTGCACAATCTGTATTGATTGAAGAAAAAATTACAACATTTTCGCGATAGCATCGCAATGTATCATTAATATTGCAAAAGTATGGAAGTAGTACTTCAACTATCACAATACTATCGTAATAGTCAAAATGACCTCACCTTGTACAACTTAACAAACGATAAAAACGGAAGTGCTGTTTATTTTTTATCGCTTTTCAGATAAGACAAGAGAAACCGCCTACTCGGTCCAGCCTACCAGTGGACACCCAGGTTACTATTGTTGGCGCAACGCTACCAAAAGAACTTCTGAAGGACACACTCCAAGATATGCTACCGGTACGGACTGGAAAACTTTAAATCTGTTTATCTGATTTTGATAAAATTGGTTGCGCTTAAACTTTTAGCTCAATGAATTAATCATCCCAAGTTTAACCGAAAATTTCTATTAGTTTTTTTTTTTTAACGCTTTTCAGTTCTTGCGAGTGTGACTCACATGGGTGCAGTTAGTTCGTAAAAAAAGAGTAAAGCGCGGGAAAAAAGTCAAGCCGGTGCCAAGCGCGTCAAAGCATACAAAAGCGGGAACACGGGTGACTTGAGAAAGCGCGGGAAAATGTTGTACCCAACAAAAAGGCGCGAAAATGTGTTGCCGGTGAACAGTGACAAAAAGTCGCCGTGGGGGCGCGGGAAAACATGAAACCTTTGACAAGCGTTAAAAAAGCACTGAGTGACATCATGTGCGCAACACAAACAAAGAACAACAAACAAACAAACGTACTATTATTGTTATAACTCACTTGTCTTATCTTTAGGACTTACATACTTGCACGTCTTGTCTTCACCGTGTGCTGCCTCACGTAAGACACACGTTTGTGAAAATCCTACAGGAGCACAAGGCAGGTATGAAAAACAGATTGCTATTTGTTTCTCTTAGGAGCGAGAATTCTAGTCGAGGTTTAAGAAATAACGAGCCTTTCTCCCTGCTGTGTCTGGGCAGTAAGTGTCGTGAGTTTATGTGCTAGTTTTACGAGATTTTCGTTGATTCATATACTTATCATCGGTGATGTAGCCCTGTTCATGGGGCGCCGGACGACCCTAGCCCAAAAGCATAACTGCCGTTCGCAGCAGGCGCCCGCCTTCTTGGTTCCTTATTTATATGCTTACCGCACCCTTATTTAACTCTCATGGCGAAGCCAAGACCAGAGGTGCTTAACCTTTATGCTTGAAAACGTTTACACTCTTAGAGTCTCGTTGAATTGAACTTCTCCGTTTTCTACAGATTGCCGGTTAATTCGTACAAACTGATCGCCCAATGGGTATCTTAATCTTCGAAAAGTTAAAATGCTTTTGCTTTCAAAATTTTAAGACTGAATTTTTGGTCATGAATTTTGTGCATGTAAAATAGTTTTTCGGGTCCGAAATCTTTTCGGGAGTTTTAACGTATCCGTAAGAAGAATTTCGACTGTAAAATTATCCCAGTTGTGCTTTCAAGAATCCAGGCAATGCAAGTTTGAGAAAATTTTATCTAATGACCTGGCCCCAGTGGTCCAAAGAGAGGATAACTCTATCGATTGAATAAATCGCTATCCAGCGGATAAAAAGTACTCCAACCAAAGTTTTTGGAATGTTTTTCACACAATCCCCTAATTAAATTCGACAGAAGCTTCTACTTTATACACAAATTGTCGCGCTATAGGGAAATTCTTGCACACATTTTATGTGCCACATAGCGACCTATCCAGTGGATAAAATTATGCGCTCTTTGAACAACTGGGGCCTGGCTATTTGCTGTTGACCTCTTGTTTGTTTTCTTCCTTAATGTACACAGAAAAACTTCTAGAAATTCTTAGGGAAGATCTTCAAGTGCCCGATCGACGAACGGTGGTATTCTGCAACACCACACCAAGCTGCGACTTTTTAGGACATTTTCTTACAGAAAGCGGCGTCTCGCACATTAAACTCCATAGTACCCTTGCTATTCAGGTACGCGTGATGTGAAATCATATTAAAAGCTGTACATGTATCAAAATTTCGTGCGTAAAAGTTGGAATATTTTTTATTGTGTTCAATTTCTCCATTCTCGGCTTCTTGGAGAGTTGATTTTAATGTTTTTTTTTCGCTGCTTTTCCTGTTTTAGGAAAGGAGTAATTTGTTCAATGAGTTTCAACAGGAGAAGGCGAGGATTCTCCTCTGCACTGATGTGGCGTCCAGAGGTTTAGATACCGATGTAAGTTAATTTGACAATTCCCCACTCCAGAAACGACGGGGAGCCTGGTACGAGTGAGGGATTATGGGATCTTTTGGGTAGACCGATGGAAATTGCGCCAATGAATAAGTGCATTTCTCGGCAGTCAGTTGTATAAGAAATACTCCCTTAGGTGGAAACTATTTTACAAGAGCTACGCTACCCCGAGAAAATGCCGAAGAATGCATTCATTCGTCGGCCCGTCCACCCAAACGATCCCTCAACGATCCCACAATCACTTACCCGTACCAGTCCTTTCACAGTTTCTGGAGTAGGGAATAGAACTGACACAGCGCGAACTGAGTGCCGCATTTCAGGGAGAGCTGCAAAACGGTTAAGTTGGTCAGCGGTGCTTAACACCAGCTTTCAAAAGGGCGGCCTTTTCCACCGGATTTCCCAGTTACGCTTCTTTGGATATATTAAAATTCAACTTTATAATGAGGCTTAGAGGACACAAACAAAGGAAACTGAATAATCATGTTTATTCATTTCTGTTGTTTGTGTCCTCTAGGCCTCGCATTCAAGCTGAATTTTAATATTTCGATAGGAGCCTATTACTGAAACAGAGCCAGTGGCCAAAGCCGGCATCACGTTTAGATTTTTCTTTCCGTTTTTATACGGCT
This sequence comes from Pavona decussata, assembly GCF_977016875.1. NCBI lineage: Eukaryota > Metazoa > Cnidaria > Anthozoa > Scleractinia > Agariciidae > Pavona > Pavona decussata. The sequence goes on from NW_028145484.1 coordinate 1,754,916, forward strand.
ATCTTATTTTCTTTCTAAATCAATTTGACCAAACTGTACATTTACCGTCTTTGCATTCATACATTCTTGTCAACTTCGTTCTTACAGTGACCTGTCTTTCTCTCAGGTGGATCACGTGATCAACTTTGATTTTCCCTCAAACGTCACTGACTATATTCACCGTGTGGGTAGGACTGGCCGCGTAAGGAGTGGTACCAAACAGAGAGAGGTCGCGGTAGCCACGAGTTTCATGACGCATAACAGAGACGTGCGAATGGCGCTGATAATCGAGGTTGGTTTTCTGTGTTGCCGGAGACCTTCGTTGAAGGTCCTGAAGTGAGGAGGGGGGGGGGGGGGGGAAGTTAAACATCCCATCCCATTTTCCCGGATCAAATTTTGCTCAACTCCCAGCTTCCAGCCCTAATTTTACAACAGATTGCAATCCCATAGCCCCAAATCCCATTCTCCCATCGAAACAAGGGCCAAATACTAGTTCAAATTTTACCCCTTTAGCACCCTCTTTATTTGACTAATGGCTGTTGAGATGTGGATAGGTTAAAAACACTTGTTGCAACATGTGTTTTTAACTGAACTATCCACATCTCAACAACCATCAGTCAATCGCAATAAGCACCCGATTCCGTTTAAGGGTCGTGACAGCACGTCCCTGTGTTGGCACAAACTTTGTATATTTTCTTTCCGTCCCAACGTACCCTCGGGTTTGTAAGTATATAAGTATAAGTCTAAGTAAATATTTTTGGACGAAGGTCACGTGACGGCTGGATGGGATGCGTTGCTTCCGGGCGATGAATGACAAGTAAATTGTCCATATCCTGTATTGTAAAGGACACGAGAGACCGTTTATAATAAATCAGTCAACATGAGGAAACGTAAAAAGCTCCCAGGTGTGGGGAAACATTGTTCTCGCCCGTAACACGGTTCGTCGGAGTGTTAAAATATGGTTGGTATCTTTTTTGTTTCTAGGAAGCGGCTAGGACACGACAGAGTGTGAAAAGTATCGAAGCGAGCATGACAAAGCCGACACCCAGGGCACGTGACATGCCTTCATCGACTAAACGACCTGGAAGACACCTCAGCTCACCCCAAGCTCGTGGCTCTCTTAACCGTTCGAAGAAACATGGACAAGATAAAAAGGGAATTTCTAGGAGTCTAAGAAGACAGTGATGCCTCTGATCTCCTCCGCGACCGTTTTGGAAAGCCCGAAAAGGAAAGAGGAAAACGCGAACTGTACCCTTGAACTGTTGTTGGACGATGCACTGCTCTCGTGAAATGTCGACTCTGAGGGAAAATCGGAAGCGCCGAGCGGAAGGTATTTATCGAATAGTGGATGAACATATGAGCAACTGACTCACTTTCGCTGTACATCTCCGAAGAGGCATGGGAAGAGATACTGATAGAAAGCATGGTGTAGGCCATTTTACCGTTGTGTGCTTAGTGACCTGGCCTTTGATTGGAAATGAGGCCGGGGTGACCTTTTTTTGATACAAACCTCACTGCTTTTCATTTGTAAATGCAAACTTGTTAGCATAAGAACAGCGTGATCTACATGTGAAAAGCAGTGAAGCAAGATCACCCTCAGCCTCGCTTCCAAGCGAAGACCAGGTCACTAAGCACACAACTGCAAAACGGGCTATCAGTGGTTTGCAACCAACCAGTTGACAATGGTGTGGCAGCCATATTGGGAAAATTAACAGATGGAGGGAATGAGAAATCGCGTTTGTGTTGGCACTTCCATGGCGGCGATGACATAAAATGCTTAGAATTCAATTTCCCGAGTGGATTGTGAAAGCAGTAAGGCGACGAATTGATGATTTATAACTAATCCCTGGCGATTTAGTTGACGGTGGAGTGGTAGCCATGTTGGTGAAATTTAAAAAAAAAAAACAAAAAAAAAAACAACAACAACAACAACAACAACAAAAGGAATGTGAAATCGTATTTTTGCCCAGCAGCATGGCGGTAATGGCGTTAACTGCCAACGATTCGTTTCTCGGATAGATTGTGAAAACAATAAAGAGAACAAGAACAATTTACCTTTGAACTCGAAAAATCGAATCCAGTGCTTCAAGCCCAGCATATGTTTCCGACTTTATTTCTCTGCGCTAAAAAGGGTTTTTCGCTTCTTGGCTAAAACCCACGGCGACGCTTGTTGCACACGCTAACACGAACTTAATACAGTTTCCTCTACTGCGATCATTTAGGAATTTAAACCCTGATGGCCGCAAAGTATTACAGATTGCAATAACGGTAAAAGGCTCCTTCTTAACGCAAAGCGTTTTTCTGGTCTTGCTAATGGCCAGTTACCATGCCGTTACTCGCCATAAAATACCATCAACCACTATAAGCTCCAGATTAGCTTGTTGATGATTTATTTTTCCTTACTGATGAGATACACACGAATAACAACATGCACAAGCGCGCGGTTCTAAAATGAAAACAAAAATAGCGGTAACTAAAGTGATACCGAAACGAAATGAAGCGAAATAAAACGAAATAAATGCAAATAAACAAAGAACACAAGCTGGTACCTCATACAGTAAGAGATCCCCGGTAAGGAAACAAAAATACACAGATAACCTCCGTGGTAAAAAATTTTTTGACCGAGCACTTAGCAAGTAAAAATATAAATCGCTACCAGAGAATCATGGGAAACAAGCAGGCCCGCAATGCTTGCAAAGTACTTGAATAGATCCTACAACCACAGTAGGTTATGTCAACCAATCAAAATTACTGATTTTAATATGGTCTTTCTTGTGATATAAATAGTTCATGTCCTTGCCTAAATTTACAAATTTATACATGAATTGGATATATGTTTATCCTTTCGGAAGAGACGTCGACCAAGCAGATTTTTGAACAAACACTGAGTTTATTAACAATTAAGTTTAGTGTTTTACGTTGTCAAACTACAAAGGGAAAAAAAGAGAAATATATACGTTACAATATTTTACAGATACAGCTAACTACAGGAATTGCGAAAGGTACAAGAAAATCACTAAAGCTACTTACAATTCTGGTTGCCTTCTCTTCTGCTTTATGAAGCGAGGCACGTACTGACCTATTTATTCTTTTACAAAAAATATGCATGATATGTAAAACACGTACCTTTTAACACGCATTTATTAGTCCTTTACAAAGTCCCAACTTTTACGGCAAAAATATGCGCATTATGCAAAACAATACTTATTTCCTTTTAAACTGCTCCCAGAATAAACACTGCCAGTATCACGATGAATATGCTCTTTGCAGCAAGAAATTCTTCCCCAAACATAGGGTGCAATTGACAAACAGCACTTCTTCCAAGTATGTCACGTGTGCAGTATCGAAAGGCGTCGAAACAGCTATCGATACTTTATATCCAGAGTTATCGAGCATTTGGTATCGATATATTAAACTTCCCGGCTTATCTTTTATAAGAGTAAATTGCACTCCTTTCTCCTTTATCACGGTAATTTAAAACTTTTGTGCAGGCCAGATAGCATAAAACAATTGACTCTGGTGTAAAAAAGCACCTTACAATTAGTAAAAAAGCTGAGTTTGAGAGTTTTGTCTTTTGAAATAGCGAGCATATAGCTTCGTTAAGTCTAAAAATGTTATGGGCGTTTGTGTGAAAACGGGCAAGTTTTTCTCGTCGATAAATAAAGCGCTGGAAAGTAAAGAAAAACCTCGACGTTCCAACATTACTGTCTTCTTGAGGGTACAAAAAATTTGCACGGTGCACCCTTATAAGAAGAAAGTATTGTCGAAACGTCGGTTTTTGTTTTTCAAGTTCCAGCGCTTTATTTATCAATTACTACTTATTTGAAGGCGCTGCGCAGTTTATAAATTTTTTTAGTTTTTCACGTCCTCATACAATAGTCTGCAAAAATTCCTGAATTTACGTTGATTTATCGTCGCTTTTTTTAAAGACAAGTCTCTCCAACTTGGTTCTTTTTATAAAACTAATTTTCAGGTGCTGTCAGCACTTTCCAGCAGTTTTAATTGGTTTTTGTTACCTGGCAAAATTCTAAATTACTGTGGTAAAGGTCTATGTTAGGAGGAAGGGAAGTCTGGATGGCAGAGACAATATGTACGGTCGAGTCTGTCTTTCGATTAAATTGAGTAGCTATTATGGCGCTTTCTGGGCCCGGTTGTTCGAAAGCCGATTAACGTTAATCCACGATTAAAAGTTAACCGAGGTTTTCTTCTCGCTCGTTAAGGAAGGTTTTTAAGGCTAATTTTAAGCTTATGGTAAAGAAAAGTTTAAGGCAAAACTGAGGGACAAATTTCATTTGGAAGAATTCGCATGGGATAGTAAATAAACTCGAATCAAAGTTCACTTTAACCCAGGATTAGCTTAATCTAGCTTTGAACAACTGGGCCCTGGGCTCAGTTGCTCGAAGCATGTCTTTCACTAGTAATTTAGGAGAAGGTTGTTGAAGTGGCTGTGTCGAGGAGGATTCTGTCTCTGATGCAAGAGTTTCGTGAGATTGAAAGCGGACCTTTTCAAATGCTTTGTGGAAACGGGCAACTTCCATTGAAACTTTTGACTTTCCAACACAGTCCTTCCAAAATCTCTTGTCAAGGATCATATATTGGATTGGAACCACTGCAAAGCTGGAATAAGCTAACGAGTATGCCCAGAGGTAAGCACAGTGTATTGGCAAGGAGGCAAATCTGTTTCTTAGTATGACCATTATGGCAAACATAAGCCACAGGCTCAGGTAAGTAACAATCATGGCCACGCAAATTTTCGTTAGTTTGACTTCCTTCTGCACGCCTGACTTGCCGAGGACGGCCCGAAGATGTGACGAGTGCTCCCGAACATGCTTGACAATCCCGTAAAACCGGTTGAAGATGACGCAGAGTGAGGGGACAATCCATACGGTTACTACGACGAGCATAACATTCTTCCCCGTGTTTGCCAGGGTGTCAAATACCCGCCCGGGAACACTGCATAAGGGCTTCCCTCGTGCGACGGTTAATATATGCCCGGTGCCCCCAGGAACGACTGTGAAACATGCAAAGAGCCAGATGAAGATGAGATAATAGGCTGTTTTCCCGCAGGTCATTTTGCGGACTGGTGCGCGGCAAATGGCATCGTAGCGATCAATAGCGATGGTTGCTAATGTCATGATGTTGACAGCGAAGCACGTGAACATTGTGAAGAATCGCGCCAAGCACACTAAGTAATCAAGTAAATAAATTCAAAATTATGTAAGCTTATAAAATGTATTTTGTCATTTAAATTCTGAGTCATACTTGGGTTCAATACACGGACTTAAAAGTTAGAACCATCTTGTGAAACAAAACGACAGAAAGGTACTTCGTCAACAGCCAGTCAAACTTTAGGATTTTGTTCAGTCTCAAAAGCTACAAACCTTAAGTTGTGTAATAAATAATACCAGTAAAATTATATAAGAAGGAGCTACCCTAGTGGCTTTCGTGAATTTTCGTTACCGAGATTTTTTGCCTGGATCCAAAAAAAAAAAAAAAAGAAAAGAATAATTTACTGACCCATCATTTAGACGAAGTTTTCACATCGTAAAGCATGGTTTTAGTCGACAAAAAGATAAAAAAAATATATATCAGTTGTAAAAATTTATCTCAAATTACCTTGGTTATCCGAGAGGTCGGAGTTGCCGTTGAGGGCTCGCACATGAAGCGGAAGGCTGATCACGTAAGCAATGAGATCAACGGCCGCAAAGTTTATGATCAGAAGTTTATCGGGTGTTAAACTACCTCGGTGATGTTTGAAGCTGAAAATAAGCAGGATCGAATTTACCATAATCCCCAAGAAACACGCTAATCCTAAAACAACATTTTGCCCAACTAAACCTGGGCACTGTGCGTTGGTTTGATCCTGTGAACGCCCCAGCGAAAATGTAGAGTTCGGAGAGGTGGTCATCTTGGATCTTCCAGCGGTTGAGGAGATTCGGCCGTAAAGTTTTGCCTACTAAATTAATCTTTTGTTTTTGCCGAGTACCTGGACCTGGATCAGCAATATTCGATTTTAAATCTTCAATGAGCAGATGACCGTGGATGACGTCTTCAATTTGATAAGGAAATCTTTGCACTGAACGGTTCGGATCGTGTAGTACAGGTTTAGAATACAAAAACGCTTAAATACTGTAATACGAAGGCCAGTCTTGTTACGCCTATATTGAATCAGCAATAGATACGTGATAAAATGAGACTTAACAAATATATCTTTGAATTTGCATAGCGATTATGCATCCGACTTTTAAATATTGATTTTTTCAACATAGCTTCAAGGTTTATCGCGACAAGCCTTGGCAACAAAGAGCTAAAAGATCATTGCCTATTGGCGCTTTTTACTTTGATAGTAGCGGGGATTTGGAAATAATTACTCAGAGTAAACAGTTATTGAAGCGAACTACATCAGAGGCTGCGAATTAATTCGTTGTTCTTCATTGCTCAGAAACAATTGGAAAACATATCATTTAAATTTTGGAAAATGGACATTATCAATTAGCCTGATTCAACGAAACTTTAAGCAATAAACTCCCAAAATACCGGCCAAATTTGGTTTGTCCCGATTCTTTACCAGAAAACTGAAGAAATTTTAAGGAATCAAATTTTATTCCACCAATTTAGCTTCATTGAAGCGTTTTTGGTGGTGATTCTCGGAAAACCTTGCTTAGTTAAACTGACTTTAATCACCGAAGTAGCGCTTTTTTTTTTGTTCTCTCCACAATTGCATGACGTTAATTTTTTTCCAATATAACGAAAACACTTGGTGAAAATGAGAGATGACCAACACCTAACCAACACGTATTTTACCGGGACGATGTGTTGGGCGCACGCCTTTAATCTACAGCGGGAAGGTAAAAAGTTGACTAAATTTAGTGGGAAGAAAAAAAGAAAGAAAAACTTTGGAAAACTAAATTCTGCATAAGAGATTTTAATTTGACATGATGGACAAATGAAACAAGATAGCAATCGTGTAAGAACTGAAATAAAATTTTATTTTTTTTGAAGTGATGGCGTCAGTTAAGCATGTGACGGTCCCAGGGCAACGTCTTCAAGCCGACTTTGTTCCTCTAAATTCGGGAAACGATGTGTTTAGCCAGCGCAGTGGCACCCTCTGTACGGTTGACTTTAAAAGAGGGGGGAAGATTCAGTGAGAAGACGGCTTATGCTAAGCTCCTTTTACGCTGCTTAAACAGGAAGCCTACTGATTAAAGACTAGAACATTAACTCGATCGAAATTCTGACAATAGTATTAAGCGAATTCGCAGTTCACATATATCACGTTTCACTTTCATCTAGATTTAAAACGTGATATTCACTGCTCAATCGCCTTATCTACGTGAGCCGTTTCCGTATTGGCTTCCAATATCAGTTTGGCTAAGGTATAGAAAGTAATTAACTTTCCATTTATATTGGCCGACAAACAATTACCTGACCTATTTAAATGCAAGTCCATTCGCTAGATTAGATGTTCGTGCGAGCTCGCGTAATTCGGTCGCTGCACGCACGTAGTCTATCACTCACTTAGTCGGAACCAAATTTTACAGCCGATTTCACTGCAGCGTCCGTTGTCCACCATGGTCTACCCGTGATAAGACAAACGTAAAAGAAATTCATACGTAAACTGAGTTCCCACATTAAAGATTGACTTCCTGAAATCCATCCTGAAATCGGCGTATAGACTTGATTCGTAAAACATGACCCAACGGAGTGAATCGGCTGCATAAACAAATGGTCTTTACATGTATAAAATGTTCATACTAACTGCTTTATCGCTTCTTTTCCTGTCATTTTTGATTTACGGTTGGCGAAACAAGTACAAAAAAATAATCTTAACCTCATTTCCTTTTTGGTGGACTGACTAAATCTAATATTTTGGTATTAACCGTGGGAAGTCAACATCAGGTATTAATTAAAGTGCAGCTTCATGAAAAATGTATGAAAATTGAAGGTTAAGCTTCAGGACGAATGCCCTGTGATTTTTTTGTTCGAGAACACGCGGAACGCTTTTAAAAGTGATTCTGAACCAAAATTTGAAACACTTTAAGACCTATTCCAACTTTATCAACAATCGTTCAACAAACGTTTATCGAATGTTGAAATAAATGTTTTCAAATTCATTAATAATTCATAAAGACAAAACAAGGAAATCACGTGATCTTAATTATCATAAGATTTGGTACAATTTTGCTTTGAATTTCTACCGACAGTTATTAATGGTTTGAGAAGCTACATCAAACACGCAAACGAGTTTTTCATCCCATTTCCAAACAACTCGAAGTTGGTGAATGAATGAGAATGATGATTATTCTAGAAAGTGACGCAGGCATACTCGGAAAAAAGAAATGGTAGAGCATCCGAACTAGTAATCGGAAGGTCTTAGGTTCGACTCCTGATAGGAGCACTCGCATTTCTTTTTTCCGAGTATGCCTGCGTCACTTTCTAGAATAATCATCATTCTCATTCATTCACCAGGCTGGAAATATACCATCACATTTCTTTCAACTCGAAGTTGGTTTTCATATTACTTGAAACCGTCTAAGCGTAAGTGTGGGCTTCATGTATAAAAAAATAAACCACATCGTCTTGTCTTGAAACATTTGTTTTAATTTGCATCGGTTTTTTTTTTATCTACAGTCGACTCCCGATAACTCGAACCTCCCGCTAACTCGAACCAATTTTCCTTTCCCTTCAGGTCATCTTCTATATAATTTTACCCTCGATAACTCGAACTTTTTGTCAATTTTTCTTGAAGGTTCGAGTTATCGGGAGTCGATCAGCTTTTTTATGTTTAACTTATATATTACATAAAACACGAAAACAATATTAATGTGGAAATCTATGGTCTACATTTAATCCAGTGGCCATAAGTATTTAATTTAAGATAACACTTCTTACTTTGCCTAACTTGAACAGGGACTCACCCACAATCAAGCGTCCAGCCTGGGCATAGCTAAGGGGTTTTGAAAACAATCGACTGTGAAGGTGTTTTCTCTCTATCAAATTTAGCTTGAAAGAGATTCGAAGATCATACGTCCAAAAGTGTACTAAAAAAAATTAATAACAGAAACAGAGGAAGAAAGTCAAATTTACTGAGATAGTGGCAGAAATAAATACCAAGTAGCAGAAATGGTTCAATACTGGCTTGCATCAAAATACGTTAATAAAACATGTAAATTTTGCCATTACTTTGAAGAGAATATCTCATACAGGGTGAGTATACCCCCAGGCTACTTCAGAGGCTTAAATCTTACGGAGCACATTAAAGAGACTATGTCAGCTGGGGCTGATGCACACTAGAATCCGGTTGAGACTAATTTGCATACAACTCGTCGCGGGATTTTCGCTTTTCCGCCATTGCAAAAGCTTTCAAAAATATTGCAATAAACAGCTAGCTTCTGTAATTACTGTTCTCAAACTCATTAATAATTCATCAAGAGAAAACAAAGAAAATCACTACCGTGACCGTGGTTTGGATATGTGATCCTAATTACCATAAAATTTTGCCAACTGTAGCCTTGAATTTCTCCAAGAATTATTCATCATTTGAGAAGCCATATCAAACACTCGAAAGTGTGTTTCATCAGATATCCAAACACCTCGAAGTCGTTTTAAAAAACTCGGCTGCGCCTCGTTTTTTCAACCTACTCAGTGTTTGGATATCTGATGAAACACGCTCTCTCGTGTTTGATATATTACAAGAATGTTTGTAAATAAAAAATTCAGCTAACTTTCCCAAGATGAACGCGATTCAAACAGATGAAAATAGCTTTCTGAACTCTCCGACAAAAAATTTGAAAACTTTGGGCCAACGATTTCAAAGTGCTTCTCATCAACTCGCGCATGCGCCTGGGGTGACATAGTCCCTGTAAAGAACCCGAGTGAATAACCCTGCCTACAGACCTGAACTGAAACATGGTAACAGACTAACAGGCAGACACCTGTTCAATTTCATCAACGATAGTAACATCCACATAAAAAAATTATTCCGACAAAAAGACAATACACAACATCGTAAATGTTAACATATCTTCCGGTTCTTCGTCGGCTCAAAAATATTGGAAAACTTAATTTTTCACTGAAATAATTCTTTTGAATAATCTTGTATAATTTAACAATTTAATTAAACGAAGGATGAAGGGCAATCAGAACAACAACTGAAACAACTACAAAATAATATCTTATCAAAGTCAGTATCATCTTCGTGATCGCCAACGTCTTCACTAGACATCTGAATCTTTTTAATTGTTAAGTTCAATTTCATCTCCTTCATGTCATCGTACATGTTACCATATTCATAATGCCAATCCTCGTTATATCAGTGTAAGCGTCAATTCAACCATCGTCTTCGTAAACGTCACCGTCCTGATTATTATCCGAACATCATCATAATTTTCGTAGTCGATCTCATTTAAATCATCATCGTCATCATCGCCTTTGTTGTTCTCATCATCATCCGTCGTTAACGTTGTTGTCATAAATATCAATCATCGTCGTCATCATCATCATCCATCATCACCATCGTCGTCGTCACCATTTTCATCACCATCTTCATCATTACCAACATCATCTCATCTCGTAGTATTGTAAGTACTGTAGTATTGTAAGTAATGAGTATTGTAAGTAATGTCGTATTGTAAGTACTGTGATATTCAAGTAATATAGTAATGTAAGTACTGTAGTATTGTAAGTAAAAAAAAAAAAAACATCTCATTATCGTTGTAACCTCATCACCTTTAATACGCTAATTTCCAACATAATTGCCATCGTTATGTTACTCTCCCACTTCCTAGTTATCACTAACCTCTTCAAACATATCCTCAAACTCAAGCTCCACCATTCTTATCGTCATCGTATAAAACAGCATCAGTTCTAATCTGTCTTTGTAAACCCACTGACACCTAATGGTGTTGGCCAGGGACGAAATTGACAGAACCCTCTTAAGTTAAGACGTGTCCTTAGTACTGTTTGTTTATAATAACCTTTTGCTGGCAGAACAATATTCTATCGTTAAACAGGAAGTTCAGGTATAAAAGGGGCCTGGTCAGGCCATTTTCACCTTCAATTGTCAATCAATCACCAGAGCGTAAACAACTGACAAGCAACGTGTGCCTTTTTCTTCGGCTTTTACGGATAAAATTGGCTTAGTTTTCAGAATAACCCTCGTTAAACAAATTAAAACTTGATATCTTTTATTGCTGTGGTGATATTTTAACATATTGAGGCATATTTCTAAGAGGACGCTTGAGTCAACACGCCCACAAAGGTGTGAAATGAAGGAGGGGCTTGCCCTTTTATAGCGGAACTTCTTGTTTAAGGTAGAATACGTGAATCCGTCCCCTGGTTCTTCTGACATTCAAATACTGTAACAAGTAAAATGTTCTCTGCTGGGACAACTTTGAGCAAACGGCCAAACAACATTAACAGTTCAGATGTCTTTCGTTTCTCCGTCATCGGAAACAGTCTTTAACCTGTTCTGCTTCACTACAAACAGGTAAACTGTATAAGCAACTGACCCGCCTTTTGACAGAACACAAACATGAACAACTTCAGAAGGTGAGATTTGTCCCTTCAAACAGTTTCCAATCTGTTGCATAAACCTCAAGCGCTTGTCCAGATGAACCCAGACCTGGCTCACCAGTGCTGCAATGTAACAGAACTCGAACAAGCTCCAACAACTTCAGTGTAGATGCTTTTCCAACCTTGGCGATACCAGTCCAGCTCCAGTCACCGAACTGCAGAACTACAGAACTATAAAGGCTACTAAACATCCCTTTAGTTTCAGTTCCCATACAGCTGGTTTTCCAAGTCCCTGTGGGAAGCGCTTCTCAGATGCATTGACACAGCCCTCGGGTGCCTGCACAAGACATTGCACAAGGGACAAACAACCTCCTGCGTAAACTGCTCCGAGGTTCTGAAAACAATGTTAACTTGTAAGTAACTTGTAAGAATCTTTTCTTTTATATAACCTTTCATCCGCAGTGCGTATACGTGTTTCATATATATTCATATTTATTTATTCTTTACGGGTATATCATTAACTCGAAACATGACCAGCTCCCAGTTGGCTTGATAGCTCAGCTGGTAGAGCACTGCAGCACCGCCATTGCAGAGGTCATGGATTCAAATCCCCTACAGGCGTGGATTTGTTTCAGGGTTTTTTCGCAACAGTCTGGTTGCGTAGATAACTGCAGAATCTTTTCTTCTATATTGTCTTTCATCCGCAGTGCTTATACATGTTTCATAAGTAACTTGAGGTCGTCTTCTTTTATTACCCATGGGCTAATCAGAGTGGGGTTGGGGGTGGGGTTTATTATCGGAAGGATTTTAGCGTCAGAGGTTTGGGGGTGGAGGGGGTTGGGCTTTAGATTCGGAATGTTAGAGTAATTGGGCTACTGTACGAGGCACAGAAAAGCAGTCTAATTTACCTTCCCTCCAAGCTCCTAAGCCACTCCAATTTTTCCAGCAGCTCTGCCTGCTTGATTATGGACTCTTCATCTTCATCCAGTGGCCTGTTCGAGATGGCAATGCCCTGGTGCAGAGTGTACAGAGCGCAGTCGGTTTCAGTCTTCTCTGGTTGCATTTTGTAAGCATGGTCGATCTGCAATGTTGTAACAGAAGTTGTCAACGTTGTCAGCACTCTTCAGCTATCTGAACCAACCAGAATGGCGACTAAACTATCACTGGACCTGCCTAACTTTAGCCAACGAATAAAGCTGCCTGTTATCACTCCAACACCCTTGGCGGCCGAGATATGTACAACCCTAGCCATGAAAATGGAAGTGTCTACACTTTGGAAAAATTCTACAATTCTCTATATGTGGAAGTATAGAATTGTGTGAAAGACTAGTTTGTCACACTATTCCACACTTCCGCGTTTAAGAAGTGTAGAACGAAGTAAAGATAACAAGGGTTCAGTGTCTCCGAAAATGGGTGATATAATCCCTAGTTTGTCGCACTATTCCATACTTCCACATTTAAAGAAGTGTAGAACAAAGTCAAGAATAGTTAGTCATAGTTAGTCGCGCTATTTCACATTTCCGCACAAAAGAAGTGTAGAATTATTCCAAACCTGGGATTTCAAGGCGAAGGATGGACATTTGTGTGGCGGCCGGCAGCGATGAGAGGAGGTTGTGTTCGTAGGTTAGCCTAACTTAAAACTGAAAGCAGGTCTATTTACCTGGTTCCATCGGCATGGCCTGGGGAAGGCCCACGGCTTTCTGGTTTCTCGGGGTTTTAAAATAAGCCTACGAAAGCAAAAAGAACAAAAAACTGACTTAGAAAAGAATACGGTCAATACAAAAAAGACGCGTACAGCAGCTAAATGAAGCTTGATAAAACTTTTTCACCAATATTTGCTGCGACAAAGTTTTTTTTATTCGGGTTTACTTAGCCCGCGAACGCAGACGTATTTCCAGCTGTCGCTTCTCTCCGCCTTATTTTTCGACGGAGAGAAGCGACAGCCGGAAATACGTCTGCGTTCGCAGGCTAAGTTTACTTTTCCCAGTAACCAAATAACGGTTGCTCAATAGACTAATGACATCCCAATATAGAACATGGTATTTTGCGGTGACATACTTGGTGATGAGGCGTTTACTGGAGTTTTGAATTCTCTCCACAGCTGGCGTCCCCCATCCTGCCACCTCTGCTTCGCTTTGTAGCGCCATGTTGATGGCGGTGCGCACTGAGTTTATCTGTAATTAAGCAACGGAGAAAGATTGATTGATTGATTGATTGATTGATTGATTGTTAGAGGAAGACGACATTCTAAAATGTGGAGGACTTCCTTGTGGTCCTGTGTCCTGTATTCAAATGCAAGCTGTTCGGTGGCACTAGTTGTTGACTGGGTTTCACTTCCAAGTCCGCCAGCGATGAAATTTTAGTGTGACAATACAATGAAGACAACTGAACAGTTACTTTCCTGTGGTATTATTTCTTAAGCTGCAGAAGGTGGTTCTAGCTTTTGAATATGTGGAGGAAATCCTAAAGTGTGACCATTTAAATGAAAGGTACTGAGCCTTCCTTTTCTGTGGTGCTGTTCATTATGCTATACAAGGTGGTTCTATCTTTTGAATTTGTGGATGAAATCCTTGAGGGTGACCATTCAGCTGAAAGCTACTGGGAAGTGCTTTGCTGTAGCGCTGTTTGTTATGCTCTACAAGGTGGTTCTAACTTTTGAATTTGTGCATGTAATCCTCAAGTGTGACCATTTAGCTGAAGGGCTGCTGAGCAGACATTTCATTCTATCATCATCAAAACACTTTTAAAACATCGCCCAAAACGTACCAGAATGATGTCGTCTTGTGTGATCTCCACCTCAAACACAAGCTCACTGTCATGGTCTGGAAGAAGGGCGTGTCCTGTGCTGGGATCATACCCCAGGCCTACCAACGCTCCTGTGTACTTACGCATTTCAGGGTCAGTTCTGTAAACAAAGAAAAAGGAATCGATAAAACAGAAACAAGACTCCGAGCTGTTAATAGTGTATCCTGGATGCCGGAGGTCGAGTTTTTAATTCGAGATACATATATTAAGTCCAAAATCGGCGTCATCTGTTTTCCAACCACCAAGCTAATTACCCCATTTACAGTAAACAGGTTACTAACTATTTCTACCCAAGACGGAACGCCGAGATTCAGCGAACAAACGATTGGATGCACTGCAGACATGCATTTCTATAGAGTGTGTGCACGGCGGCCATGTTGGAGGACTAAAACAATAGAATACATTTGCATAAAAATAGAATATATTTCCCAAAGGAAAATCATTGTATTGTTTCGGTCCTCCAACATGGCCGTCGTGCACACACTCTATAGCCTAATTCAGTTCCATACTATCGTCCACGATCTTTTGATTTATAAACCAGTAGCAGTCTTTTGCAGCTCGTATGTGTGAGCTTTGATGGCAATTTGAAATAGTTGCAGAAGTTGTGAAAGAGATAGGATGTTATGTTTAAAGCCTGGTGAATAAATGATTGATGTGTTCTTTCAGTCAGTGACACAGGCACACTCGGAAAAAGAAAATCCGAGTGCTCCTATCAGGAGTCGACCGTAAGACCTTCTGATTACTAGTTCAGATGCTCTATCACTGAGCTACAGGAGACTCGTGGGAGCAAACAAAGGCCATCAAATTAGGTTCATGGGACAAACATCCTGCATACTGCTAGGACTTGAATGTCAATGAGTGGTATATATGTAAGAGATGTTACATTTTAAGCCTGGGCTCGATTGTTCGAAAGCTGATTGACGCTAATCCACGGTTAAAAGTTAACCGAGGTTTTCATCTCGCTCGTTAAGATGATTTTTAAAGGCTAAGTTTAAGCTAATGGTAAAGAAAAGTTTAAGGCAAAACTGAGGGACGAAAATCTTTTGGAAGAATTCGTATGGGTTAGTAAATAAACTCGAATCAAAGTTCGCGTTAACCCAGGATTAGTTTAATAGGAACAACTGGGCCCTGGTGAATATACTTGATCTAGTATACTATCATTATATCATTTAGATGTAAGTTGGACGAGTTGTATGGACAAACGCTGCCCCAAAGCAAGATCTTATCATCAAGCAACGTTTTCCGTAAGTATAATGTGACTATTATAAATTTTTTAAATATTCTAACCACCATAAAATCTCTGTTACTTGTCTGAGGTCTCTAAATGGGAAGTGCACCCATTGAGACAACGACAGGGAACTACTTAAATGAATATGAATACCTGAAAACATGTATTATTTAAATGCAGGTGGAACATTAAATAGAAGAAAGGCCCTGGCAGTCATTTGCGCAACTAAAGCAGTTGCGAAAAGAAAGCCTGCAAAAAATGATTCGAATTCACAACGATACCGGTGCAGTGCTCTACCAATTGAGCTATCAAGCCAACTGGGAGATGGTCATATTGTGCATTCGTAATATACCCCGTAACCCGTGGAGGATGAACATGTATGAAAACATATATTTGCACTGCGGGTGGAAGATTAAATAGAAGAAAGGCCCTCGCAGTTATTTACGCAAGGAAATAACTTGCCTCTAAAATTGAATTAAATGATCAATACCATCAATGATCACTGTTTTCAGCGCGATCGTTGGCGATCAACGATCAAGACTTGTTTGCGTGACCCCAGCTCCAAGGAGCAACTGCGGCACGAACGAGGCAACAAAGATTTACCTTAGTTCAGCAAATGGAGCAAAGATTAGCGAGACAATAGGCAGCAGGCCGTGTATGTTTGGCATCAGGGTTGTATCTCTGAAATGTAAGCAGACAAAACACATCAGTATACAGCTTGTCCGCGTTAGCACCATGCAAGGAAATACACTGACGGGGTAGGGTGGGGGTCTTATGCCTTTGACTCCATGTTTTCTTTTTCACTAGCGTAGGAAGAGAACGTTCATGTAGGTGGTTTTTCTATTCTTGTCGTCTAGGGGTGGGGAGGGGTGTAGGGGTTATTGCTGGGTTGTGGAAATTTGCCAGACAAGGGAGCGCTATTCTGCCGGTGTAGGGACAGGATGGCTACAATGTAAGCCCCTGGATCTCACTCAACGCTAGCATTCACTGGTGCTTAAGCGACGTAGTTAGTATTACGCAATTGCTTGTTTGGAATATTTGGCTTTGTGTGCTTACCTCCAATTTTCTTTTTGGATCTAATAGCCTTTGATACTAAGACCTGCTTTTCCCACATAGTAATAAACTGCGCAAAAATATCTCTGTATTAGGAGCCTGAGAGCACCGTCGTTCTACATCGTGGAAAAGATTTACCTTGCAACTACTGTAGACCCTGTGGCATTAATGCCAATGTTGGCCGCGACTAGAAACCTCGTATGAGGGTCTTGGGGCTGGTCATTCAGGGTAACACTGTTTACGGAGCCCTGTTCAATTCTGGCTGACCTATAGTAAATAAACAGTGACAGTTAATACGTTCTCTGGCTTACCTTCGCTCTGTGAAGTACTTACATTTGCTTATACAGACTTTAGAGTGTATATGAGCTGAATTTTTCCATGTCTTTTAGCTGCCGAACCAAACCTATTTTTCCTTATCAAGTGTCCCGGAGACTGGGGGCGAAAATTGGGCTCGTGACGTCAGCTGGTTTCATTCACGGATTTCAGAGTACTTGATTTCCAGCCATTTTTGGGGCGCAGCACTTGAAATTTTCGCACAATTACTTCTCATTTTAAAGCTGTTTGGTTTGATTTAGCGAATGTCTAGCATTTCAAAAAGCAACGAATCTCTTTCTTCTGTGGAAAGTTTTGATGAAAGAGAAGATTTAGACGAGGAATGGAGATTATAGAAAGCGAAATAACGCCATATCAAGACACACCGATGCCCTAGATAACTATTTTATTGGGGCTCTATACAGCTCTGCCAAGACACCTTCCCAAGTATGGTGGAAGTGACCAAACATTCTTATGATTACAACCAACGCTTACCAAGATCACAAAAAGATCCAAAAAGTTTACAGAAGTTTGCTTAAATCAACGAATGGTATAAGTTCTTGTAAAACCCTTTGAACATCGCGGATGCTATCCAGGTTGTTTCGAATTTGTCGTGAAAACAGTGCAAACCCGCAAGCCCAATTTTGCGGAATGCAAACGGTATAGAATTAATTAACTGTGACACACAGGTTACTTCACCTCATCCGTCCTATGTTAGTGATGTTGTAGAAACTCATTTCAATTGGGCTCTCAGGTCCGCGTAAAGTCACCTATCCAGGAACAAAGATTGAAATATTAACTCTCACAACTCCTGATAATACGTCCCATTTACTCTTAGCTTTGAGAATTTGTTATTTCGAAGCTATGTTCTTGATAATCTCGCTGGACTATGTTCATACTGTACTGGATCAATTTTGGATGAGTAACAGAAGTTGCACTGGTTGACCTTTTGTCCACACTGTACCTGCTATCTGTGCAAGTTTAGAACCTATTCCAGAATCTGAAACACTTTTGAATCCAATTGGCTCGGTGTGAACATCTGGCTACAATTATAGAGAAAATGATGGCATAACTCAGTCAGTTCTGTAAAGGATCCAAGCTGTACTGGTGTTCGGATCTTCGACAGCTGTATACTACTACAGATTGAACCATGCAAATTTTGCACCAGTATACTATAAACACCCTCTAAGAGCTGAGTATTGGTCAACCCATCCCTTGTTTTTAAAGTAAAATAGCACTACGAGCCTAAGTGGCCCACACGGCCAAAACTTAACCCGCTTTCTGCAGCATGAAGCAACTAGGAGTATTGCTACTCCCTCCCTGGATGGGATCATCCATCGTGCAGGGTTACCCCAAGCAGTATGTGGCTGGTACCCATTTATACACCTGGGCCCAGTTGTTCAAAGCCCGATTAAGCTAATCCTGGGTTAACGTGAACTTTGATTCGAGTATATTTACTAATCCGTAAGAATTCGTCCAAAAGATTTTTGTCCCTTAGCTTTTCCTTAGACTTTTCTTTTCCATCAGTTAAAAATGAGCCTTTAAAATCATTTTTACTGAGCGAGATGAAAACCTCGGTTAACTTTTAATCGTGGATTAGCGTTAATCGGCTTTCGAACAACCCGGCCCTGGGTAAAGAGAGATAATGTGGAGCAAAGTTTCTTGTCTATGGAAACAACACAGCAATGAAGAGACCAACCTGGCCTCCGACCACCACCGGACCCTTCGATCTTCGTCCGATCGAAAATCCGACGCGCTAACAACTACTCCACCACGCCTCCACAATAAAATATGATGTAGTAAAAATATAGCCGCACGAGACTTAACTGATGTCCAAGTGATGTGCATGTTATACGCAAACAATTAGGAAATATCTTGTTACAATCATTGCGGTACCTTCGTACAGACGTCATCCTGTACATCCATGACGCTCATATCTACTGTATCAAGCCAGGTGGTGTTATCAACACCTTCCCCGGAGGCATTCTGATGAGCCATCTATGCAAAATAAACAAATGAAAAACATCATTGTCGTCATCATCAGCAGCATCGTTGTCAACACCATTACCATGATGAAAATAAACACTTAATAACTGGTCTCGAGGGAGGGAGTTCAATGGAGTCTATAACCTTAGACGCATGAGACTCCTCCTGAAACATGGCGAACCCCTCATCAATGAGCCTCTGGTTGATGTGAATATCTTCTTCAGTGCTGGTGTCATACAAGTCCACACGAAGAACGTTCCTCATCAGCGAGTACACCTACAATCAAACAAAAGAATGAGAATTGATTCGCTTTCTATACGACTTGTACTACGTGAAGGAATGATCCAAAGAACGTGGAAGGTTCAGTGTTTTCAAACCAATAGGCCATTTTCGAGTTGCTTTGAACCTCATTATGAAACCGAGGCTAAGTGCAAAGTTTTTATTTGAAAATAAATTTTCGTCCGAAAAGGTTTTGCACTTAGCCTCGCTTTCATAATGAGGCTCACAGCAACTCGCAAATGGCCTATGAGGATAGATCTTTCTGCAGGGGCTGCCTTGGCACTATGGAACAAGTTGCCCAGCGAACTTCTACTGTTAACTACTGTTAAATTAACTAACTAATTAACTACTGTTGAATTGATTTCAGTGCATGGTTTGTCAAAGCTGAGGACGAGTACGTACCATCTATCAGCTTTGACTTTTAATACTAATTAAGTTGTGATACCATTTAAAATTCGTAATTTTAGCAAAGTCTCAACATAGTGTTTAGCTTTCCTCGTGTCATTTTATATTTCAACAAGAAAATTAACGATAATAAAATAACATGACGTTTCGACGACTTCATATCGTCATTGTCAAATGAGTAAAAATGGAAATAACGGAAACGCATATTTATAGGTATTGAAAGTGAGAAAATAAATTAGCATGAAAGCATTCAGGTAAAGAGTTTCGCGCGAATGGAATCCGCTTGCGTGTTCAGTTTCGGTCTTTTGTTCTTGATCCACAGCATTTCGTAGACCAAACATTCAAATTTGTCACGGCATTTCATTTGAAATGATTTTCTTGTTGAAATGTTTCTCAAAATCGTTTCTCATCATTTTATATTTGTATAGTTTCATTTTTTTTTGCATAGTTTTAGTTTTCAAGTTTTTACACTTTTAAAAGTTATTACGCGCATTGGACCATATTTCCAAGGAATTTGCGCGGTAGCATATATTAATTCAAAACCAATTTTGAATCAATCGCGACTTAGCTTACACAAGTTTCCGGCGTATTCTAGCGGCTACGTGAATTTATATCAAGTTCTAACTGTTTTACGCAGACATTCAGATTCACTTCGATGACCTCACGTCCTTTTGAGTTTAACATCGACAGTGACTAATCTAGGCTCAAAGGTTTAACACGTTTGTTCCTTGTCTCCAAAGCTAGCCTCATACGCAGACATGACGTTCTTTGGCTCGTTACGTCACGTACTCCAAAGCTCGAGCCAATAGTTCATATTGCAAGCGCAGGGAGAATCTTTTGGTGTTGAGTAAAAATGTGTGATGACCCAACGCGAGTTCACCTGGATGTTTAACTACTAGAGATTTCTTCAAACACTAACTAATAGCCGGTTAGATTTTCTCTTGTTTTGCTTTTGTACGCTACCTTGGCAGCCAGCTTTCTATTTGCCGTGAGCTCAATAAACCTTTGAGTCGCTCTCTTAGACCATGAGCCCGCGGGACAGTGAGCAGTGGGTACAGGAGCTACTTCACATAACACGCACTCAAATGCCTGCAAAATAGAAAAGCAAAGAAGAATCTCGGTACCAATTCTACGTTATTTTGGTACTGTTCATCTATAGAAGGCGGTTCTAACTTTTCAGCCTGTGATGAAGTTCTTAAGTGTGACCATTCAAATGGAAGCTACTGAGCAGTACGTTCCTGTGGTGCTATTTATTGCGCTGTGCAAGGTGGTTCTAATATCTGGGTCTGGATGAAATCCTAAAGTGTGACCATTCAAATGAAAGCTACTGACCAGTACTTTCCTGTGGTGCTGTTTATTATGCTGCACAAGGTGGTTCTAATATTTGAGTCTGTAGATGAAATCCTAAAGTGTAACCTTTCAAATGAAAGCTACTGAGCAGTACTTTCATCTGGTGCTGTTGGTTGCTTATTATTTTATCATCTAAAAGTTGGCATGCTGTTGTCCCAGTTTTGAACTTTGTGCACTTACACGAAGGAATTAAACTGAATGGCAGAGATTCACATCCACTCTTTCAAAATAACATACCTGGAATTGCAAACTCAGAAATTCATTTTCCATTTTCCTCAGTTGATCTACGTGCACTAATGCTACATTACCAAAATCCAAGAAAAACACCTAAGAAACATGAAAAATACTTCAACACAAGGCAACTCGAAGCTTGAACACCTGTTACCCTTCCAAAGTTTACTCCTCTTACTTTACCTTTTTAAGGTTTCATTTGTGTTCAAGAGCGCTTGCTATTATCCTCAGTCGGGTTACCCAATGATTACTTTAAATGATTTTCAGATTTTTTTTATTTATTTATGCACTATTTCAAAAGTTTACTACAAAAGGAAATTACAATACATCACAAAAGTAACATAAAGACGACATTAAATTACATAAATATCAAAGGTAAAATGTGCACAGTGACCAAAGGAGCTTAGGCTTTCGAGTCGGTCACTGCCACGTGCAGCTAACTGGCGTATAACGTGCAACTAACTGGTAGAACAGAACAAAAGACAAGAATAATGAGAGTGCATAGAATCATACTACAATTTTTACATAAAAAAATCAAACAAACAACAGAAATGATAATTAATAGTGAGGGTAGAGAAATAAAATTTTCATTGGGTATTTAAAAGGTACAATTTGTATCGCTTGTAGAAGCTATTATATAGGAGTTTTTTTAATTTAGAGGGAATTTTTTCCCAAATTTTAGACCCAGCAAATGCAAAAGTGGCAGCTCCCGTAATTATTCCTTATCCTCGGCCGATGAATTAATTAATTCTTAATGATTCTACTTAGTCCCCGCCCTCCAACGAGCATCCCCTTTTGAGATAATATAGTAGCTTTCAAACCACCGTGCCGAAAAAGATGTCGACTGGTACATAAACACAATTCTTAACGTACGAAAACCCTAAAAACGCTCATAAAACGCATAGCAAAATTCCAAAAACTTCAAACCTAGCATACACAATGTGGATAGTACAGAGATGAATTTTGCAAAAATATGGCTTGCTTTGTGCCTATTAGCTGTATGTCAATGGGCTGTTTGATTCTCCTTTTAAGTGTATCATCTTTCTGCAGTAGTTTCACTACAGACCTAACAGTACTCAATTTTGGAGACATCAATTATTGAAACAACTTCTATGTTCGATGTTTATCAATTCATCGTAAAGTCTAAGAACATTTTTAGCATCCTTTATAAAAAAAAAACAAAAAAAAAACAGGTCCTCGGGGGGGGGGGGGGGGAAGGAAGGGAGGGGGTTTTACAGGTCCTCATAAGCCCATTTATAGAGTAAACGCTTCGTTTACCTCAACATAGTTTCTATCCTTGAAAGAGACAATCTTTGCTCTGTAGTACAGTTCATCTTCCTCATACAAAGCCACACACCACATGCCAACACGCAGCCTCTTTCTGTCATTTTCCTGGACAAATAAAACAGAGAGTGACATACTCTCAGCAATTCCACAACTTTCTGCACTATTTTCATAATAGATCAATCACAAAAACTGTAAATGCACTGTTTATAGTGCGAGTGTAATTAGGGCGCGTTTTACTTTGACATAATCTGTGTATTCTGAAAGAGGAATACGCTGAAAACTGTTGCTTGGTAACGAAAAATATCCAAATAGCCAAAGTAAAAGAATCGAATTCTTATTATGTTTTAGAAGAAATTAAATTTTTCGAGGTATTGAATTCTGATTTGCAATATCCGAAATATTCCCCCATAAAAGCGCCCTTAGCTAACTCACGAGCATCCCACTCCAATGTTTGATGAGGCAAATCCTAGAGACATGGAGCTTGCTGCAGTCAGAATTCAGCCCAAGTAATTCCTTGAGGAATGGGTAATATTGTGTTGTATTTATGGTTATATTTGTCACCCTGTATTAATCATATTTGAGTAATAACTTTATTCGTGTCAAAGTAAACTTAACATGAGGAAAAGAATCGTTCTCACGGCTACTTGGGGACACCTAACCAAGGTCGTAAATTTACAATTATATACATGATTTATTTAAAATATCGTAAAATTACATCCATGATTATTTATTGCATTCGACGAAGAAAGAACGCACTATTAATAGGCCTTTATCACACAGCGGCCATGTTGAGTCTCAGGAGAATAAAAAGCTTTGCTTTTGCACGGTAAGCCTCGAACTGAATTCGCGTCTGGTCGAGGCTTGCCGTGCGAAAACAAAGCTTTTATTGTCCTGAGACTCAACATGGCCGCCGAATGACAAAGGTCTATTGCGTTTAGAGTCGAGATTGTATGGGACAATGAATGGATCTTGGGACGTGTACCTGGCATCCCCCGCAGATTTTGCAGGGGCGGATGACATCACCACAAACTTGGCAAAGGAGAGAAAGAGCCTGCAATCTAGATCATCGAACGCACTCCTAATACAGATTGGAGTTGAGACTGTATGGGATAGTCGATCGATCAACGAATGGATCTTGGGACGTGTATCTGGCATCCCCCACAGTTTTTTCAGGGGCGGATGACATCATCATCAACTTGGGAGAGAACCAGGTGACATCTAACACACTCCCTAATCTTTGATTACTACTAGACATGTATACGCTATACGCATTGGAAACTGCCATTTAAATCCATACCTTCAAATTTCTACCTTCATTCATGTTTATTTTCTCTTGCAACATTTGCAGCCTTGTAGCGGATTCACTGTCCGGCTTCTGAGCCCAAAAGTGTCCAGCGTCCATCACCTGTAATCACACATAGGTGGGTATAAAAACTCACAGAAATGCTCTTGTTACGATTGACTTTTGTTTGTCACTAGAAATGTAGGGTAAGAGTGAAGTCGGCAATTCTTCCAGTGTCTGTAGCACAAAACAGCAGGAGAGACGTGAAAGGGTCCCTTACGGGTTAACCGTGGTCAAACGCAAAACATATGAAAAAATCCGTTAAAGATGAGGCTTTTACTTGAGGACTCAAAGTTGATAGAGCGGTTTTCAATTGAGTGTTGTAAAACCAAAACCAAAGTAATTTCTCAGGCCAATCGCAACAGATGTAAACAGCACAATCAGCCAATCAGAACTCGAAGCAAATACATGTAACCGGCGCCAAGCGCGGGAAAACGCGTGCGGCCAAAACACGATTGGTTTTGGTTTGGCTTCCCATTGGTTGAGAAAATGGCGCGAACTTTACCAACCAATCAAAGAGTCTAGTAAAGCAAAACCGAAGCAAACGCGAAGTAACTTTCGACACTCAATTGAAAACCACTCTAAGTTTTTTGTGGGTCTGTGAGTTTACCAGATTTAGGATATGCCAAAAACGTTTCAGGAATCATTAAATGAATCGGTTTTACAGATGTCACACATTTAAATAGAAAACAAAGACATAGCACCGACGAGTCTCCATTTGAAATCAAATCAAATCCTTCTCTTTCAGCATCACATGTTGGTTGAGTTTGCACTGGTTCTTGTCCTGCTTCAAGTTTAGTTTGCTTTCCACCACACAAACCAAGATTTCTCTCCTCCAATCCAATCTAGATCCAAACTGGGGGCCTCAGACAAAAGACTTACATATCCTCTCCAAGTAAATATTGTGAAACTAATTTTGGAGTTCTTACCACTGATGTCACAATTTCTAGGTAGCCAGTCTTTGGAAGTTTAATCTGTTGAGCATAAATTCGAAGAGAATTATATTAAGGTTACAACACACTCGTGTATATAATTTGACTTTTTTCCACATTTCTGACATATTTTATTTATACTCTCCACTCTTACTGTTACATAAGCGCAAAATACAAAAGTTGGAGGTATTAAGGCATAGACTAACACGTAGCTCAAAAATAAACTAAATAGGGGAGAGGAGAGTAGAGGGGCACCTCTAGTAAAACTAATACTGTGCCCCTTTAAAGGAAGTAAATTGATAAGAAACGTAACTAAGTAGAATAGAAAAAATAAGAAAGATATAGCAAAAGGAAAACAAAAAACAAAGAGAAACGGAAATAATGTATATAACGTAGTGTATATAATATAGTGTATATAATATAATAATGTAGCTTAAAGACTGACCCGCCTCGATTAGCGTTGCTATTTTGTGGCCCAGTATAACATCTACCTAATTTTCTGTAAATAAATATATTGCTGTGGTTGTTGTTACACTCCGCCCAGTCTGCCTAGATGTCACGTTAACGCGTGAGTATCGTTCGCGCACGTTTTGTGTGCACGCCAAAATTTTCATGATGCACGACAAATTTAGTATTCTGAATTAACTTGCTAAAAAACAGCCTCTAGGTAATAAAACAGTTGGAGTTGGAAGGCGCATGAACATGTTTTGGTTGCTTTCTCTTCTAAATGCCTTTGTCAGTATGTTGAGAATATAAAATTAGCAATGTTTCAAGATAATTCATGTTTGTTTATTTTTTGTTATCAAGAACGGCATCATAACAGAACAAGTCCGCTACCTGATTTGCTGCTTCGACAGGCTCCCCACCGTAAGTACCCCTTGACGACAGAGTTGTAGCAATCCTAAACAAGACAACATGACAAAAAGAATAAATTAAAGGCAACTAAAAGAAAATAGTAATATTAAATCTTTTCTGTTAAAATTGAAAGTATATATTAACCTTCTCTGAAAAGAAGACGAGAAATAGGGAAGGGAGGATTAGGGTTGAGGTTAGATTAGGGTTAGGTTTACAGTCTACCCCCAAAAATCACACCCCGTTTTTTTTAAAATTAGGTTACGTGTAAAAGCAGAACAGTAATTCAGCCTAGGTTGTTAACGCATTTGACCTTAATTTGGATTCCCCTGGCAACTTATTTGCCTATGACAAACAAAATTCAGAACTAGTAATCGGAAGGTCTTAGGTTCGACTCCTGATAGGAGCACTCGGATTTCTTTTTTCCGAGTATGCCTGTGTTACTTTCTAGAATAATACATAATTCTCATTCATTCACCAGGCTTGAAAATATACGATCACATTTATTTCATATACCACACATTCGACATTCAAATCCTTGCAGTACGCAGGATGTTTGTCCCATGAACCTAGTTTGATGGCCTTAGCTCCCACGAGTCTCCTGTAGCTCAGTGATAGAGTATCCGAACTTGTCTAGTAATCGGAGGGTCTTAGGTTCGACTCCTGATAGGAGCACTCGGGTTTTTT
The DNA here is from genome assembly GCF_977016875.1 of Pavona decussata. Classification (NCBI taxonomy): domain Eukaryota; kingdom Metazoa; phylum Cnidaria; class Anthozoa; order Scleractinia; family Agariciidae; genus Pavona; species Pavona decussata. The sequence goes on from NW_028145484.1 coordinate 1,781,158, forward strand.
TTCCGAGTATTCCTGTGTCATTTACTGATTAACACATCATTGTCAAAATTCCACCTGATGAAATCTCTGTCACATACATCCCTGAGTATTGATCATTGTTGAATTGGATAGCAAACGTACTTGTTTGATCTGAGTCTCCTCTGTTCTCCTTGAGTTCTATCTGCCATAGCATTCCTCTCTTCCATTAATTGATCCATCTGCCTTGTTTTGGCTTCCGAAATGAACAGATTTAATGGAATCCGAAGGTGTCTGAATGGGGCAAAACAACAAAATTATGACAATCACACAACGGTAACATAGGTATAATTTTGTCAAATTAAGTTAGACTGCGAGCAGTCGTACTTTTTGCCCCGAATCACACGCGCAAAGTGACGTTCAAAAACTCATTAATAATTCATAAGCCCATTGACCTATCAAATGGTCGATAAAACATCACATGCAGTGGTTTTAAAACCTGATAAAACCTCCTCCTTATTAGTATGCGGTGTTTCATCAGTTGATAAAACACTCCTTATTAGTATGCGATGTTAAATGTTTTTCTCGTATGCTACTTTCCAACGTTCACAAAAGCATAATTGTTATAAACTCTGTTGACACACCCTTTTTAAGCCGTTCAAAAACCTCGCAGCACATGTTTTATCGGGTCTAAAACCACTCGGCTGCGCCTCGCAGTTTTAAACATTACATAAAATTATGCAAATTAGAAAAGTAAACGGGGAGGGATTGCAGACCTTAAGAGAAGAAAGAGACTCGCAGTCTAAAATATCATTGATCCAACATATCTCCTTGGAAAGTAAAGTAGCCATGAATCATGAGTTCATTTGAAGTAGCCTTACATGTATAGTCTTTCAGCAATTGACGTTTCGAATCTCACCTCATTTTAATGGCCTTGTAAACACCTGGAAAAATAGTGTTGGACTGCTGCTCCATTCCAGGCGGTTTCTCAAACTCAATGTAAGCTCTGAATGTAACCAAAAGAAACGCATTTCATTAAACTACCAAGATGTCATATAACCAAGCAACAATTATCTTTGGTATTCCGTGGAGTAGGGAGACATACCACAGGACCCTTCAGTTACTTGTTGGGAGAATTAAATTTAAATAAAATAAATAAAAAATAAATAAATGGGAATTTCATTGCCTTTCACACAGTGCCTCTTTCATCTGCTGTTTCCAGGTCGAATTGGAGTTTGGGATGTTGGTTTTTGTTAAGGAAGGAAAATTGGAGTACCGGGAGAAAAACCCTTGAAGCAGGGATGAGAACCAACAACAAACTTCTTTCACAATTTATCTGAATGTTGAGATATTTTATCTTCTGTTTACAATCATTTCCTCTATTCTCATGGACTGTTGTTTGATCAAGTAGTGATATTACGAGGGGAAATTATATGTAAAATACTCTACCTAGTGGCTAACAGGTCAAACAAAATAATGATCTGTATTGTTTCGCATATTTAATACCATTTAATTATGCACAAAGTAATCTAATTAAAGGGGAAGTATCATGGGGTTTTTCATATCTTTTGTCAAAAATGATGACATAAGACATTCAAATCAGCTGACAAATAATTCTAGAATGACGAGAAGAAAGAAATCAACTCAATTCTTGAAAGGAACGACTCGTGATCTGTTCTAGCGCATTTTGGAAACAAAAATGCGAGAACTTGAAAAACATTAGCCTAACATTTTTCAAGTTTCAATCCATACCGGCCTACTCTGTCTCTGGCTAGGGGCTCTAATTGACAGTTTTATTGCACTTGGGTGATAATTTATAACAAACTTGACAATTATTTCTCTGTTTCTGCTGACAGACAAAGATTTTTGGGTTTTGAAATGACAGCGAATTTGCGTGATACTTCCCCTTTTAGCAACGTTCAGTTAATTTATGCAGATTCTTTAAGATTTTAAGTAACATAAATGAAACCAAGCTTACACACCTGCTTTCTTCAAAGAAGAGAGCTTTGCCTTTGCCACACTGGCGGAACATTCTTGCAATTGCTGAACGGTAAAGAGCGCCATGTGGAGGCATGTTTCTGACCTGCAAAATAATTAAGGCGGCAAGAGATTTATGCGGGATTTCTGATAGCGAAATAGTCAAGCAGACATAATAACTTCAAGTAAATGACGAACGTGGTTGTTGTTTCTATTGTAAGTTACTATATAATAATTTATGGGAGAACAATATTATAGATGCTTTATTCTAGGAATGAGAAGTCAAAGTATCCCTGCTTACTATAACAGTGGTGAAAGGATCATGGCCAGACATGGTCTTCATCACTTCGGCTTCATCCATATCAGTCGAGGAGAAGTAGTTGGGATAGAATGCACCACAGATCACAAGCTGAAGGGACAAAAACAAAGTCGATCTCATCCTCTAATTGTTGGGCATGGTTTGTAAATTGCATTTAATGAGAAATAAGTAATAGTTAAGCCAAAGAAAAGGAAGGCCAGAAATAAAATAACTACCACTAAAACAATGTATTACTTTTGTAAAGATTTCTTAAACTTGAATGGAGAATAAAGTGTCTTATAATACTTGACAAATTGCAAAAGTTGGCATAAATTTGCCAAATGTTCATAAATAAATTATTATAATGATCAATCTTTTGCGTACTGGTAGAATTTCAGAAAAAAAATCCAGGCTGCTCTAAGAAACGAGAGAACAATACAAAACAAACACACAAACAAATGACAAAGGAAAGAGCACCTTTGATTCTGGCATGCGCTGGTTCTACATACATTATTGGTACTTGAAAGTAATTCTCAAAATCAGGAGAAAACAAAGAAATTCACTACTGTGAAAGAGGTTGGGAAATGTGATCGTTATAATCATAAAATTTGGTGATCTTTTTCTTTGAATTTCTCCAAGAATTACGGTTTGAGAAGCTATAAAAAACATGTAAAAGAATGTTTCATCCAATTTCCAAACACCTTCAAGTTGGTTAAAAAAAAAAACTTGCCATCAACTTGGTGTTTTCAACACATCTCTTGGCGTTTGGAAATTTGAAAAATATGATGAAACACTCTTTGTTGTGTCTGATACATGTATGTTGTAAACATGAGCACTAAACTGACCTTTAAGATTCGCATGTTCTCAGTAGAGTTACTGTTCCTACAAAGAAATGTTGTGCATGACTTTGTCAGTTGCTTTATTTTCACTGTTACAGCTGCAGCTACTGGAAGTTACCATTGTCAGCTACAATAGCTGCTTATTAGTGGACACCACTGGAAAGATGTTCAATCATCCACTAACAGGGTGCTCACATGAGACCAGTGAGGCTATCATTCCAGTATGAGATCAACATTTTAGACCAGGGATTTCATTAAGATTTCTTTCAAACAGTTAGGCAAGAGGTTAGTGCACCTGGAGCAGGATAGTTCACTCCGATATAATCTTTTAATGAAAAAGTTGGTTGAGATTTTTAAGCAGCTAGGCAAAGTTGAGTTCACAGACAGTCAATTTGCCAGTGGCCGGGTTGGCCCTTAATGAAACCCAAACTTTAGACCATGTTAGATAGTCCAATATTTTAATTTGAGTGAGACTCTATTTCAAAAATTAATAAGGTCAACATGTTAGTCATCCATTGACCAACTGTTGGCAATTTGTCTGCCATCTGTTTGGCTGTTTGTTGGCCAACATTCAGCTGACAGGTTTATGGGGGAGCTGTTCTTCAATGATGCTGACCCTGCGAGCTTATAATCGAAAGTCAAGTTGAAAATCAGATATTCTAGCCACTACACCACATAAATTAACTCTGTAGAAGCACTGAAAAAATGCTTTTGGTTTCTTAATTATTAAACATTTTGTTCCTGAAAGTGAATACAATTATTTGGGACACTGATGCCGAGCAAGTAGAAATTACTAAATATATTTTTGCAACAAAATTACAACTTACTTCTGATAAAGGGGCTTGATTGAGATGATATTAAAATCCTTGAGCCTATTGGTCAACTCTTTGACAACTTCATCAACCTAAAGATTCAAACATCAGTAACCAACAAGAAATACAGTATACAGGGTTCGTACCCATTTTTTGGACTTAAAATTCAAGGACTTTTAAGGACACATTTTTCGTTTTTCAAAGACTCCATGCAGTGCAAAATCAAGCCAATATAATAACAAATCAGTTCCTCATAGTAGGGAGTGTGCCTGCCAGACAGGTAATGACCTTTTCTGTGATGTCGGTGTTTGATGTTTTTTGACTTTCAAGTCGCTGAAAGCACACTTGCCCATTGTTGTGAATCTTTTACCGTGAAACAATCCGACCAGGGGCACCCACGCAAACAACGAAGCACTCGAAGGCGAAGCACATGCTTTTCGCAGAAAGAGGGAATAGTACAAAACATTTCATTGAATCTTAGCATTGCAGATATTGAACCAATCAGTGCATTGATTATAGCCAAGAACAGGAATAATTAATAGGTGTGAGCGGGGCGCTTGATGGACGTTCGGAGAGGTGTAATGATCACTTTTATTTGTTTTTTTGTTTGTTTTACTATTGTGTGTTGCTACTGCAATTTTAAACTGTTCTGCCAGTAGCATATATTTTCATATCAGGCACTTGAGAATCTAGGTTGGATGAAAATAGCTACATATTTCAAGGACTTTCCAGTACTAACTGCAATTTTCAAGGACTTTTAAGGCCTTGAATTTTTATTTTCAAATTCAAGGACTTTCAAGGCGCATGCGAACCCGGAGTATATCATCCATTCAACAAAATATGGCCAAAGAAATGAGATGTCACGTTTTAAGCATGACAGATGATGTTCATAGCCCAATTAAGCTAATCCTGGGTTAATGTGAACTTTTGATTTGAGTATACATCTAATCCATGAGGATTCATCCAAAAGATTTTTTTGTCCCTTAATTTTGCCTTTAGTTAGACTCTTCTTTATCATTAACTTAAAATGAGCCTTTAAAATCATTTTTAATGAGTGAGATGAAAACCTCTGTTAACTTTTAATTGTGGATTAGCGTTAATCGGCTTTCGAACAACCGAACCCAGAAGGTCATAGGTTTGACTCCTGTTGGGATAACTCAGATTTTCTTTTGCGAGTATGCCAGTGTCACTGACTGTAAACAAATTCATCCTGATCAACATACATGTATGAGTACCAACTCTATACTTTAAGCTTAAGCATATTTAGTTACATGTACAACAAGAGGATTTATTTTACCTCTCTGATACGACCTGGCTGAATCATGTTATCCTGACACCAGTTGTGTTCTCCCTGTATAAAATAATACAAATCAAATTCTCATTAACTTTCTCAAAAGGGGCCAGAAATAGTGATGCACTAAAATAATAGTCTGCATTGAGATTCATACTAGTAAAAATTTGTTGCTTCTGGATAAAATGACCCTACAATCATGAAGATTGCCCGTTAAATATCAAGGTTCCTTCACAGGTATTCAGTTGAAACAGGTGTTACGGGTAACAGTCATGTAAAGTTCTTGCTTCTGGTATGAAACGAAAGCCCTGCACATGGTAGCCTCCCACGCAGACGTCCTTCGGGGTTTGCCATGCGTTTCCTCCCTGTGGCAAACCTCTAAGGACATCTGCATGGGAAGCTATGCACATGGCTGCAGCTTAAAGTATAATTAATCCAGTTTCAATTCTTTAAGCGTGAATTAACTGGGATGAAGTATTTTATTGCTGAAACCTGCCACGGATGCTACTGCATTGCAGGGCCATACATAATTGACAGTTATTTCATAAAGTACATTGTAAATGTTTGACTAACCCTAGGGAATCCTTTTCTTCTTTTCAGCATGTTCCACTCCTATAAAATAACAAAGTAACATAGAGGTCAATTAACTACCTTTAAGAAGTACATGTATTCATTCGCCATCCATGTGGACTGGCTATTCAACCACAGAGCCAACATGAAAATTACTAATAAAATAAATATAATAATACCTTGTAGGCATTAAGCACTGTGATGCAGTCACTGTATGACCAGTTACTCCATGCCATCTTCTTGCTGTACAAGAAGAGAAAACAATAACAAAAAAATGAGCGGCAAATGAATTAAACTTGGTATTTATGAATAAACCTTCAAAGTTAATACATGTAAAAACACCCTTGTGTACCTGTAAGAATCAAACTCCTTCCTGTAGGGGTTTGCAAAAAATGACTGCAAAGACAGAGCTGCACCTGAGAAAAATACAAATGTCACATGAAATTTATGCTTAATTACAAATAGTTCCTTTAAAAATACCTACAAGTACAGTATAAATGATTACAGGTCAAGTTCAGGGTTGAAAGGATCATGGGGTATCAAGTTAGAGTGAATAGAGTTGTATGTGTAAAGGCCAAGAGGTCAAAGAGCGAGTGGGCTGAGGGATTTACATTTTTCTTTTCATTTCACTTGGAAGTTCATTTTTTGAAGACACTTACTGATAACAAGACATTCCTCAAGACAACCAAACACATAACTCAACACCAGTAGTTTTCCAAGATGGACATCGATAGGCAACTGCCCCATCACTTTGCCGATAAACGTCAGCTCTCCATTACAAGGATTGATCGTGCCGTTCTTCATGTAAATGGTCAGAGCTCCAACCTACAATTATAATAAAAATTAATGCATGTACACGTACACTTTATCTTCAAAAACTCATTAACAATTCATAAGCACACTGAGCTATCAAATGGTTGATAAAACATCATGTGCAGTGGTTTTAAAACCCGATAAAACCTCCTCCTTATTAGAATGCGGTGTTTAACGTTTTAATCCTATGCATATTTCCAACATTCACAAAAGCATCATTGTTATGAACTCTCTTGACACACGCTTTTCCAGGAATGTTTTTGTAGCCGTTCAAAAAACTCGCAGCATGTGTTTTATTGGGTCTAAGACCACTTGGCTGCGCCTCGTGGTTTTAAATCCCAATAAAACACTGCTCCTCGTGTTTTAAACATTTCATAACTTTTGAATCACAAAAGGTATGGGAGGTATTTCATGTTGAGTTTGGAAATCATCCCAACATCTTTGGTCAGGATGGTAGCTTTCAAAACTACAGGACTCCAGCATCAGCTCTAGTTACCTGTTTCAAAAGGAGGACAGTTCGTTCAATATCATCTGTGTCAGGAGGCTGTAATGCCAGTCTCAGTATGGCTTTGGGAGGACCAATATCAAACAACTTCACTTTTAATACCAGGTGCTCAAGTGGGCATCGCTGCAAAAGGAAACAATATTATCAGTAATGTTCTCTAAAATGAATGAAGATGATGTTGTGATGCAGCAGGAGCGAGCTCAAAAAAAAAACACTTGCAGTGTTTGGTATTTATAATGGGCAAATAAAACAAAACAAAAAATTAAAACAAAACAAAAATCATAGCCAATATAAAAAATTCAAAATTTGAACAAACATAAAAGCAGGTTTCAAGAAGGTTGACAAAACTGATCTGGCCAATTAGTATCAACTTAAGTTACAGACTGAACAATTTAACCATGCATGCAAGTCATGCTCATGTACCAACAATAGTACATGACTTAATTTTGATAATGAGCAGACACATTCTGGCAATTACAGTACCGGACAGAAGAAACCAAACAGAAAACGCTGCACTGAACGCATTCTTGAAGCGTACCGCTTTGCATTCCCTTAGCGTTCCAGTAACGCGTTCCCTGTTAGGTTACTTCTGTCCGGTACTGTAGCAGAATATAACAAACACCAAGATGGTTGGCTGAAGCTACATTAAACACACACACAAGTTTTCTTCTGTGTCTGTCCTTAACAATTAGGCAAGAATTACTACAAGGCAAACAGCATCACTCTACAGACCTGAATTTCAGGAATCCCAAATGCTGGGATAAATGATTCATAAAACTCTCTGGTCACCATTCTGAAGCAAGTTCCAGCAGACACACGGCCAGCACGACCTAAAAGAGGTGTAAAAGAAATCTTAAAAGATGGCAAAAAATTATTTATTTCATTCATTTTGGACTATTTCTGGTCATTCTTTAGGCATGACAAAATGCATGTGCATGCATAATTGCCAATGATAATTAATTTTTTAGATATTATAGATATAACTACCTTATACTGAGGCTTAAAGAATTGAAGTGAAATAACCATAGGCCGTCCAAATTGTTTAGACTTTCTGATATCCTACAACAACAGAACACAAACAACACACCTTTGCGCTGAGTACTGCTGGCTTTGGATGACCATTGTATCCTTAAACTCTGATAATTTGTTTCCGCATCACAGACCAGGCATTTCACCAGGCAAAAATCAACCACTACAAAAATAAAGACATGAAAATGCAAAGTTAACAAACACATTTCCCAATTTCATTTACAAAAAAAACAGTACAATCAAATTAAAATACATTTCTTGAATGCCATAATCCACTAGCTGTCCATGGCGCTTTACCAAAGAAATTTACACAGAATAAAATTCTAAAAATTACAAATCAAATGCATCCTTAAACAGCTAAGACTTACAGTCAACCCAGGTCACGCATGAACGATATTTTTGAAATTTGAGCGGAGTTTTGAAATTTACATGTCAGGTTTGAAAATCACCAATGGGATTTCAGAGTTCCCGTATAAATTTCCCTAGCTTATTGACAGTATAAAGCTATGAATTTTTCTTTACACTGCAAAATTGAACATTTCAAGAATACAAGTACAACATAACATTCTGAACCACTTTGGAACTGTTGTTACAAATTCTGCTGTGGATTGTTACAATTTGCTCTTTTTCAGCTGAAATTCAAACAATCCTTGAAGTGCAAAACTGCTGCCAAGTAAATCTGGGGCTTAATAAAAGGCCTTTGAACCAATACAATTCACTGCAAGTCATATTGTACCATATTTAATGTCTGGAACAGTGATGGAACTTTCTGCAATGTTTGTTGACAAGATGACCTGCAAAAACCAAGAAAAAAAGATGATGTCCACTTAATAACATATTTGCTGGAAAACCTCTTCCACTCAATTTGAAGTGGACAAAACTCAGACCCTAGATATGAAAAGATTTGGGTAAGGCCTTAACTGTCACATGTACATCCAAAAACACCAGGGCCCAGTTGCTTGAAGCATGGTTAGCGCTAACCCGGGTTAAATACCATGACAACCTATAGGTTTTAATATCTCTTAACCAATGGTTAGCGCTAACCATGCTTCGAGCAACTCAGCCCTGCTGGCCTTCAGATTTGACAAAAATTAATTTCAAAAACGTTATTATTTATAGAAAGAAATACTGATGAATTTCTCAAAGTAACTTCTCCCATCCACGTTCCAAAAAATAATATTAAATGTTTAATAACAAATGGAATGGTCACCGTGGTAAATTGATTGATCTATATTTATTGATTGATGGAGATCAATCGATGAACTGATGAGTAAATAAACAAACAACAACAATAACATAGTAAAAACTTGAATAATTTCTGTTGACAAATTTTTGTGTTATGCATAATTTGCTCAGGGAGAGCTGCTGAAAATCAGTTACGAAGGTTACTCTACCTTTCTAAATCCCTCTTGAGGTTTCTTGAAAACATCTGCTTGCTCGATAGTGGTGATTTTGGAATGCAAAGGAAGGATCAATAACCTGCATTTAATGAAAACAAAGATAATGCATCACTACTAACATACACTGTATGTAGGTGTGGAGAGCAAGGTAAATTGAATACAATGCAAATGTACTTTACCTTAATTTATCACTACTTAGCTTAATGTTTATTCGTCTTTAAAGGGGTCCTCCAATTACAAAACTACAGAAAATTCAACTTACATGTAAGAAGTAGGCTGACAAACAGTATTTAATTTTTATGTTCAGTAACAGGCATTCAGCCTTTGTGTTACGATGTCACTCGGGTGGTACAGTGGAAGATTGTGAAAGAACTTACCTGCGATCATTGCACATATCTTCTAGTAACTGATCCATCTGTTTGATTTCAAATTCACCTGATGACAAGCATTATTGTCAAAATTTACAAACTGTTAATAAACAGGCAGTGTTCTGAAAGCCATGACTTACAGTGTACTTACATGCCATATAGTAATGTCATCTGCCACAACACGAATACTTTGATACACATGGTTTGTATATAGCTTTAGCAAAACAAATGCAAGGGCTTAGTACATGTATTAAGGGAGCTTTCCTGGAAAAAAATTGTTGATTTTTACCAAAGGCCTAGTATATTCTACACACCTACAGTGCAGCAGCTGTACCCAGAAGTCTGTAATTTTGTTCTGTTCAACAATGTCCATCTAAAGTCGGCATCAATGTTTTTTGTGTCTCAAGGGGCACTCCAGTATTGACATGTATGGGCACAAAGTCCACTTGGCAAAAGCTCTAACCAATTCAAAAATTAAGGACTTGATTCCATAAACATGTATACAAGTATAATTATGCACTAACCGGGAAGAAACACGAGGACTGTTCCACGATGTACTGGCTGTCCTCGCCTGTTAAGGGAACAACAAGAATAATAAAGTTCCCAAAAATCATGTGACGGTAGACAATACAGTGTATGTCATTACTGAATGTGTAGTTCCAGTGTTATCATGAATCAAACTGCATGCAGCAGCAAAGAGAATATCACAGTTTGTTTTTACTCTCACAAAGCTGTGTAGTTTCCCATGCTCTTACCTTATAGCTTCGGTTTGTTCTCTCTCGTCCAGATGACGAATGAGCTGGCCCACAAGTTCATATCCAACTTTATCAATTCCTGGTTCCTCGGGAATAATATCCGGGATCCTCTGCAGGTGAAATCAGATAATTTATCCTTTTTTTCAATTTCTGTTAATTCACACTTTGGCAGCAGCCAAAACTCTTTAATGTATCATGTAGACCAATGGAATGTGTCATGGATAAAAGTACAAGACAGACTGATGTCCTGACAATTTTGTAATTCATGTCTGATTAAACTAAAGAAGTGAGGACAAGTGCCCTGATAAGCACAAAAACCTATTTCCAGCACTGTACTTACTCCAATATCTTTTAGATCCTCAAGATAGCATTCCACTACAGGAAAGGACTTGCCATCTACAGTGACAACAGGAGCCCCCTCTACCCTACCCCTGACAGGTACAGCAAAATACATGGAGAACAAGTCACTTTCAATGGTGGCTGACATCAGGACAACCTATGAGAAAAAAATCGTGTAAACATCAAAAAGATGAAGGTAATTAACTTGGCTCCTGACAGCCCACCCCAGTGGTGCTTGTAGCATTTTTTTCTTTTTTAATTCACCTCAAATTTACCTTAAAGAGTCTCATAAAGGTTTAGGTGCATTTGATCATATGCACATGTTAATTTGTGCCATACAAATATTAATTATTATTGTTATAGGGCAAAGATTACAAAAAAGGGAACCTGGTATAACTAGTACATCTCTTCAGTGATTTTTTGATGTTTCAGGAAATTTATTCCAAGAAAATGAAAGATATGTTTTCTCTTGGTAAAAAGATAACAAATGACAAACAACCTTTGCTTCACAGTCTCACAGGTGTGGTTAAAAGATAAGGCCGGGACTGGACTGTTCTGAAACTTAAGGCACTTTCACAGATAAAGCGGCACCCTGCGTCCAATGCCTTGCAGATTTAATTACCCCTAGTGGTATAGCGTAAACATTTATTTTAATATTACATGTAATTAATATTGTAGGGCACCAAAAATTGTATTGTAGGTTGAGGCTGTGTAATTTATTGTTAGTAATAACTACGTGTAGTATTAGATAGGTAAGTTATGTAAACCGTTAGTATTGTAAACAGTGTTATTTCGTAGCGTCCATGTAAGTGTAAATTTTTATTTTAATATTAATAAATATTGTAGGGCACCAAGAATTGTATTGTTTCTGTTAGCAGATTTAGGCTGGCAGTGTAACGTACTGTAATAACGATGTGCGGTACTAGATAGGTAAGTTATACCAATCGTTAGTATTGTAAACAATGTTATTTTGTAGTGTCTGTGTTCTTGAAATCAACTGTATTTATGACGGGAAAAAAAAGATAAAGTCGCACCCCCAGTTTGTAATGAACATTAATTTTTTACCTTGACATGCCTAGAGTTTGTTCTGAGCAATTTTTTCACCACCAGGAGACAGAAGTCTGTGCTTTGGTCACGCTCATGGACCTAAAAAAAAGGAGACTTTTGATATATATTACACAATCATACTGTCAATCACATTGGCCAGCTTTTTCCAATTATTACAATCCATGTCATCTGTGGCCAGACACTTTTAAATTGTGTTAGTGTACTGCTGTTATAATAATGTTAAAAAAAGCTGGATTCCCTTAAGGTTAGTGAAAGTGTGACTTTTCACTTTTGAGTTTTATGTGTACTACATTAAAAGTCACTGACAAAGCCCCTTTAGCGAAGATTAAAAGAAAAAGAATCTTCCCTCACCTCATCCAGAACAACATGAGTAAACTGGTTCATATTCTTGGAATGGATCAACTTGTTTAGCAACACATCAGTAGTGACATATGTCAAACGTGTGTCCTCGCTAATGCACTTGTCTCTTCCAATCTGATAGCCTACCAAGCTGCCCTGAGTCCACCCTCTTTCTTGGCAAACCCGCTTGGAAATGCTCATTGCCGCAATACGTCTGGGCTGGGTTACAATGATGTTACAATAGCGCTGGTCTTTGGCATACTCATCCAGTATGTACTGAGGAACTTGAGTGGTTTTACCACTGCCGGTTGCTCCTGAGTTTTAGAAAAGGGAACACGTTTCACGCAACAAGCTAATAAATGTCCTTACATGTAGATTATAGAGTAGCAGTACAAGATTGTGTCTTTGCTTCTAACATCTTGTGAATTTGATAATGATTATACTCTGAGCCTCTTAATCTTCAAGCATCGTGTTATTTTTATTAAAGAAATAACGTTAACAATAATCATTTTATTATTATTTTTATGCATATTTATTTGTACACTGTACATTTCAGTCTGTTCAATAGCTCAGTAGATTACATCTCAACAAGCACACCATCTTAAAGTGCTACTGTGATCAAATTTTTACCTCTTGAATTTTAAGGTTTATCACATAGAATTCTAGGAAAGATTAAAAACGCCGTTTTCAGTTGCAGCAGTGACAAAGTTCATTTTGGCGGCCTCTCAGAAAGGTGAGTTAGTTTTGCGACTTTTTCCCATTAAAAATACATGATTTCACAACATTTGTAAACCTTTTTATAAGAAAATAGATTCCTAAATTGTTTGATTGAAATTAATTTTAAATTGTTTTCATAATTCAGGTTTTAGCGTGTTTATTGAGGGAAAGTTGAACGTTGAGCCTTCAGAATGGAATCCGAACAGCAGGTAAATTTCCCAGTACCAGAGTATTGCTTTGTTTCTGATTTTAAACTTCATTTTAATCTTTTGAAACTAATCAGCGCCAGGTTAGGACCGCTCTAGAAAATGATTTTGCATTATTTCGAATAATTTGTAATAAACACACACACTGTGTGGATTTTATACTCATCATTTTTTCTTCAACTCATGTTTTTATTTACCATCTAAAAATGGATCCCTGGTTACATACAAAGCCATCAGGTATTTGTAACCACTCTGCTAAAAGTGGCAGGTCACGTTTGTTCACGCGGAACTCTGCTCTGACTTTGAATCTGCCATTTCTTCGAGGTTAAATCTTCCATACTCTTCATACGATATTTCTAAGTTCTTTGAAAAGCTGCAGTCATAGAGGAGCACGAATTCTTCGTCAGAAATGATGTCAGCCAAATAGCATCCTGCTAAAAGTTCTCGGGTCTTCTTAAACAAAGTCACAACAGCGAAACCCCCTTGATCTCTGACTGAATCTGTTTGTTGTTACTCGTTTTGGCCACCCCTCGCATAACGCAAATCTTAAGGTTTGTTTTTCCTGCGTAAAGGTGGTGGTCACGACCCATGCCCTCTCGGACATGACCGCGTTCTTCAAGGCCGCTGCGTCCAGTATCTTAAGGTCCCTAATGACAAAAAACACTGCCTGATTTGATATTTTCAAACACACCTTGTATAACTGTGACTGAATTACTCTCAATAGTATCCAAAATCTGCTGGCGATAGGCAGTAATAGGAAGGTCTGGAGAATATGTGTGATCAAAAGAGTAGTTCTCAAAGATATGTGTAGCTTCCTCTTCTCTCAGTGCTGCTGGTATTTCATCAGAACCTCCTAGGGGTGGATTCTTTTCTAGTTGATCCATCTCTTCATAAAGGTCCTCCAGTTTTGGGCCAGTTGAACAGTAACCACCAACATATGCAGGAGAAGGTGGGGGACTGAAAAAAATATGAACAAGTTCAATGACAGCAGACACTTGTTTTTGCTTTGTTTTGGGGAGAGGGGTGGGGGGATTTTGGGAGAGGGGTGGGTGGGAGAAAGACAATCACTGTGGTCACAGTTTAACCTTTCACCTTGGTTAAACACTTTGCAATAGACGAGCTTTGGAACTGGTGCCAAGGAAGCTGGCAGGGTAACCTGTGCCATTCATGGTCAGCATGGAGGTAACCATGGAAAGCTGCAAGTGAACACCCTCCCCCAACCGGACCACGATGGCATTGTCACACTGAAAGATCAGTGGAAAGAATACTTACCTCAACCAATAATCATCTTGGGCCCGATTCACAAAGCCCTTGTAAGTTGAGATGTATCCTAAGTATTGTTCCTTAACAATAGGCTGTTGTTATCCAATAAAAAGTACACACAAAAATTCCTCTCCAAAATCCAAATCCAGCGCTGCCATTTTGCTTAGCACTTACAGCTGTAGTAGCCTGGCTGCCTTTTCAGTTTTTTTTTTTGCTTCCCTGTGGGAACCTAAAACCCATTGGAATTGCACTGAAACGGCCAAAATACATGTATGCCACACAAACAATGACAAGTTATCAATGCAAGAAGGCAAGGTAAGGAATTTTTGTTAGATTTATGTTCTTTATTTTCAACTCCAAAACACATTATGCAGTTCCACATTCATATTAAATTCCTATATAAACCTTTATAATTTACGCCATTGTGCTACTCAACATGATATAAACGCTCCTAGAGCTTGGGCTACCCGTGGGTTAGTTGGGTGGAGTTGATATTGGGGGGGTGGGGGGGGGGGAAGTGGATCAATTTTGGGGGGAGGAGGGTAGGGAAATAAGCGAGGGGTGGTTGACTCAAAAGTAAAAACAAAAAACCAGATTTCAGATCTTCAGAGATTGGCATTTCTGCATTTGGTGAACATATTATACCGTAACTTTGTTTCAGAGATGCATATTTTGTTGGTTAGTTGTCCTCGTTTACTTGTGCAAACTGAAAGTGATCTGGGGTAGGGGTCTATCGTAGGCTTCAGTCGAAAATAAAGTCCTAGCTATCGCATTATTCAGCTCCCAAAAGCAACCATTTCCTCACCTTTGTGGATTATTCTTCTTTGCCAATTTGAACTCTTGGCGGTACGAATTGCTGTTGTCTTGGTCCCAGTGTCGTCCGGTTATTTTCGCGTCTGTCAGTGTGTGGGCTCTAGAAAGCGGCTTGAGACTGAAAAAGTCTTTTATCATATCCAGATTTATGTCTCCCATTTTGCAGGGTGTCTTCCTCTTTCGATAAAATTCGCCAACAACGGAGTTATCGATTCACATCCGGCGCCATTTTGCAATGTTGTCTTCTTCCTTACCAGGATTTTGCCAGCTGAGATTGGGATCCCGGCTGAAACTTGACCAATAAGAGGCACCATACTATTTTGAAGAACCAACCAAAAAGCTTGTTATAACGAGGAAGTGAGCCCGCAATATATTCCCTGCTGTTGAACCATACACGTGAAGAAGCGCGATTATTTTGCGCAAAACATAAACACATCAAGCCATGTTTAGGTAGCGTAATGGCAGAGTTTATTCAACATGGATGATTGGCAGACCTGTCCGAGATGTAAGACAACCAAGTACCGGAACCCCAAGTTGAAGCTATTGGTAAATGTTTGTGGCCACAAATTGTAAGTTAGGCGTTTTATAAGTCTATGATAATCTACCACTACTAACAAAAAGAACTGTAGAAAATATTTTGTTTCCTTGGGCACGATTACAGCGCGTTCACTAAGGTAATACAAAACCTGATAACGATCTCAGATTGTTGGTGGACAGGGGTTAAGCTTGCAGGAACCAATTCAAAATTGATGTGAACCTGTGTTGATTAAATGTAAGCCCGGGGATGGGGGGGGGGGGGGGGGGGCACTTGACCCATGTTTGGGTATAGGGGTGCCGCTGGCGGTTTGAAACCCTGACCCTGTTTAGGACGAAAATACCTTAAATACCTACCCTGTGTAGGACAGCGCCCTCTATTTTAAGACCCTATTGGCAATAGTAATAACATTTTAAAGGCCCACTGTCACTTACCGGACGTGATGTTCCACGCATTGAAATGCAAATACCAATCACAACAGATAAAATAATACACTTCCAAGAAGTGATGATGAAAAATCCCAAAATTTTGCATTAACAGCTGTGTTTAGTGGAAAATCAATTGACGTGAAGCATTGTCCACTAAAATAAATACAGACTAACGTCTCTGATTTTGGATTGCCAAATACAAGACGACAGTCTTGCAATCATACCCTGTCTAGGACGGGTCCAGGACAGATTCGCTTGAAATTATATACCCTGTTCAGGGCAGAGGGGCCAAAACCCATACCCTATCCAGCAGCACGTCCCCGTATAGCTCACATAGGGGAGTACCCCCCCCCCTCCAGGAATGTAAGCCTCTCCAATTCCCTCTCCCCTCCCCCCTGAGGTAAGCAGTTACCTTGCCCCATTGCCAACTTGGGGTGCAAAGTCAGCCTACATGCCCCTATCATCACACCAAATTTACCTTATGCCCGGTGAATACTACGGTTACCAAGAAGGGTTGTCTGGGACCCTGAAAAGGGAACAGAATGCAAAGCAGACACTCTAGACAGCTCACAATAAGTGTATTCAAACCTCTGAATAATCTCTATCCTGGACGGTTTGGAGAATATGTTTAAACAACCTTCTTGGTTCATTCATATAATGACGAGACTCCTCAAACAATGTTTTTGTGCCCAGGCCCTGTACTAAAGCTGCTAAGAGAGCGTTTAGCTATAGGGGGGCTGTCATGTGGAATGGCCTTGGTAACAAACTTAAAGATGAGACAAATCTCAACTCTTTCAAGGGTGCTCCGACTTTGTCTGGAACTGGGGTGGACTGAGGAAGTTTGCGATAGTACTTATTTAGCTACAGCTTAGGTTAATTTTTATGCAATGAACTGTAGAATAGTTTCTTTTAGTATTTGCTGTCTAGGATCATGTGTTTTAACTTTAGTGTCTTTTTAGCATCTTAGTTTTGTAATTTGTTCCGTAAACGGCTCACTGGAATAGCGCTTTTAATGAAGTGATACCATGTTGTGTTTAAGGGCCGCAGGGTGACACTAAGTCAGACACAAAGTCACTAAGACACACTAAGGTCCGCCATTATGGTTTCTATTTCAACAACACCTTCCTTAATTACATTCCCGGATGTAAACGTGTCTTTACTCGTACCCAGAGCACCACAATCTCTCCTTTTCTCGAGTAACAACTTCTAACACGCCATTAAAACTGATCAATGCAAAGGACTTAGTTCAACTTGTAAACAACTAAGCATACTAGAAACAATGTTCATCAAAAGAGTTGAAGCTTTGTCTTAAACAGTTCAATATCATTCAACAATATCAACAAAATCACTAATGCAAAACAAGTCAAGGTCTCTGTTTTTCTAAACAGTTCATCAAAAGCTCAATCCAGAACATAGTCATCAAGGCGCCTGGGAGGCCGACTAACTCTCCCCGAACGACGTGGCGTGACTGCTGCTTCCTGAGGCACCTGCCCTTCAGGTGGACGGTCCACTGGTTCTGGTATCAGGGTTTCCTCAGTTGGTTCTGGTTCCTGTTCTGTACTGGGTTCAACATCTGGAGTCACAAGTGGTTTTATGTGTTGTAGATTCCTTCTGTATTCGACTCCATGGGGTGACTTCAGAACAACCTGATCACCATGACATTCCGTAACTTTGTAAGGTTCAGTTTCATACGATGGACACAATTTGTTCTCCTTCCTTCTTTCCAGCAGTACAGCATCTCCTACATTGACAGCTCTGTCTTTTGCATGATTTCTTCTGTCAGCATAGTCTTTGGCTAGCTGTTTTCTTTCTGCGTCACGATCTCTGACTTGTTGGTAGACCACATCACTCTGTTTTTCAGCAACTTCTGTTAGCTCTGGTAGCTTGGTTGTCAACTTTCTCTTGAAAAACAGCTCAGCTGTGCTCACTCCTGTGGTGGTGTGATTGGTCGATCGGTAAGCCAGCAAGAACTTGTTGAGTTTGGCTCGCCAATTTTTTCCTTCAGCATGGAAAACTCTCATGGCTTTGAGAAGAGACTGGTTTTCTCGTTCCACCCCACCGTTGGCTCTTGGCCACAAAGGCGTTGTGTGATGATGAATGATGCCCACTTCCTCTAGGTATTTCTCCATCTCTTCAGACACAATGTTTGAACCATTATCAGTTCTCAAGCCAACTGGTACACCGTACCGAGCAAAATGGCTGTCTAGGCATTTGATAAAATTTTGTGGCACTTGTCGTTGAGTAGATAACATCTACCTCCATCCATCTAGAGAAATAGTCAACCGTTACTAATAAATACTCTCCTCCAGGCAACGGTCCTAACAAATCCAAAGCTACTTCCTGCCAGGCTCCATCAGGTAGTCTTGTGGGCTTAATTGGTGGGGGTGGAACATGCTTGGTTACTAGCTGACACCCAAAGCATTCTCTACATTTCTTCTCTGCTTGCTTGTCAATTCCTGGCCACTACACCTATGATCTTAGACGCTCTTTGGTCTTAACAATCCCCTGATGCCCCTCATGAGCCAGGTCAAGCACTCTCTTCTGTAATTCTCTTGGGACAACAATCCTCGTTCCCCGCAATACAATCTGGCCGACGTTGGTCAACTCATTGCGCACCATCACAAAGGCTTTCGGTGCTTTCTCCCAATCCCCACTCTGCAAGCACTCACGCACGACTTTCAACTCTTCATCTTCAAATGAAACTGCTTCTATCTCCTCTATTCAAAGGGCTGCAGGTACTGCTTGGAAGGTAATTGCGCGTACATATTCTTCATCATGAACATAGCCACGGGATGCTGGTACCTTTGTTAGCCGAGAAAGTGCATCTGCTATGTTTTCCCTGGATGGCACATAGATCACTTTGTATTTAAAGGGCTGCAAACGCAATACCCATTGCTCAATGCGTGCAGATGGCTTTGATCTTGGACCATAAATGGTTTTCAGCGCTTGATGGTCAGTCTCTAAGTCAAACTCAGGTAGGCCACACAAATATAAATTAAACCTTTCACAGGCCCAAACAAGTGCCAAAGCTTCTTTTTCGGTTTGGCTGTACCAACGTTCAGTGTCACTAAGGCTTCTACTAGCATAACATACAGCGCGGCTCTGCCCCTTTACTTCCTGCACCAGAACAGCACCAAGACCGACAGGGCTGGCATCCGCTATCACTCTTGTGTGGGCATCTCTATCAAAGTAGGCTAGCATCGACGCTCCCGCCAGTTTCTGTTTAAGTGTTTGAAAAGCTTGCTCCTCTTCCTCATTCCACTCAAACTTTTCTCCCTTCCTAGTGAGTGCTCTAAGAGGTTCAGCTACAGTCGCAAAATCTGGGATAAATCTTGCGCTGAACCCAACCAACCCCAGAAAGCTTCTCACCTCCGAGGGCGAGTTAGGACGGCTCGCCTCCACAACCGCTTGCACTTTCTCCTCGGTGGGCCCAATGCCATGCTGAGAAAGAATAATTCCCATGAAAACCACTTTACTCATTCTGAAAGTACACTTCTCTCCACTTAAGGTAAGGTTCTTCTCTTCCAGCTTTGCTAGTAGCTTGTGCAGGTTCTGGTCATGCTCTGAAATGGTCTTACCATGGACAATCAAGTCGTCAGCAATGTTGACAACTCCCTCAACATCTGCGATAATCTGACGGATAACATGCTGAAACTTCTCAGGTGCGGCATTCACACCAAAGCTTAGCCTTTTGTACCGGAACAAACCCTCATGTGTAATGAAAGTGGTTATGTCCCTCGAATCTTCATGCAACTCTATTTGGTGGAAACCACAGCCCAGGTCTAGCTTGGAGAAGACAGTGCTACCATTTAACTCCTCAAGCACTTTATCAATGGTAGGAATAGGCAACCTTTCTCGAATGATAGCCTCGTTAGCACAGCGCATATCCACACAAAGTCTTATTTCACCTGACTGCTTGGGTGCTACAACAACTGGGCTTGCCCAAGTGGTAGGGCCTTCTACTTTCTCTATGATATCTTCCTTCAACAGTTCTCCTATCTAAGCAGTCACCTTTTCACGAAGTGCAAATGGAACCCGCCTCAACTTTTGTGCCACAGGAGGTACGTTAGGGTTAACATGCAGCTTCAATTGGAAATCTCTCAGTTTTCCAATCCCCTCAAACACTTTAGGATACTTTGCCTTAAGCTGGTCAGCAATGTCACCTTGGACCTCATTACAGCTGGTACCTCTATGTGCAACAGGTGGTCCAATGTGAAGAACACCCAGTTCCCTTGCTGTCACATTTCCCAGAATGCACCTCCCCCGCCTGACTAGGATAAACTTGGTGGTTACTTTGGTATCCCCAGTGGAAATTTCAGCCTCAAATTGGCCAATCACATCAACTTTCTTCCCCCCATAAGCAAACAATTTCTTTGAGCAATGTTCAATGTCCCCTTTAAAGCCTAAACCCTTCAACTTTTGAAAATCATCTTCCCCCATCAAATTGCTCACTGACCCTGAATCAATCAACACTTCCATCACAATTCCACTGATACTCACATCCATTGTAGGCTCACTTGCAACTGACACCATACAAACTTCTTCTCCTTCCTCAGCTACATAAAATGCAAATGCTGGGTTTTCGTCCAGTTGAATCTCTTCCTCTGAACAGCCTCCAACATGATTTGTCTGACGGACCGACCTTCTAATATTGTGGCTGGTTCCCTTTGGACGACTCTCTCTATCTCTTGCAGGTAAAGGTCGAACGTTACCTCTGCACAACGCCGCAAAATGGCCGTACCTGGAGCACTTAGCACATTTTCTCCCTTTAGCCAGACAGCACGAATCGCGTGAAAAATGTCCACTTTTCCCACAGCTGTAACAAATTTTCTCACCGTGATCTGCTGTCTTCTCTCCTTTTTTCCGTATGGCGTTGACGTCGCTTCCCCCCGCCATGTACTTCATTTGTTGTCCAGCCGCTTCCGAAGCTCTCGCTTTCTCCAACACGTCTGCTAAAGTGATATTTCTCGTTTCCAACAACTTCTTCTTTAGCTCTCGGTCGGTCAACTTTTCAATCAACTGGTCCCTCAAATTATCCTCCAACGAAGTACCGAAATTGCAATGCCTAGCTTGTTGGCGAAGACGCACAACGAACTTATCCACAGGTTCTCCTTCAGTCGGCGCCAATTGACGGAACACGTGGCGTTCGAATGGCACATTCTCTTCGGTACGAAAATGGTTATCCAGTTTCCTGATGCAAACGGCGTACGGATCATCATTGCCAGTAGGATCGGGGTCTACAAGATCTTCAAAGATATCCTGGACTTCCATTCCAGCGAAGTGCAGGAGCTGCGAAGTTTTCTTTCGCGTGTTTTCCAAACGTTTTCCTTCGGCATAATACTCGAATGCCCGTTTCCACTTTCGCCATTTGTTTGCAACTTGTGATGATGATCCCGATAGATCCAGCGGTGGTAAAGTTTTTTCGTTCGCCATCCTCGTCGCCAATGTTGTGTTTAAGGGCCACAGGGTGACACTAAGTCAGACACAAAGTCACTAAGACACACTAAGGTCCGCCATTATGGTTTTAATTTCAACAACACCTTCCTTAATTACATTCCCGGATGTAAACGTGTCTTTACTCGTACCCAGTACACCACATACCATCTATAAAGCTTTACTAGCACTACTACGGCAAGAGATCTCTGGTGTAGTTTTACCATCAATAAAGCTTTACTGCTACTACTAAGGCAACAGAGCTCAGTTGAAGCTGTGAAGGCTAACCCCCAACCTGGTGGATTTAGTGGGTGTTTGAAACTGAAACCTTAAGACCTTTGTCAAGCCTCTCACTAAAGACCAAGCAAAGAGTAACAAGCATGGACAGTTTATGACATCCTATGCTCCCCTAAAGAGTATAAATGGCTGAAGCAAGCGATTGCCAACTTGAGCCTCAGCATGTCATCAAATTTATAGTAAGTTCCCATTATAAGCTGAGGGGTTCTTGGTGGCTTAAATTTGGCAGGGGAGGGGGCGTTGGGGCTGAGTATTTGGGGATGGTGAGGATGGGTGAATTCTCCACTGTAAGGATCTCATATCTTGGACACTTACATGTAAACTCTGTTGTTGATAAACCCTCCCAGATATAAGCCGAATGACTGCTAAGGTTAGGTGTTATGCAGTAACAATATTTCTTTCTTTCTTAATTCCTATCAGAGACGTAATTAATATTTTAATAAAGGAAACCAGCCACCATCCTGCGCGCTTGTTGGATCGTTTGGCTGAGCCTTAAGGCAATCCTTCCTGCAGGTTACAATATGAAGGACTCGGTTTATAACTGACCCACAGTGATTTTTAGAGAGCTACTGGTGCTTGTTTTCTTGACAGTAGCTCGGATTTGCCAGATGTTTTCCATTGTCTCAATGTTTTATCTGTTGCTTTGCGCCTTGTTTTGTGATAAAAACAGAAATCACAATCATGGGTTTTTATATTTGTAAACACAGTGCAAAGCAACAGATAAAACATTGGGGTACTGTTTCCTGAAGAAATTTATTAAGGGTGACAAACAAACATTTGAAGGGGTGCCTGGAAAAAAAGCCTTATGTGACTTCTGATAAATTGCTAGATTCTCCTTCCAAATTTCCTTTTATTCGCTTGTGAAACAAAAGGAGAATTTGAACTTACATCAAAAGTCACTAAGGGCCTTATTTCGTTCACCCCTCCATTTGGAGAATCTGAGCTAAAACAATAAAACACAATCTAAAAAGCATTATAGGTCAGTAGTATTATAGTAATTTACATATCTCTTAGGGGCTATTCACATGATTCCAGAATGAAACTCATTCCGGAATGAGTTTCGTTCCAGAATGAAGTTCGTGCCGCATTCACATGTAAAAATCGACCGACTCTGGCTCACGCGGTTTAAGTTCCCGCGCATCAGTAAACAAAGATGGCGCAAGTTTCGGACGAAACGTTGTTGTGCTTATTAATAGCAATAGCTGCCACGATTTCGAACAACTTGACCACAGGGCTGCTTCTTTGGGCCATACAGAAAAGACAATCACGTATGTTGGCGCTCAGTCCAAACTCTGGCTTCCTGTATGCAAATATATTCACTAAGAGAAGAGAAGAACTACTCTATCCGAGTCCCATTCGGAATCCACTCCTTCTCCTAACTTTTGCCTTTTATAGCTAATGAAAACGTCCAGCAATTTTTCTGTTTTCGTTCCCTCCCATTTCCATCTACAAACCGAATCTTTCTTTACTTTCATATCCACCATCTGAAAAAGATACGCATGCGCTACTCGCCCCAGGCGATTTTTCATCTCAGAACGAAGTTCATTCTTACTTTACATGATACCAGAATGAAATGTCATACCAGAACGAAACTTTCATTCGGATTGAAAAGCGGAATGAACTCATTCCGGAATGACTTGTGTGAGGGCACAATCTTGTCTCGGCATCATGTAAACAGATGCAGAGAAATATGTGGAGATGGAATGAACTCATTCCGGAATGAAACTCATTCCGGAATCATGTGAATAGCCCCTCAGATTTATCTGCAATAGCAAAAAAAAAAATTTAATTATCCTCCCCAATCTTTCCCTGATCACAACATTACTTATAAAAGGCTATTTGGGTACATATTACTAGATGTGAAAATTGTGTCGAGACTCTGTTTACAAGGCCATCAGCAGCTTGCCCTGAATGTAACACAGCATTGAGAAGGAATGACTTCAGGATTCAACAGTTCGAAGATCTTATAGTTGAGAAGGAGGTGGATATAAGGAAAAAGATCTTGAAAGTGTGAGTAGTTCATTTAATATTAAGTAAGAACTTTTTGTTAAAAAGATGCCATTATCATCAGCTCATCATGGGCACAAGGTTTTCTTTTGTTGTGTTTATGTCATTACTTTGTTAACTGGAAGCATCTTGAAAAGTTATGGAAATGTGTGCAAGCAAATGACTAGGGGAAGGGGGGGTTTTGGGTGGGTGACTCTCATGAACATGGCAGGATTGATCATCAGAAATTTTTGAAAAATTGCTTTTCGAAGTATCAGGATTTCATTCTGTTGGAATAACTCAAATTCATTTTCACTGTGACTAGGAGTATCAATACTCTCTCCTGGATTTGACACTAGTCCATTGCAGGGTTTCCCCAACAGTATTATGTTTTTACCGGGATTGCTGATTAGCCTCCCTCCCCCCGAAGATTCTTGTGTTTTTCGCAAAGGTAGAGTTATTGATTCTCCAAGGCTTTGACTCGTGTCTTGCTTGCATTTGTGTCAACAAGTTGTATGTGTCATCGAACACACTCCCATAATCTCTGATTACTACCTACTTCTAATAATAAATTGAAATAAAAACGGCATGCACAAGGGTTCAAATACGCTGTAAAGATTGTTGTTGTTATTGTCATTATTATTTAGTGTCATGTCTGTGGATAAGCACTGTTGTACTTATCAGGTTTCGTAGACTAGTGTAGCTGCATGAGTGTCTAACAAGCCTCCATTTTTTACCATTCTTGGTGTTGTTAGTTACAACAAGCTTGAAGAAGACTTCCAGTCCGAAGCAGATCCACTGAGAGCTTACAATGACTATCTGGAGGAAGTAGAGACTATAAGTATGGATGCTTGAGTTTTTGTTTCTTGTCATTACTGGCTCAGAGCTATAAACAAAAGCTGATCACCTGACATTGGCCCAATTTATACTAGAGACGGATTAATTTTATTATGCCTGAGATGGAGTATGATCCATCTAGCAATAAAATTGGTGATACATGTATATGTGCTTGTAAGAGAGATAATGGGGTACACTGTATTTGCATTTGACTTAGAAAGAACGCACTCCTATTAGCGTTTGAAGTCAAGATTGTATGGGACA
The DNA here is from genome assembly GCF_977016875.1 of Pavona decussata. Taxonomy (NCBI): domain Eukaryota; kingdom Metazoa; phylum Cnidaria; class Anthozoa; order Scleractinia; family Agariciidae; genus Pavona; species Pavona decussata. The sequence continues at coordinate 1,806,295 of NW_028145484.1, forward strand.
ATTAACAAATGAATCGATGGATCTTGGGACGCATATCTGGCATCCCCCACAGATTTTGCAGTGGCAAATGACATCATCACCAACTTGGCAAAGGAGAGAGAGCCTGGGATTGAGATCATTGAACGCACAACCTAATCTTCGATTATTACTAGTGTATGTCTGGATTCTCCATCTGGACATATGGCTTCAAGACATGTTTTCAGACTGATTATGCACAGGAATTATCCATCTCAAGATTTACACCTAAAACTTGCATTGCGCAGTTCCCGAAAAAATCCATAGTCACCCCATGGAAGGTCATTGGAAATTCCTAGAGGTGGGGGTGGTCTTAAAAGCCAAAATTTTAAAGGCAAAGTACCGTATTTTCTCGGTTAAACGCCGGACCCCGATTAAACGCCGGCCTCGTTTAAACGCCAGGTCAAAACTGCTAATTTTTAAATAAACGCCGGGGGCGTTTGTTCGAGGTACCGGCGTTTATTTGCGTCAAGCCAACAAGTAGAGATATTCACTAGAAGCACTGCTATGACACGTACTGTACGGTATACTGCTTTTGTTACTTTAATGAATGCTTAACAAACAAGTCTGGCGTAACATTAACTGCGATGTATGCTGTACAACAAAACAAACTTGAAAATATATAGCAATGTTCACGTTCCTGTTGTTATGACTGAGGCACTCTCAGGTCTGTCAGGTCGGGTCCAAGGGAGAAATCGTCCCGCCTTGACCAACTGCGCAAGGTTCTCAAAGAATGTAAAATAATAAATCAACCTAAAAATTGATGAAAATTTTACTTCATTAATAAACGCCGGACTCCGATTAAACGCCGGCTTCAAATAAACGCCGGGTCCCTGAGGCCAAGTTTTAAATAAACGCCGGGGGCGTTTAATCGAGAAAATACGGTATGAAGCTAAACTGGAATTTCCTGGGGGAAGGGGGTGGGGGGTGCAAAACAAATAACCTTCCGTGGGTGGAAAAGGATATTATCTGGAACTGCACATTCCCTGTCTGATGGATGTCTGTCCCAATGGCATGAAGATGGGTATTTTGTCTCAAAAGTAAATTATTCTGCTGTTATGCAACCAAAATAGCTGATTCAGAAAATCTGACTTGTTTTGCAATGTGCTAAGACATGGTATCTATGGACAGCTTGACTCAAATTATGACATGAATATCTGTAACGCTATTCAAATTTCCCATTAATGCATAACTTGCCATCCACTAAGTATGTCACGTAGCCAATGGAATGTGTTGCAGCTAAAAGGCCAGAATGGAAGTTGTCCAACACATTTTGTTAATTCTGCCTAAAGGTGCGAAAAGATGAATGGTGAGGTAGAAAAAATACCAGATCATACCCTCCTGTTGGTTAGTACAGTTTCCTATTTAAATTAAGGTGATGCTCAAATCTCAGTCAGCGCATCAGGCAGTCTTTAGCTTAAAACCGACCAGCCCGACCAGTGAGGTCAAACTAAACCAATTAAAGTGGTAGGACTAGGGGTAAGTCGAGTGACAACATTATTGAGAGATGGGTAATGGCTAATGGCCATGCCCTCCGGTCCTCTCTTTGGACGTGAAAGACAAGGTCTGATCACATAGTAGAGTTTCCAATTAAAGGCCTTACAGTAATTTATTCCTGGAATATTTCAGACTATTGTCTGAAGACCATTATGTACACCGTAAACTGCCAGTTATAAGTAGCCCCCCCCCCCCCGCTTATACAGCGTAAGTCCCCCCCCCCCGGTTATAGACCCATCTACCTGTAAACCAAAAAATACATCCGATTATAAGCCCCCCTCTAATTTCGTTCTTGTTGTAAGTTTCAATTTTGTTTCAAATATTGACGTTTTAAAGTTTAATTAAAAACCAGTAAATGAAAAACGATCGTTTCAAAACGTTTTTTTTTTTTTTTTTTTTTTAAATTCCGGTTATACCCCCCCCCCCCCCCCACAATATAAGCCCCTTCGTTTATAAGCCCTTCTTAAACCCCTTACGAAGTTGTGTAAGCCCAGGGCTTATAAGCGGGCGTTTACGGTGGTCATTGAATGTTTTTGGATTTTTGGATTCATCTTATTTGTTTGTTTGCCCCCATGTTTATTTAGTATGGAATCTTGCAAATGGACAAGAAGTTGAAGAGACGAAGAAACTGATTGACAAGTATAAAAAAGACAATGAATCCCTCATCAGAAAAAATAATTTTAAACTGGTGAGTTATTAAGTGATAGTGAGAGGTTCAAAAAACATATTTGAGTTTAAAATTATTAGTGATCTGCCGCAGATTCTTACCTATGTTTGTATTGCAGGGCAGAGAAGAGGCTTTGGTTTCATCACAGATTGAAGAAGAACAACGAGTCGCAGAGCTGCGACGAGCGCAGGCTGCCTTGCAGGAAAAACAGGAGAAAAATGACAAGAAAAAAGAAAACGAGGAATTTCTTGACAGTCTGGTAATGTTGATGAAACTCTGTGTTTGTCATTTATGTCGTTTTAAACTAGATTTGTACCTTGTCATTTGGCCGGCTGCACATTGTTCTGTTTCTATCCGAGTGCGGTAAAAATTGGCAGACAGCACCCTTTTCGCCAAATTTTGGAAGGTAAGGGCCCCGCTAGGTTCTTGTACAAAAATTGCTGCAAAGGTAAAGAAAAAAGTAAAAAAAGATTTAGTGCTCACTGAAGTTGGTTTATTTTTCACTACAGACCAAAGGAGACCGCCCTCTTGAAGAAATCATTGCTGAACACACAACTAAACTACAGAAGAAGTCTTTGCTGTTTTCAGGAAGCAACACTCAGTTGTCGTCACTGCAAAAGGTGTGTAAGCTTTCAGAAAACGTTCTTGAAACTGATTTTGAGAAACAATACGAATCCAGAAAGAAATGTGATGGTATACTTCCAGCCTGGTGAATGAATGAGAATGATGTATCCTAGAAATACCACACGTTTGACATTCAAATCCTAGCAGTATACAGGATGTTTGTTCCATGAATCTAGTTTAATGGCCTTAGCTCCCACGAGTCTCCTGTAGCTTAGTTGTAGAGCATCCGAACTAGTAATCGGAAGGTCTTAGGTTCGACTCCTGATAGGAGCACTCGGATTTCTTTTTTCCGAGTATGCCTGCGTCACTTTCTAGAATAATACATCATTCTCAATGCGAATCCTGTTAGTAAAATATTTTCATTTTACTTTAGTCTCAGGAGACATTCGCTCCCTTACCATCATCTGAAGGCCCGAAGTTTGTGTATATGGCTCCCGAGGTGGCAAATGATGGACCAACAGCCCCTGAGATGGAGGTGCTAGCTGCCAGAGGGTAACTAGTAAAGAGGGTCAATGTAGTCCGTAACCAATCAGAGCGTCGTATTGTGTACACGTGATCAAAATGGACCAAGCAGAAGGCCAGATTTTTGCATTTCATTTCGGCGCCATCTTTAAATTCGTTAGGGACTCGGTTTGAGTCTAAAGTGATGACGTCATAAAGTGTGCAACCCGTTTAATTTCGTTGCTGAGTTCGTGACTGAAGTTTATTTATAGCAAAAACGCACAAAAGTTACAAAAATGTTTGTCACACGAGAGAGAAACAGGTATTGCGCTCCAGTTGACATCTAACGCTGAAAAGGGACTTCGAGAGAGCCTGATGGTTTTGTAACGCAGGGGAATGCAGAGTTTTCATCAAAACTTATGGGACTGAGAATAACCAATCGCGGTCGCGCAATACGTATAACGGCTTTTGCAAACAATTAGAGACAAAGGAAAACTACGGTTTACGGTCAATCAAATAATTAATTGTCGTTTCACTGACAAATGACAGCTGATGGACTGTTACTGACCACTAGTCCTTCAATAGGTCATTTCCAAGTTGTCGCGAACCTCATTATGAAAGCGAGGCTAAGTGCAGAGCTTTTCACATGAAACTCGGTTCGTTTGAAAATGAATCAAAACTAATTTCATACTATAAACTTCGTTTTCATAATGAGGTTCAAAGCAACTCGGAAATGACCTTCGGAAAAGATAAACGCCATGAACGAATCATGAACATCCCTTTACCATCCTTATCCTTGTGGTTCCCTGTTGTCTCACTGATTTCTTTTCTGATAGATACCTGAGACATGTCCGCAGTGCAACGGACGGCGAAAAAGCAGGAGGCTTCTCATCTGAACTGGCCTGTGGAAGAGCGGTCCAAGAAGCTTTCTCAGCGCTCTATTTGGGCGTCGAGCTGGAGTAGAACTTCTTGAAAGTGTACATCACGACATTATGCGTTCGCGTTGGACGATTAAAATGTAAAGATTTTTCATGCACTCTGTTTTTCTGGTTCCATTTTTTTTTTCTGCTTTTGAGAAGGTGACAGTACTGTTCACTTTTAGAAACTATTAAGTTATTAGTGTAAGTTATAATACTTACGGCAGTAACAAATTCAGTCTGTCCAGAGACACACCAGATTTACACGGAGTTTACAGATCAGTTACTCAGTGTACACGTTGTGTGATACAATAACTCGTTCATCGCGTAGTTCATCATTTCAAAATCCTCAAAATCCTTTTTCTCCGCGGTCGAGTGATCTTTGGACTGTTTTATTTAGTTACGAACTCCAACAACGCATTTTAACTGAAGGAGGAGAGAGAGAGAGCCCTGAGAGGAATTCATATTTGCCAAACGTTTACGACACATCGAGCGAGTCACATTACCCCAACATTACGATAACTCGTTCATTACGCAAGTGCGCATTCACGAGTTAAAAAGGGCATCTGCTCTCAACTTACTGGAAAGATTATAACGTTTTTGTTTGTTTGTTTTTATGCTTTCCTAGAAAACTTTTTTTAGCGTTTTGTCTTAACTAATCATTCTTGCATTTAAGTATAAATACTGGGCTTATGCAATTAGATTAGAACTTTTTGTCTATGGGAAACATTCGAAAATAGTCAAGGCTTAGAAAGTATAAGCAGGCGAATATCATTCTATTTGGAAGGCATTACCTGCCTCAGAAATTCGGATTAAGCTGTGAAAAAAAAAGCGATTTCTCTAGCGAAAGGTCACATTAAACTTTCGCAACACTAAGAAACTAATCTCTTTGTCTTTCGGAAGGGTAAATACGTCAATAATAGTGCAAATAAAGGCCAACAGCACAAGCATTTTTGGAAAGCCAACAGTTCCTAAATTCGTGGAATAAGATTCCATTCCCTAAAAATTTCGGTGATATGATCATGAATTGTCAGCTTAAGAATTAGTCTCACTTATCCAACTGTATTAGCTTACATAAAATTCCCTTAGAGCAACTTTGAGACGTTAAAAGGGGGCGGTTTAGAATTCGCTTAGCAATTGGATAGTGTACTCCGATTTCATTTCGTATGCATGGTATGCGCTAGCAAATAACATAAGATAACATCGTTCTCGAATAATCCTCATTTTCCGCTCAACTGCTCTGTGAACGCCAAAACATGGAAAAAGCTATGAAAGCTATGAGTGTAGTGTTGGGCTGCTTAGCTCTGTTCAGTTTTCAGTTCTCTACGGCCAGTAGCAGTCCGGAAAAGCAGTACTGCGGTAACAAGAAGTTTTATTGCCCGGGGAATCGTCAATGTTACGACCGAGCACTGTGATGCACCACGGCAAGGGTCTGCTTGGACTCCAGTAATAACGAGGCGAAATGTTATGAAAGTGGCAGAGCTGGTATGTACAACTACTATAAGAAAAAGTCTCTTCTTTCAAGCGTAAGCTCCAGTAGCAAGAAGCGATCCATCCAAGACGGTAAGCATTGGCTTGTGGAGTATCGTGGCTTTGTGTACGAGTTCGGCTCATATGGCTTGCAAGAACTTGACGTAAACGATCCAAACTACAAGTATGGTCCTGGAAGAGTTGAAGTTGTTTCTGAAGACTTAAAGGGAACCAGCAGTTGCACAAGGGACCAGATAATTCGATTTAATAAGAAATGGCTCGAAGCGAATCCCAACTACAACCTCTTTATAAACAACTGCCAGGACTTCGCCACAAAGTTGCTGAAAGAGCTTGGAAAAAACTGTCTTGAAAACAACGAAAGTTTGAAAGCTCAGTGTTCTGTTACCTCTGCTGTCATGCCTCGAATGATCTTTAACTGGAAGCTGTATGCTTTGTTTGGTCCACTGATTACATTCGCCATCCTGCACATCAACTGATTTGCAACAGAAGCTGTGGGCGTTGTTTGGCATTTAGACTCATTTGCATGGATGCACATTCGGATCAGTACACTGTTCTCTTTTCTTAGAAGTAGACTGTACCCTGGATGCAAAAATTATCTGTTCAGTAGAGACTTTGCTTTAGAACGGTTTAACAGTCTTAGGGGACTCTTTTATTGGTGATTCAGTAGCTAGAATGTTGTGGATGTGAATGTATTTACTACAATCCCATAGCTTTATAAAACTCCGATTATACCACATATCAAGTTACGATGTTTCTTTAGTGCGCAGTTTGTATTTAGCTATTGACCGTGAAGGAAAGATTTGAAGGGACTGTGCCAACTCTTTCAGTCTTAGCGAAGAATTAAGTTTAATAGTTGAATGGAATTCGTTAGACGTAGATCCTATCAAGATTTGTGATTATTAAGAAGGTTGGTTATCATACAGTTTCCTAGAAAGCAACTTGTTTGCTTTGTTAGTTTCCTAGAAATAGTTACCGCAGATATATAACCTTGTTGTAATCAGTTATACTTGAACAGTGTTCGACCATGATTGTATTAGATGTTGCATGTAACAATTGGTGAGTAAAGTGTACAAGCACAGCTAAACGATGCACTTGTTTTTGTGAGTTTTTTTATGTGCACCTTCAGTAAAGGAAATATGCAACAGATGATGAAAGACGAAAATTACTGACTTTAGGTGGTTGTCACTGGTATATGAAAAGAAATCACTGATGATGTTTAGTCTGGAAAAAGACCAAAAATAAATAGGTTTAGTTTCAAATAATAACTGAGAATTCTTCCTGATCACTTCCCTCTGAGGTCTTGAAATTTGGCTGAACTCGTTTGGAAAACTGACAGCTCCTAAATTCGAGGAATAAGATTCCATTCCCCAAAAATTTCGGTGATATGAATTGTCACCTTCAGAATTAGTCCCACTTATCCAACTGTATTAGCTTACATAAAATTCCGTTGGAGTAACTTTGAGACGTCAAAAAGGGGCGGTTAAGAATTCGCTTAGCAAGGGGATAGTGTATTCCGATTTCATTAGGTATGCATGATATGTGCTAGCAAATAACTTACGATAACATCCTTCTAGAATATTCTTCATTTTCCGCTCCCCCTTAACTGAAACATGGAGAAAGCTATGAAAGCTATGAGTCTAGTGTTAGGCTGTTTGGCTCTGTTCAGTTTTCAGTTCTCTACGGCCAGTAGTAGCAGTCCGGAAGACCAGTACTGCAGTAACGAGAAGTTTTATTGCCCTGAGAATGATCAATGCAGTTGTCAATGTTACGACCGAGCATTGCGATGCATCTCGGCAAGGGTCTGTTTGGATTCCAATGGTAATGAGGCGAAATGTTATGGCAGGTTTGGTGTGTACAACTACTACAAGAAAAAGTCTCCACTTTCAAGCTTAAGCTCCAGTAGCAAGAAGCGATCGATAGAAGACTTTAAGCATTGGTTTGTGCAGTACCGTGGCTTTGTGTACGAGTTCGGCAAATCATATGGCGTGCAAGAACTTGACGTAAACGATCCAAACTACAAGTATGGTTCTGGAAAAGTGAAAGTTGTTTCTGAACGAATGGGTAGAAGCAGTTGCACAAGGGACCAAATAATTCGATTCAATGAGAAATGGCTCGAAGCGAATCCCAAGTACAAGCTCTTTACAAACAACTGCCAGGACTTCGCCACAAAGTTGCTTAAAGAGCTTAGAAACAACTGTGCCAAAAACAACGAAAATTTGAAAGCTCAGTGTTCTGTCACCTCTGCAACCATACCTCGAATGATCTTTAACTGGAAGCTGTATGCTTTGTTTGGTCCACTGATCACATTCGCCATCCTGCACATCAACTAATTTCCAACAGAAGCTGTTGGCGTTGTTTGGCATTCAGACTCATAGCATGGATGCACATTCGGATTAGTACACTGTACTCTTTTCTTAGAAGAAGACTGATAACCTTGATGCAAATATAATCTGTTCAGTAGAGACATTGCTTTAGAACGGTTCACAAGTCTTAGGGGACTCTATTATTGTTAATTCAGTAGCTAGAATGTTGTGAATGTGAATGCATTTATACAATCCCACAGCTTTATAAAAAATCCGATTATACCGCGTATCGAGTTATTATGTTTTTTAGTGCGCAGTTTGTATTCAGCTATTGACTGTAGAGGAAAGATTTAAAGGGACTGTGCCAACTCTTTCAGTCTTAGCGAAAAATTAAGTTTAATAGTTGAATTGAATTAGTTAGACGTGGTTCCTTTCAAGATTTGTGATTATTAAGAAGGTTGTTTATCATACAGTTTCCAAGAAAGCAACTTGTTTGCTTTGTTAGTTTCCTAGAAATAGTTACCGCAGATATATAACCTTGTTGTAATCAGTGTTGAACAGTGTTCAACCATGACTGTATTAGATGTTGCATGTAACAATGGGTGAGTAAAGTGTACTAACAGATCCACTTTTTTTTTGAGTTTTTCAAAGATTTCAAGCGTAGCTGCTTCGGGAAAGGAAGTATGCAACAGATGATGAAAGGCGAAAATTACTTTAGGTGGTTATCACTGGTATATGAAAAGAAATCACTGATAATGTTTAGTCTGGAAAAAGACCAAAAATAAATAGGTTTAGTTTCAATGATACCTGAGAATTCTTCCTGATCACTTCCTTCTGAGGTCTTGAAATTTGGCTGAACTCGTTTGGAAAACCGACAGCTCCTAAATTCGAGGAATAAGGTTCCATTCCCAAAAAATTTCGGTGAAACCCCATTTACACGTGCAAAAAGATCGGCACGGCACCCCAAAATTTCGGTACGGTGTCGCCAACGTTTTGGCTCGTTACTCCACTGATTACATTCGCCATCCTGCACATCAATTAATTTGCAACAGAAGCTGTTGGCGTTGTTTGGCATTCAGACTCATAGCATGGATGCACATTCGGGTCAGTACACTGTACTCTTTTCTTAGAAGTAGACCGATGACCTTGATACAAAACTTATCTGTTCAGTAGACACATTGCTTTAGAACGGTTTACAGTCGAACCAGGTCAAGCGTACCCCCCTAGATTCTATTAATGAATCTATTATTTGAAAATTGAACCCGTTAGTCGTTTCAAGTATTCAAATCAAAATTAGATTTCTGATTGGATTATACGAACCAGGGTACAAATAATGCATGAAACCAGAAAACCAGAAAGCCCGCGGGAAAAACCCCTCGCAATATATTCAGAGCGGCAATTCTTGATTTATATAACAGTGGATTTTCCAAAAAACAGATTTCTCGTGATTTACAGCAGTCAACGCGTACTGTCAGAAGGAAAATTCGCCATTTTAAACCGGGCACGGTGGGTCCTGTCGCGTAAATTTAAACTCACTAATGATCACTAAATGAACATTTTACGTTTGTACACTTGCGTTTTTTCCGTTAGTTATTCAAAAACAAAAATGAAAAAAGACTGGGAGCGTTTTATTATAACAAACGGTTCTCTTTTTGAGGTATATGCAAATTAATTTAGCGAAAAGTATGCGAACTCACAGTGAAAGATGTTCATTTCAGTTGACCTTCGACAATGGCAGCACATGTGTTGCGCTATTCGTCGACGTATAATGGACAGTCTGGTGAAATAATAATATATACCAAACTTTTTCATGCTACAAGGTAGGTAATGCTATACATGAAAGATTAACTGGAATTTTTCAGCCCGACTCATTTGCAAGCGCTTGACTTTGTGCTCTTGCCATGACCAAATTTGCATAACGAATTATATGAATGTGTCAACAACATGCAGGAACAGTTTGAACGAACGAGCTGTTTCAAATGTACTGTAGTTTGAATTTTACAGGCTATTGCTTTTACTGTTAGCGCGGATCTATGATCTGCGAATTTTAATTTGATCATTTATGATCCGCGTTAACAATGAATAAATGAATGCATTCTTTGAAACGACTAATGGGTTCAATTTTCAAATAATCGATCCATTAATAGAGTCTAGGGGGGTACGCTTGACCTGGTTCGACTGTAACAGTCTTAGGGGACTCTTTTATTGGTGATTCAGTAGCTAGAATTGAATGTTGTGGATGTCAGTGAATGCATTTATACAATCGCAAAGCTTTATAAAAACCCCGATTATACCACGTATTAAGTTACGATGTTTTTTTAGTGTGCAGTTTGTGTTTGGCTATTGACCGTGAAGGAAAGATTTAAAGGGACTGTGCCAACTCTTTCAGTCTTAGCGAAAAATTAAGTTTAATAGTTGAATTGAATTAGTTAGACGTAGATCCTATCAAGATTTGTGATTATTAAGAAGGTTGTTAATCATACAGTTTCCAAGAAAGCAACTTGTTTGCTTTGTTAGTTTTCCTAGAAATAGTTACCGCAGATATATAACCTTGTTGTAATCAGTGTTGAACAGTGTTCAACCATGACTGTATAAGATGTTGCATGTAACAATTGGTGAGTAAAGTGTACGAGCACAGCTTATAGATGCACTTGTTTCTGTGAGTTTCATAAGTGCAGAAAGCGTAGCTGCTTCAGGAAAGGAAATATGCAACAGATGATGAAAGACGAAAATTACTTTACGTGGTTGTCACTGGTATATGAAAAGAAATCACAGATAAAGTTTAGTCTGGAAAAAGACCAGAACCAAATAGGTTTAGTTTCGATGATACCTGAGAATTCTTCCTGATCACTTCCCTCTGAGGTCTTGAAATTTGGCTGAACTTGTCCATCGATAGCTTTGAATTAACTGGTCGACATCCCGTCATCACTAGATGCCGCTATCTCGCAACTTCTGCTGATCATTAAAGACACTGCCATGCATCGTATGATCTTGAACTGGAAGCTGTATGCTTTGTTTGGTCCACTGATTACATTCGCCATCCTGCACATCAACTAATTTACAACAGAAAGTGTGGGCGTTGTTTGGCATTTAGACTCATTTGCATGGATGCACATTCGGGTCAGTACACTGTACTCTTTTCTTAGAAGTAGACTGATGACCTTGATGCAAAACTTATCTGTTCATTAGACACATTGCGTTACAACGGTTTAACAGTCTTAGGGGACTCTTTTATTGGTGATGCAGTAGCTAGAATGCTGTAGATGTGAATGCATATATGCAATCGCAAAGCTTTATAAAGACTCCGATTCTACCGCGTATTAAGTTATGATGTTTTTTTAGTGTGCAGTTTGTGTTTAGCTACTGACCGTGAAGGGAAGATTTAAAGGGGCTGTGCCAACTCTTCCAGTCTTAACGAAAAATTAAGTTCAAATGTAGAATTGAATTGGTTAGACGTAGATCCTATCAAGATTTGTGATTATTGAAAAGGTTGTTTATCATACAGTTTCCTAGAAAGCAAGTTGTTTGCTTTATTAGTTTCCTAGAAATAGTTACCGCAGATATATAACCTTGTTGTAACCAGTTCTACTCGAACAGTGTTCAACCATGACTGTATTAGATGTTGCATGTAACAATTGGTGAGTAAAGTGTACAAGCACAGCTTATAGATGCACTTGTTTTAGTGAGTCTTTTTTTTTTAGGGACCGTTCATTTTTTATGAGCATGGGGGGCTGGTGGGATTTGGGGGGGGGGGGGCACGAGAAAAAAAATGGCACTAAAGGGGGGGGGGGCTACCAAAAAAAATTGAGTGAAAGAGGGGGGGGGGGGGGGTCACCAGCAATAATTGGCTAGTAGGGGAAATTGAAAGTGGCTCAACACAGTAACAGATGAAGAAATTGAATATTATTTCAATTTTATTTAATACGATTTTCCTAACCACTTTTAATTTGTTATAATTTGTACATACTGAGGTCGAAATCTGCATTTTATATTAACAACAACTGAGGAAATGAAGCATATCTGTTAGAAAAGCAATAATGAATATAAACTGAAGTAGACACCTATGTTTGTACAAGTTCAAATTAATATAAAAACGTAACAGTCTCACTATTGAATCATCCGTGGGGGTAGTACTTCTACAAAGTGGTTGTACTCAGAACTATATCAATAGATTGTTTAAATTTCTGTTTAATAGTACTCACTTTTATAAAGGCTGTTGATTAGTAAATTATTTGAACCCAGGAGTATCAGTAGACTCAGTAGTATGCCTAGTGTGAACATCCAGATTACTTTTTAATAATAGAACTGTTGTCGGTGACTTCAGTTGACGGTAAATCTGAGCCGCAGGAAGCTTGTAACTGTCATTTTTAATAGCAGTACTTTAATATCCAGGCGCGTAGGAGGGGGTGGGGTTCGAACGAACCCCCTTTGAAGATCAATAATGGCGGAAGAAAAAGCACAATGAGGAGGTTGAACAACTACATGAGGTGTACCATGCGAGAGAGTAGAATGTCCGCCCTGGTTCTAATGCATATCAAATATGATATGCCTGTCAATCTTGACGAGATAGCCAATTTGTTCGAAGGCCTACACCCGTGAATGATGCAGTTTACCAGCTTGGTGTATGACTATCAGCAGATCGAATAGTTATCAGAACTTGACAGGGCGCGGAATGTACATTGAACTTTCTTGTTTAAGTTGAAACAATTATGCCGTAGAAATGATGTATATAGCTTAAAAAGCTGCTGTAAAACAAATTTGTGATTTGCCTAAAATAGGTCTCAAAATGAAGGAAATGAGGTTTCTGGGAACCTAGATTTTTAAAAATTTCAGGGGGAGCATGCCCCCGGACCCCCCTAGTAAGAGCGCCTCCGGCGCTCAGCAAGATTTGGGGCTCAACAAACACCCCTATCTAACCCTTACCTACGCGCCTGATATCTGTGTGTCCGCTGTTTTTTTCTGTTTAATATGACTTGTAATCGTTGATTGGTATGCTTCGATCCGTATTTTGTTAGTCAGATCTGTACGTGTATTAATTGTTTCTACTCGAAGGGGAGTAATTTCACGTTAACCATTTGCTTCATTAATTTTTATAGTTCCTTTGAGAATCTAAATGGAAATTTAGGGTTTGTCGTAGCCGTAAACGTGTTGCTATCTATAAAACGTTTTTTTAAACAAGAGAAATCTGTACCTAAGCAGAGAACGGTAACTTTTTAATAGTACTGTAAAGAAATCACAGTAACAATTAAATTTATCTTTGATATAAACAGTACATAAGCGTTTTGTTAAAGTTAGGAGTATGATTTGTTTCTGGTTGGGCAGGAGGGGGGGGGGAGGGGTCATCAGAAAAAAATAGTTTCTGCTTGGGGGGGGGGGGCATGTGGAAAAAAAATGCATGCTAGGGGGGGGTCATACAGTTTCGTAGTGGCAATTAACCAAATCCCACCAGCCCCCCCCCCCCATGCTCATAAAAAATGAACGGTCCCTTAAGTACCGCCAGCGTAGCTGCTCGGGAAAGGAAATATGGAACAGATGATGAAAGACGAAAATTACTTTAGGTGGTTGTCACTGGTATATGAAAAGAAATCACTGATAATGTTTAGTCTGGAAAATGACCAGGGTCCTATCAAGATTTGTGATTATTAAGACGGTTGGTTATCATACTGTTTCCTGGAAAGAAACTTGTTTGCATTGTTAGTTTAATTTCCTAGAAATAGCTACCGCAGATTTATAACCTTGTTGTAATCAGTTATACTTGAACAGTGTCAACCATGACTGTATTAGATGTTGCATCTACATATATATAGCAATCGGTGAGTAAAGTGAACTAACAGATGCACTTTTTTGGTTAATTTTTTTTAAGGATTTCAAGCGTAGCTGCTTCTGGAAAGGAAGTAAGCAACAGATAATGAAAGACGAAAATTACATTTGGTGGTTATCAGGTACATGAAAAGAAATCACTGATGATGGTTAGTCTGAAATAAGACGAAAACTAGGTTTAGTTTCAAATGATAGCTGAGAATTCTTCCTGATCACTTCCCTCTGAGGTCTTAACAATGTGGCTGAACTCGTCCATCGATAGCTTTGAATTAACTGGTCGAGATCCCGTCATATGTTCATCACTAGATGGCACTGATCATTTAATATATTTTCTCAGTACTGTAGTTTTATTAAAGCTAGAATTCTGTGAAATCAGTATAAAGTCTTCTAGTTTTCTTTGCATGAAAGCTTTGGCGAACAGCATGCAAATCTGCCCTTTAATTTATGAATTAATATTTTTTTCAGCATCATTCAGGCTCCCAGCCATCAGCCATTACAGGGAACGGCAACTGTTTTGTACTAACATTCGAACACTGATGAATTAGGCAGCGGGCACGCAACGCGTTTCCTGATCCTTCATTTGAAGTTTAGAAAACAAAATTAGCTTTCAGGATCCAAAAGCTGGCTTAAAGGGGAAGTATCATGGGGTTTTTGACCTCTTTTGTTAAAAATGGTGAAATAAGAACTTCACTTTGCTACAAAATAATTTTAGAACAACAAGAGGAGAGAAATCAACTCAATTCTAGACAGGAACAACTCGTACTCTGTTCTAGCGCATTTTGGAAACAAAAATAAGAAAACTTGAAAAACATTAGCCTAACATTTTTCCAGTTTCAATCCATTCCGACCTACTCTGTCTCTGGCCAGGGGCACTAATCGACAGTTTTATTGCACTGGGGTGATAATTTATAACAAAATTTCACAATTATTTTTTGATTTTGTTGTCAGACAAATATTTTTGGGTTTTGAAATGACAGCAAATTTTCGTGATACTTCCCCTTTAAATTTGTTTTCTCCTGTGTTCGCGGATCGTTTTGCGGAGGTAGACAAAATGGTAGAGATTTCACAAGCTGTAGTATAGAAAAAGGGGAGGGAAATTAGTGGTCTCCCTCGCGGCCGTTTTTAGTCTCGTCACGCAACACTAAAAACGGCTGCGAGGGAGACTACATGTTTAGGGGCTTATAAAATATCGCAAACAGACCCGCCAAAGAGAGCTGCAGTGTTTCTACTGTAGGTATGTGAAACGGGTACCATTTACTATGGAAGGTATATGACAGGGTTACTTTTCCTGTCAAAAATGGTATATAAAAGGGTAAGGGTTTGGACCTTAAGGCGGAGCTTCCCCTTATAAACTTTTCGTGAGTAACCCGACTCACCCCCCTCCCCCTCCCTCGATCAACATACTAATATAACTTCGAAACACGCGTTTTAATTATCAAGTTTTATTGTTTCTTAAGCAGCACTCATGCGCAAGTCACATTAACAAAACAGAAATTCAACTGAAACTACAATACTATTCTTAGGACATAACCTTTTGCATCCGGCTACTAATAACGGAAAGGAAAGAAACAAAAACTAGTTCGAGCGTTTCTGGCAAAGAACCACTGGAGCCCATGTTAGTTGTGACGGACTCAGGGTACATCCTATGTCGTTCCACTTTCCTTTCCGGCGGTCTGACGGACCAAACATGTGCCCACACCTCTCTGTTAAAGGATTGTTCGGCTCTCCGGGGGACCATGCGGTATAACCCGTCAGCGGAGAATTGTCAGCCCAGTAGAACTTTGTGTTTGCTTTAAGGTGAAGTCCCAGCCAAGCTCCCCATGCGGTTCGTTTAGTCTGCCTGAAGAGAAGATTGTAGACGAACTGATTTTCAGTGGCCGAGGTGATCTTCGCGAGGTCTCCTCCCAGCTTCTGGCAGTTCCTTCTAGCATCGCTCCACTGCAGTGTTGGAATATCGATGACGAGGTAACATGACTTGCCATGAGAAACCCAACCGGTGGGACATCCTGGAGAAATATAAATGACAAAAAGATCCCGTATTTTTTGTTATTTATTCAAGCAGTTTAAAAACAAAAGTGCGCACATGATACAAAGCTTGTTGAGCTCATGATGTGCACTTTTGTAATATAAACACACTAATTCGACAGGAATGATAATCTTATGATAATCTTGTCACGCAAACCCTACAAATAAAAGCTGAAGTTATCTTTCTCCCCCCAACGCCCTCGGCTTTTGACGGAATGCTACGTCGAAGAGTTAAGCACTAGTTCCTGCTTTCAAAATGATTACGAAATTCGCAGCACTTTTATTTGTTTTCCGTGCAAGTAAGCAAACTCGATATCATTCGGAAAAGTTGCTCTTTTTATTCTCAAGTAAACGATCGTCATATGTCATGAAAACCGAAGTTAAACTATTAGTTACCAATGTTCCAAGACTTGCCGTAAAGCAGACTCTCCACGAATAATTTATACTCTTATCATTTTTTCATTGGGATTGGGGGTGGGAGGGAAGCGGGGGAGGGGGGGTAGGGTTGCACTCTCGCCACAATTTCTTCTGCCCCCTCCTTCTGGATCTGCCCCTGAAGACATTAGGACGCCAGTGTTTTCGCCTCTTAGTTGAAAGTATTGCATGGTATATACTAGTCCTTTCCCACATGATATAGATTTGATTCGAACAAGGCATGAAGTTTACCTCGTTTAATATTACGGTTAACGGAAAAAGTGGAGAAAAAAAAAACTAAAGAATGTTAGTTAAAAGAGAGTCTGAGCTTTCAGATTAACGGGTCAATAAGTCAATTACAGGGAAGCACACGCAAGGATTCGTTTTGGTGGAATATGTGTTCGTAGGATTAAATTGTGAGCAAAAACCAGCGAGTTCAATACCAAAATGTCACTTCAGCCTTTCGTGACAAACCTTTTTTTTATAGAAGGACAAAATATGTTGTTTAAAATGCGGAAAAAGGCCAGCTAGCATTCAGTTCGGAAGGCCAACATCCGCTTCAAAATTTAGCTAAAAGAAATTTCGGGAACTGATAAGATCACAGTAGGTCCCTGGCTAAAGAGTCCAAATAGACCAACGTTGTTAACTTACTTTAATTTGTTCTTAAATTTAAATGGTCATAAAACGATGAGAGAATACAGTAGATAACATTTTCAGTATTATGTTTCAACGTTCTTTTAAGGGGCTCCCGAACAGTCTGGGGTTCTGCCAATTGACAAAACAGCATTGGATCCCAGCCAAAAATATTTCTGATTCGAATTCGCAAAGATCCATGCCATACTGACAGTTTATACATGCAGTCAAATAAATGTGCCTTGTCCTACCTTGACTTAGCTGTCCTGCGATGTAATCAACCTTAGCTTTGATGTGAGCCATCATTTCGCGATCAACGCCTGTTGGACCGCAGTTGTTGTTTATCACAAGGCTACGCTCAGCTGCTTCGACTGGAGTTGTGTTGGAACCGTTTGAAGAGGTGATGGCCACCATGAGGCAAAGAAGAAGAAGCACGGAGCCTGAACGAGAGAACATTTTCTCTGGCAAACACTGAGCTCGAGACTGGACCACTCTAGAGTAGCAACAGTAAGTTGTCCTGAGACGTCAACGACTGATGGACAACTTCTGATGTGTGCGTATTAAGTAAACCTTGTAACGAATCACGAGCCAGCATTATTATCCCTAAGCCCCGCCCGAAGGCAACTCCTTTACAATTTTCAATCAACCCACACGTACACCGGAAAGTGCTGATCTTATGACTTGGAATCCGACCTAAAGCTATTTTAAGTATATTCTCGAATGCTCTAGAATGTTCTACACAATGAACAGATGCCATCAAGTGAAACGCGCAGTCCTCGATCACAACAAGAAGTGTTGTAAGAAAATCAACTAAGATTCAAACTCAGGTCTTGTAATCAACAAAAATCAATTATAAAAGAAACCTGACCGAACTAACTCGCAACCTTTGGACCCAAATGAGGGATGTTTTAGTCACGCAATGTCAAACATTTTTCTAGGTAAAAAGGTAGAGTCGCACAAGAGCGTAAGTGGCCCACACGGCCGGAGCTTGGCCCGGTTTCTGTAGCATGAAGCAACTAGGAGTATTGGTATCCCCCCCTGGATGGGATGCTACTCCATCTAAGGGTTACCCCCAGAAGTATGTCGCCGGTACCCATTTATACATCTGGGTGAAGAGAGACAATGTGGAGCAAAGTTTCTTGTCTAAGGAAACAACACAGCAACGAAGAGACCAACCTGGCCTCGAACCAACGACCCTCAGATCCTCTGACCGTCCGATCGAAAGTCCGACGCGCATTTTTCTAGAATCAATACAAAAATTACAGTGGATGTTGGGACAAAGAGAAGTGTCCTCTTAAGGAGGGGTCCCCTGAAAAAGAGGTTGTGAAGATTTTGTTAACAATTTATCACCCAAACAAAAAGCCTGATTTTGACTTGACTAGAATTAAGCAAGCATAAAATGTATGATTTTTAATTCAAGGGTGTTATTTGACTCTGGACTGTATAAATTGGCTGTTGATCTTTGTAGATTATGCCAACAGGTCAGCATTAAGCAGTCAGGCACAAAATATGTATTGCCAATGTTTTGAATACTACACTAAGAGACTGTATCTATGGCGCGTTTTCAGGGTCAAAATTAAGTTACCACACATATTAAATTACCAAATAAATTGTCAACTTACATGATGATTCTTAGTTAATGACCTCTTTTGACGTGTTGTCCTTCGAACAAGCCGCCTCAAAAACAACATTTGAGGAAAATATTTAAAAAAAATTTAAATCGCAACTACCAATGCTAGAGGCTTCCCAAAGAATCTGATTGAAAACATTTATGAGATGTCAAATTTACCAAAGGGTCATTGTAGGCCTTTGACTGAAATGAACCAATCAGTGAGGAGAATTTTAATCATGTTGGCATGTTCGCGCCATGTTTAAAATTCATCTAGTTTGTTGACCAAGTAACACGAGGCAGTTACATGTTTGAACTGTCCTGTGTAAACAAGATGAAAGAGAAATGGCGAGTTGATCATGAATTTGCCTTCTTTAGTAGCTTATCTACAGGAAACAAATGTATGGATAGGAGCAGCTCAAGAAGACATTCAAACACAGGTAAAGGGTCGGTTTGCCAGTTTCACTGTGCGATACACATTTTCCCGCATGTAGTTAATGGAAGTAATTCAGAAAATTCGCCTCTAATCTCGCTGAACGCCTTTAGCTTTTTAAATTATCAAGTAGATACTAACGCGTAGTTTCAGTTTAAAACAGAATAGACGGCTGTGGAAGCCAGTGAAGTCAAGTCGAACCGCAGCTCACTGAAACATGCATGACAGTATATCTGGACGAATTCGCGCGGTATTGAAACATCGAATCAGCCAAGCTTACAAAGGACAGTGTTTATTCACACCAAGGAATTAAATCAAGGTAAGCCTTTTCCTATTTTTTTTTTCCCAAATCAGTCGACAAAATTTGTTATATTTCCAGTCCTGGTACCTTGAAACAGCTCGGTGTAACATTTTGCCGTTGAAATTAAACCAGGTGAGGAATATTGGCTGAACGAGCTGCGTGGGTTTATTTTCACAAGCAATTAAACGCGCTTGAGATAACATTTGGCTTTTATAAATATTGTTATGTACTTCGCAGTTTTTCCACGAAATTGTCGTTGGATTGTGAAATTTCAGCTAATGTTTTCAAACAAGAAGGCATGTATACAATGAACAAATTGATCGTTTGCATGTGACGTCATGGCGGCCATGTTGGTGGACAGGAACCAGGGGCGTAGTTAAGATTTTTTCCAGAGGTACGCACATTTTTCCAAATCCCCGTCCACCCCCTCCCCCTCAATTTTTATTCACGTGCCATGATGCTATGATTAAATTTTCTTGATCGTCAGGATGGTGGGGTTATACTATAAGTGTAAGCGTGATATGAAATGGCAACTACGTCATTAAATTCCTTGCTGCTTCCTTGGGTTCATTGAAGTCAGGCCCGTAGCAGGGGGAGGGGCAGAGGGGGCTTGAGCTCCCCCAGAATTTTTGGAAGTTACAAAACAAGTTGCCAAAAAGTAAATAATTAAACCAAATTAATGTGCAGCAATCAGTCTTGAACTCTGACGCTGCAAATACCTTTTCACAACCCTTCAAAAATGTGTTTACTACCTGTCAGTTTCCTTCGCTAACAGTTTGTTTTTATATACAAAAATAACACAGGTACTCCTACCTTGTGAATCGGAAATAAGAAAAAAAATGGATCGAAATCAACAAATCTTAAGCCCTAAAAGCTGTTGAAATAAACTACTTGTTTTCTAAGACATCCGCTCATTTATAGCATACAAACGTCCTTAGACCTCCTTAGTGTATAACAATTTAGTGTTCGCGCGTTGTCGAAAGACACACAAATATGTCCTCTCAAGAGCCAGAGAAAAAATTCTCCCACAGTCGGATTCTTACTGTCCAGCTCAAGCCAAATTTTAAAAGAGAAAGAAAAATTTGTCGTCGTTTGTTTACGTCCTCCTTCAATCGTGAAATTAGGAAACTTCACATGGTAGTGCACGTAAAAGAAACGGCAAAATAATGTACCAAAAAGTGTGATGCAGGTGCAAAGTTATTGTTTTACATACTAAATCTAGTGATTGTTTTTTCTTTTTTTTGATGTTCTCGTTGCATCTTAAACTCCCTAATCAGTCTTTTTTTTTGGGTGACGCGGGGGGGGGGGGGGGGGTGTAGTTTTGTTTAACCATTTTGCTAAGCCCCCTCAGTTCTTTTAGCCTTGCTACGGGCCTGGAAGTGCTTCGATCCCTTCATTCATTAATTAAGCCAACAAGCTCGCGGTATCTCAGGGTTTTATTCACAAATTAGCAGTTTTTACCACTGGGGACCACATCATTGCTTTGGAGCAGCATTAAGAAAGAGCTTACTCGGTATAAATTTACAAATAAAATATCAAACTGTACATGTCCAGATCTACATCGCCAAGAGCAAAAAAATTGAAGCGCTGTAAATTAATATAACTGTAGATACTTAAGCTTTCATAAAGGCATAAGGGATATAACGGTTAACCGTTACAAACACAAAGCTAGCCGTCGTTCTTTCCTCCCAGCAAAGACAGAAATGACCTTCAACGCGCCTGCTTTCTGCTATATTCCCGCCTTTTACGACACGTAGCAACATTCGGTTCACCGATAAAATCACGTTGCTTCTCTGTGGAAACCGACATTCGGGTGTGGAAAAACACACTCCGTTGCTATATAAAAATTATTTAAAAGACACAAACTGAGTTAAGTGACTTGCATTGATTAAAATCGTGTTTTTTTTTATCAAATTATTATGTTTTATTTATTTGCTTTTTATTCCGGCATTTTGTTTTATTTTATCTTTAAACCTGATTTTATTTTATTTTCGACTTTTTCAGGTACGCACGTGCGTATGTGCGTACAGGTAGCTACGCCCCTGGGAGCAGTAAGGTTTTTCTCCTCTGGGAGTTAACTGCGATTTTTATGCAAATTATGTGAGCAATTTTTCTTTTTTTTGTCCACCAACATGGCGGCAATGCAAACTACCTATACCATAGAGTAAGCGAAGAAATGAATAATTGTACAAAGAACGAATATTTCGTGCTTTGGCCCGACCAATTGAAAATTATTTTACTTTAATAGAGAGGGAGAAATAAGAAAAAAATAGAGTTATGGAATACAAACTATTCCGGGTCAAACTTATCACAAACGGTAGACGTTCTTCACATACTTTATACATCAATGCAGTGATTTAGCCCGCAAATTAACAAATTTGCGAACTTCATCAGTAACTTGTTGTGTCTTGTTGTTGTTGTTTGTCCGTTAGGTTTCTTTTTACCTCGATATTTCAATTATTAATTTTGTAATTCCACTAACTTGTATATGCAATTATTGCCTATTTTTGGATGGGGTGGATGACACCTCAATTTCAACTTTTCTTATACGCTTGATTGAAAAAACGCTGTCCCGTACAAAGTGTGAACAATTCTACCTGACGGAATTATGGGATAAAAAAGCATGGGCATATTTCGTACTTTTCGTTTGTCTTCGAGTGTACCCAAGCGTCGAATTTGGCGATCAAATGCTCCTCCGCAAAAAAAAAATTGTTCCAATTGTTGGTATACACTATTTGGAAACTGGTTCATTAACATTCAATCAAATCAGTGGCACCCAACAGTTCGTTTCGGTGGACTGAATATCTGTTCTGAAAGACATTACCCGCCTCAGAAATTCGGACTGAATTGTGAAGACAAACTGGCGTTTTCTTTAACGAAAAGTCTCTTGAAACGTTTGCTACTATACGCTAACGAAGCCAATAATGCCTTTCGGTTTCGGAAGGGCAAAAATCCCATTATTTAAATGTGCGAGAAAAGGTCAGCTAGCATATTCGCCAAGCCTAGGGCAGCTCGCAAATCCGGAGAAAGAGTCGGTTTCCGTTCCCTATTTGACTTTTAAAAGGCAGTAAAATGATGTGGAAATGCAGGAAACAACATTTTAATAGGTCATTTTCATGATGGCGTCATTTGACTACAACTACCAGAATTCATTTCGTTTTCCTTTTCAAATTAAAATTTTGTAATCCCAGTGGAGAGCAAAGAACAATAGCTCTAATTAGCACGAGAAAACAAAAAACTGAAGGATTCTGGTAGTTGTAGTCAAATGACGCCATAGTGAAAATGTCCTATTGCTTCGCTGTAAAGTTCTCGTTAGGCGCCCTGATAAAATTTCTGTTGGATTCTATGGCAGGAACGCGTGACGAACCCCTAAAGAACGAATGAAAATTTTAAAAACTGCAAAAGCCGTGAACGGAGATCCTGCTTGCTTGTACGTTGGATCTCACCGGAGATCTGTACAGGCCTGCAAATGATCCCGGCCCGCAAATGATCCCTGGAACGGAAATGATCCCCAAATTGAACCGCAAATGATCCCCGGACGGGAAATGATCCCCATATTGGACTACAAATGATCCCCGATCGCCTTACCATAAATATAGAATGGAATGGACTCAAATTTGGACAGTGGATTTAAACTTTATAGAATTCCTTTTTTTTTTAATAACACCACTCGTTATTTTTAAGCTATCAGCATGCAAATTTCTCAACTTTAAAAATTATAATATAGCAGCACAGTACAACAGAACAATTTACCTATAAACTGTAACATACATGTATATGATGCACTTATACCATTACAATGCCTAAAATGTGCACGAATTGTACGAAACTCTTCCAAATTAAAGAGCGGGTCAGTTAAGACGTTCGCAAGTTTTATTTTATTTCATTTTTTTCCAAAAAGGAAGGAGAATCGGTCAATGCGCTTCAGAAGGCGGTCAAATCTCACCCACTATCGTCGCCTTTGTTCTTAATCGGATCTGAAGCATGACATTTAAGCCTCGGTCGTCCAATACGTTGTCGTGTAATATGTTGATTTTGTCTTTCGTTTTCGTTTTGCCGCTAGTTGGACTCCCAGTCTTTTTTTTTTGTTTCCTTTTTTTTTTACAAAACACCCTGTCGTGGGCATAGACCTACAGAAGACTATCTGATTGTCCCCATGGCGAACCGATTTTGGCATCCAAATTTTTCCTCGATCACTACAGGAGGCATATTGTTTACGGGGGTGCTGTTGATAGTTTAAAACCACATTTTCGGTGCAATACGAGTCTCACCCATCCCATTGTAAAAAGTTCACAGCAATCAACATTCACTCACTGCGTGCAGTCGATTATTTCCGGTTCAGTCAAAAACCTTCGAACAGTTGAAGAATCCGGAGTAAAATAAAGTTATCGTCGATGTGCAGCGAGTATTAAACACGGCAAAGCAAAGGCGACACACCCGATTGCTCGTCCTTTACTGGCGATACACCCGAGATAAGAACGGCCGAGTTCAAAATCTCCCTCTGAAGAAATTTCTATTAAATATATCAGAGTTAGCCGGCTCACGAAGCAAAGGATTACTTATTGTTCTCAGCCCGGGGTAGTCAATCGATAAAAATTGATACCGGAAAATCATTCGATAAATCGATATCTATCGATAAATTGAATTTAAACGATATCGATTTTATCGGTCAATCGATAAAATTCGATACTCACACGCCGACGAAGTGTTAATGTTATCGATTGTATCGGATTCATCGATCGTTATTGAATCGATAAAAATTATCCTGTTTCCATTGACGGAGCGTTTGATTGTGACTCTTTAAATATAGATTTCAAAGGCAGCAATGAAATGATTCGTTGACAAACACTGTACAAGAGACTAAAGAGACTGCATTGTGATTTTCTTCCTGATTTTATTGTTCGATTACAAACGTAACTTAGTTTTCCTTAGTTTTCCGGGTTCTCGGCTTCAAGGTTGTCGTCTAATTTTTTCTCTTTCTTTGTTCCGTTGGTTTTGAAACCACGTTTTCACCTAAGAAATATGGGGAACAAGAAGAATTTAGATTACGAGCCCGAGGCGGTCTAGGTGATTTGTTTATATCTTTACAACGAGCGTGCGATTGTGTTACGTCAGCAAATAAATAAAACAGTGGAATAATCAACCAGGGAACTATATCGGATTTCAAATACAACACACGTAATCTCGTACCCAGATCTCCCACGGTTGTAGAAAAGATGAAGCAATTTATATCGTTTAACGAACAGGGAAGTTGTTATAATTGTCTCTGCGAGTTCTTTAATATCTTTTGGTGTTGCCGTTTCGAAAATTGGAACGATAATTCAGTTTCGATAAAATCGATAGCCCTGACTCAAAAATCGATAATTATCGATTACTCACAACGAAATCTTTTATCGATTTTTATCAAATTTCGAAAAAATTAATCGATTTTTATCGATTGTTGTCGAATGCTATCGATTATCGATATTATCGATTGACTACCCCGGGTTCTCAGGTGACACACCTGATAGCCTGCGAACGTAGACGTATTCGGCGGCTGTCGAGAGAATTCCGGCGGAGAAAATCTCGACAGCCTTAAATACGTCTGCGTTCGCAGGCTACACACCTGAGAGAACAACTGGCATGTATGTTCCAGTTTATATAAAGTAAATTGTTCTGCTGGCTGAGCTGCTACATTATAATTTTTAAAGTTGTGAAATTTATATGCATATAGCTTAATATAACGACTGGTATTATTAAGGAAAAAAACGCGAAGTGTATAAAATTTAAGTCCACTGTCCAAATTTGAGTCCATTCCATTCTATATTTATGGTAAGGCGATCGGGGATCATTTGCGGTCCAATATGGGGATCATTTCCCGTCCGGGGATCATTTGCGGTTCAATTTGGGGATCATTTCCGGTCCGGGGATCATTTGCAGGCCGGGATCATTTGCGGGCCTGTACAGATCTAATCAGCCAAACTTGAAAAATAGACGATGAGAAGTCCAAAGACTACTGCAAAGCTGACACAACGTAATATATTTTAAAACAATATTTCGGCTGGCCAAACCAGCCTTCTTCAGGTTTAGATGTTACTAAATTATATATTAAATGAAATTACAATATTATATATGATGGAGGATGTTGCAATACATAGGAGCAGCGGAAATGACGTTTACAAGGTGGTACCAAAGGATAAGGAAATAAGTAAAATAAAATAAAAAAATTACAATTCATCACGTCTATTCAAACCGTGGGGTTCCAAGGTCCCCGCTAAATCTATAAGAAAAGATTCTCTGGCTTTTCTGATTGAATCACGTGAGGAGTGGATAACTTCAAGTGGTATTAGTTGCATGTCAGTGTGGCAGTGGTTAGGTTGAGAAAGAAACTGTTCAGAAACAGTGGTTGCTTTGGATGTAATGTTAGTTTTGTCAACTGGGCGTCTATGTTCGTTGAATCTGTCTTTGAGGCGTCGCTTAGTTTTACCTATGCATTGTAAATGGCAGCGGTTACATTGTACCATGTAGATTAAATTTTTGGTGTTACAGGTTATGTGTGAAGTGATGTTACGGGTTTCGCCTGTGGAAGAAAACATTATACATTATACATTATACATTTTCTTCCACAGGCGAAACCCGTAACATCACTTCACACATAACCTGTAACACCAAAAATTTAATCTACATGGTACAATGTAACCGCTTCCATTTACAATACATAGGTAAAACTAAGCGACGTCTCACAGACAGATTCAACGAACATAGACGCCCAGTTGACAAAACAAACATTACATCCAAAGCAACCACTGTTCCTGAACATTTTCTTTCTCAACCTAACCACTGCCACACTGACATGCAACTAATACCACTTGAAGTTATCCACTCCTCACGTGATTCAATCAGAAAAGCCAGAGAATCTTTTCTTATAGATTTAGCGGGGACCTTGGAACCCCACGGTTTGAATAGACGTGATGAATTGTAATTTTTTTATTTTATTTTACTTATTTCCTTATCCTTTGGTACCACCTTGTAAACGTCATTTCCGTCGCTCCTATGTATTGCAACATCCTCCATCATATATAATATTGTAATTTCATTTAATATATAATTTAGTAACATCTAAACCTGAAGAAGGCTGGTTTGGCCAGCCGAAATATTGTTCTAAAATATATTACGTTGTGTCAGCTTTGCAGTAGTCTTTGGACTTCTCATCGTCCCTAAAGAACGTCTGCGTGGGAGGCTATACAACACTCGAAAAATACTGCAGAGTTTGTGGAGACCCGTTTTGGTGAGCCAATCGCTCACAAAAGTGTCATTTTCCCCTTGAACTCATCCATGAATCGGGAACCATATGTTTTCCGCGGGACAAGAAAAAAAGGTGTACACCTGACCCTACAAGTTCGAATTCCCCACCCTACCCATGTCTACAGTACTTAACGTTCAAATCCCCTACCCTCTAAAAGACCTTTCTGTTTCGCGTCAAGGCAGAAAATTGGCGTGGAAAATGGTCAAATGCCCGAGGTATGCGGGGGAAGGGAGTTGTTGACGGTTCGAATCGGATCGCTCATACACTATATACCAATTTTTCATCCAGAGATTGCATCCCTACGAGTACGTAATTTATGAATGACCGCACGGAGTGCTGTTGAAAGGAAAAGAGATCGTTACCATGGTTAATTCACAACATTTGATTGATAGCTTGACAGTTACTGCGTATGTAGATTATTTGTTCAGCCGACTAACCTGTTTACTGACTGATCTTTCTGGAAGAGCTATCCGACAGCTTTTGCAATACTTGTCTTTGTGAAAGCACAAACATGGAGTTATCACTGAAATTTTTCTGTTTACTGTTCGCCTGCTTAACTCCTTGCAGTTTTGCATGCTCTAGTAGCAGTAATAGCAGTAATAGCAGTAGTAGCAGTAGTAGTGGCGGTCTCCAAAAGCAGCTCTTTAGTAATTTGACGTTTTACTGTCCGGCGGATGATAAATATAAAGACCGAAACAAGCGATGCATCAAGGCGAAGGTCTGCTTGGAAACCGACGGTAACGAGACGAAATGTAATCCAGCTGGCAAAAATGGAGGTGTTGATACATACTTTTTCTATAGGAAAAAGTCTAACATTCGATTCTTAAAGGTGATTAGCTCTGGCAGAAAGAAGCGAGCCATCGAAGACTATAAGCATTGGTTTGTGGAGTACCGTGGCTTTGTGTACGAGTTCGGCAAATCATATGGCTTCCAAGAACTTGACGTCAACGATCCAAACTACAAGTATGGTCCTGGAGGAGAGAAAGTTGTTGATAAGGAAACAATTGTTGGAGAAAGCAGTTGCTCGAGAGATGACGTACTACGATTCGTTAAAAAGTGGTTAAATGTTAATCGCAAGTACCACTATAGAAATAACAATTGCCAAGACTTCGCTAAAGCATTGGTGGCTGAGCTTGGAAACAATTGTCCCGACAGAAACGGAGGGTAGACAGTTTGTATCGTGTACGTCCCCATAAACTGTAAATTAGTGCACTTAAGTAACGAAGACAGCTCGGAGCAACAAAACAATATTCTAAATACCAACTGATACGGGAAGCAGTTTCGTGCAACGTTAATATTTTGTTGCAAGTTGCGATTATCCTTTCCCGTACTACTTGAAAAAAAAAAATCACTTTGCATTTACCTCCGTCAAATAGCCATCCTCTGCAAAACGGGAACATAAAATGACCAAAATCAAGGTTTTGTGAAGAACGTGGACAGACTGCGAATTCAGTTTGAGTTTTTCGTAACTTGGAACACTGTTCCTACGGATTGTCGTTTTGTTTATCAGTCGGTGTGATGTAAATGCAAATGTAAATGAAATCTGATGCTTTCGGATAGTTTGCATGCATGAACGAGTCCCGGGGGGGGGGGGGGGTACTCCCCTATATAAGGTATATAGGTATGTGCCGCCCCAAAGGGTATGGTTTTTGAGCCGTTTTGGTCTGAAAACGGGTATAGATTTTGACAATTACGGTCTGAAATCGGGTCGGGTTTTTGGGGCCGGGAACATTTACGAAAGCTTACCAACATATTTTTCTTGTCAGTACGTAACTGGAACGACTAACTGATAGCGAGAAAAAGAAATAGATATAAACTATGTCTATGTCATTCAAGCTTACTTTTACTCCTTGCATGCGTCAACTTCCGTTCGGCACTGATGCATAATTATCAGGTCTGGAAACGGGTGTGGAAAATGGCATGTTTAGGTCTGAAATAGGGTCGGGATTTGAAGCCCCGTGCGGCACACCCCCACCAAGAATTCCGAGGAGTACCCCCCCCCCCCCGGGGAACGAGTATAGTAATCATTATAAAGCAGCGCAATGAGATGATTTCATTTTTGACTGACGCTTTCGGCTTTTACATTGCTGTCGACGCTGCTCAAGTTCTCTTTTACTTGAATTTTAAGATTCTGTACCGTTTTTATGGTGCACTGATTTCCACATCATGAGTAAAAGACAGAACAAAAAGTTTGGGCGATGTCCGGTCAAGTAGATCTGATTCCCACGATC
>NW_028145484.1:1840000-2010000 GCF_977016875.1 Pavona decussata
TTAACAATATATTTGTGCTCTGAAGTTACATTAACGACCTGAGAAGCAAAACTTGCCTGTTTCTGATACAAACATCTATGGCCGGTATTTTCAGACTTAACCAGCTAACATTAGGTTAACCTCGCTGCAACACAACCTTATATTTCATAGAAAAAACAGCAACAGAAAAAGAAAAAAAATATAAACAAGCCAAAAAGGCTAAAAACGCCCAAAAGGCAACGTTAACAGAAGTCAGTGCGAGCGGTAACAACAACAACGCAAGGCTCCATCCGAAAGGGGTACCTTCGGTTTACGCTGGAGGTATACAATAGGGTAAGGATTTCAACAGCTGAATTAAAGTATAGCTATAGGAAAGGGTAAGGAAAACTATTATTTAGGTCAATATTTAGTCGCTCTCAAAATTCGAAAAGAGATGCAGTGTTCCTACTGTAAGTATGTGAAAGAGGCTCTGGACATTTTCTATAGAAGGTGTATGAAAGGGTTACCTTTCCAGTCAAAAATGGTATGTAAAAGGGTATAATGGTTCGGACCTTGAGGAGGAGCTTCCCCGTATAAACTTTTATTATATAGCTGAACTCAGTGGCTCCCTGAGTGTTCCGAATTTTCCTATAGGGACCGCTAAGATGGACCACTTGGGTAAAAAACGTACGTTTGAAAGGAGAAAAGTTTTTCAATTTTGACAAAAAACAAAGCAAAAATGTTTCAAATTAAGCTTATGAATTAGCAGATTAGAGACTGTTTAAACCGTTAGGTCGAAGTTTTTTTTTTTCTTGCACTTTGTTCGCACTGCTGGAACATAAATAAGTTTTATGCGGACTAGGAAGCACCAAGCGGCCGTCTAGGCCAAATTGCTCGCCTGTTGCTCGCCCAAAGGTCTTTTTGTCCTCCACTAACCGAAGCATTTTTAAAAGAACAGAAGTTAAACCCTGGCGCTATTTCTGAAACTACCATCCATAAGTTTTACGAGTGCCCTGCTGTCAAACTTTTCTAGAAGGATGTCTTAAATTGGTGGAACTTCAAGCGTTCTGATGCCATAAATCCCAGTGCTACTGAACTTTTGTACGGTTACAAACCAGAATCCACCTGCTTCACGCTTTCAATCATTACCTGCTAATTGCCCGATATTATATCTACCAAACAAGATACAAGTCCAAGATCCCGAAAATAGAGACTTTCACCTTTCTCCTCGAAACTAAAATTCAGTGTTAAAGAGAAATTGCAATTAAAAACGGCAGCTATACTAAATATAGGAACAAGTGGACCTCTCTGTGCATACCTGATACGCGTTGTGACTTCTTAACTTAATTTAATCTCGCGAATGTGTGCTTCCTTTGTCTTCTTTTACATGCCTTTTGTTTGTTCTTGTTTTGTATAACTATGTTGTATGCAAAGGTTTGTATTACACTATAAGAAATGAAATGTAAAAACAACAACAGCAACAACAATTCAAGTAGTGTAAGTATTATAGTGTCTATAATGCAGGGAAAAAACAAATGGGAAAGTCTATACATATAATAAAAACCTTATTAAACTAGCTTGTTCGGTCCGCATTGGAAAAATATTGCTCTCATCCTTTTTTTTGCAAGTTTATATCCCCCACCAAAACTTGCAGAAAAAAAATACTCCACCAATATTTTCCTAATATAGACTGAACAAGCTAGTTAAATAACATAGATTTCTTGCATGGGTACCCCCCATCCCATTCGATCAACATGCTAATATAACTTCGAAACACGTGTTTTAGTTATCAAGTTTTATTGTTTCTTAAGCAGCACCCACACGCAAATCGCGTTAAAGTGCCTATGAAGTAAAAAATTTCTTTCCGTTTTTTTGAAGTTTACCATGTCTTAATTACGAAATTATAGAAGAAATGCGCTAGGAAAAACAATAAGGTGCTTTTTTAGTCGTACAAAATAGCCCAAAATGACAAAAATAGTGTCCCGGGGACTGGGAACTAGTTTTGTCGGCTTCTGAATGTTTTAAAGTTATAGACCATGCGACCACAAAATTCCAGGTCAAGATAAAAGAAGCGTTACACATCTCCTGGGAGCAACCTTCCTTAAACAAGCAACTATACCACGTTAATTGAACTCTCTCGTTCTAATCAACATGTTCTATTGTACACTCTTTTGTCACCTTTGGCTATTTTGTTAGATTCCTAATTTATTGCACGTTTGTTATTTATCTTTGTTCAGCATTACATTATTAATTCAGATGTAACTTCAAGTTAATTCTACTTTCAACTGAAGGTGATCGTTGCACGACTGAAACATGTCTTGTAAACTCAAATGTGTCGTTATTCTTATAAAAATTGTTGCAAGTCTGCTTCTTTCCAGATCTCTTGGAAATGGATTAAAACTTGAAAAACTTTCAAGTTCTTCCTGTGTATTTTGGAGAAATTGCTGAAAACAGGTTTATAATTTGTTCTTCATTGAAGAAATCAGTTGATATTGCTTTACAAAGAATTTCATGTTAGAGAAAATTTTACGTTAAATATTTGAGTAGTTTTGGTCAAAATGGAGCAAAATCTCCGTGACAGTGTTCCTTTAAGTCATTAGTGTAATTTATAACACAAACGGCACTAACGAATTCAGTCTGTCCAGAAACACACCGGATTTACACGGAGTTTACTGATTAATGGCTCAGTCTGAACGTTGTGTGATACAATAACTCGTTCATTGCATAGTTCAACATTCCAAAATCCTCAAAATCCTTTTTCTCCGTGGTCGAGTGATCTTTGGACTGTTTTATTTAATTTCGAACTCCAAAAACATGTATGTTAACTTAAGGAGGAGAGAGAGAGCCGTGAGAGCAATCCATATGGTGTACCAAAAGTTTACGACACATCGAGCGAGTGGCATTCCCTCAACATTACGATAACTCGTTTATTGCGCATATGCGCATTCATGAGTTAAAAAGGCATCTGCTCTAAACTTCCTGGAAAGATTATAATGTTTTTTGTTTGTTTGTTTTTTATGCTTTCCTAGAAAACTTCTCTAGCGTTTTGTCTTGACTAATCAAGTTTGCTTTTAAGTATAAATACTGGACTCATGGAATTCTATTATAACGTTTTGTCTTTAGGAAACATTCGAACATAGTCAAGGCTTTTAAAAGTATAAGCAAGCGAATATCATTCTATTTGGAAGGCATTACCTGCCTCAGAAATTTGGATTAAGCTGTGAAGAAAAACAAGCGTTTTCTCTAGCGAAAGGTCACATCAAACTTTCGCAACACTAAAAAGTAACCCCTTTGTCTTTCGGAAGGGTAAATACGTCATTAACAGTGCAAATAAAGACCAGCAACACAAGAATTTTTGGAAAGCCGACAGCTACTAAATTCGTGGAATAAGATTCCATTCCCCCAAAATTTTGGTGGTATAAATTGTCAGCTCAAGAATTAGTTTCACTTATCCAACTGTGTTAGCGTACATAAATTTCTCTAAGAGTAATATTTCGTCAAAAGGGACGGTTTAGACTTCGCTTAGCACTTGGATAGTGTACTCAGACTTCATTACGTATGCATGCTATGCGCTAGCAAGTAACATTAAATAACATCCTTCTAGAATAATCCACATTTTCCGCTTAACTGTCTCTGTGAACGCCCAAACATGGAGAAAGCTATGAACGCTCTGAGTTTAGTGTTAGGCTGTTTAGCTCTGTTCAGTTTTCAGTTCTCTGCCAGTAGCAGTCCAGAAAACCAGTACTGCGGTAACGAGAAGTTTTATTGCCCGGGGAATGGTCGATGTTACAACTGAGCACAGCGATGCACCACGGCAAGGGTCTGTTTGGATTCCAATAATAACGAGGCGAAATGTTATGAAAGTGGCAGCGCTGGTATGTACAACTACTTCAAGAAAAAGTCTCTTCTTTCAAGCATAAGCTCCAGTAGCAAGAAGCGATCCATCGAAGACTATGATAAGCATTGGTTTGTGGAGTATCGTGGCTTTGTGTACTGACGAGTTCGGCTTATATGGCTTGCAAGAACTTGACGTAAACGATCCAAACTACAAGTATGGTTCTGGAAGAGTGGAAGTTGTTTCTAAAGACTTACAGGGAACCAGCAGTTGCTCAAGGGACCAGATAATTCGATTCAACGAGAAATGGCTCGAAGCGAATCCCAACTACAAGCTCTTTACAAACAACTGCCAGGACTATCGCCAAAACGTTGCGTAAAGAACTTGGAAACAACTGTGCCAAAAACAACGAAAGTTTGAAAGCACAGTGTTCTATTACCTCTGCAGCCATGCCTCGAATGATCTTTAATTGGAAGCTGTATGCTTTGTTTGGTCCACTGATCACATTCAGCATCCTGCACATGAACTAATTTGCAACAGAAACTGTGGACGTTGTTTGGCATTCAGACTCATTTGCATGGATGCACATTCGGGTCAGTACACTGAACTCTTCTCTTAGAAGTAGACTGATGACCTTGATGCAAAAACTATCTGTTCGGTAGAGACATTGCTTTAGAACGGTTTAAAAGCCTTAAGGGACTCTTTTATTGGTGATTCAGTAGCTAGAATGTTGTGGATGTGAATGTATTTATTACAATCGTAAAGCTTTATAAAAACTCTGATCATACCACGTATCAAGTTACGATGTTTCTTTAGTGCGCAGTTCGTATTTAGCTATTGACCGTGAAGGAAAGATTTAAAGGGACTGTGCCAACTCTTTCAGTCTTAGCGAAGAATTAAGTTTAATAGTAGAATTGAATTTGTTAGACGTAGATCCTATCAAGATTTGTGATTATTAAGAAGGTTGTTTATCATACAGTTTCCTAGAAAGAAAGTTGTTTGCTTTGTTAGTTTCTTAGAGATAGTTACCGCAGATTTATAACCTTGTTGTAATCAGTCATACTTGAACAGTATTCAACCATGACTGTACTAGATATTACATGTAACAATTGGTGAGTAAAGTGTGCGAGCACAGCTTACAGATGCACTTGTTTTTGTGAGTTTTATAAGTGCGGAATGCATAGCTCCTAAATTCGAGGAATATCGTGTGCATCATTGCCGAACTAATCTGAAAAAATTCACAATTCTTACTAAGGCCCAAAGACCTGGAATTCCCTTCCTGTTACAATCACTTCAGGCTCTGTCAAGTTTTCCCAACTTTAAGAAAAAACTGTTAGAGTTTATAGTAAAATAATTACTGAATTGGCAAAGCCGCACACTTGTAGCACTATCTATGTAAGCATATCGTTACCAACGAGGCTGCCTCAACTATAAGCCTGGTTATTTCTAGAGGTCACCTCGCCACACATTAAACTATGGATTAATTGTTAATATATTGGGAAAAAAGGCAAATAAATGTCAATGTCAAAATCAGTTTCCGTTCCCCAAAAATTTCGGTGATATAAATTGTCACCTTTAGAATTATTCCAACTTATCCAACTGTATTAGCTTAAATAAATTTCTCTGACAGTAACTTTTAGACGTCATAAAGGGGGGCTTAGAATTCGCTTTGTAATTGGATGGTGTACTTCTATACATATGCATGATATGCGCTAGCAAATAACAGAAGATAACATCCTTCTACTATAATCCACATTTTCCGCTTAGCTGTCTCCGTGAACGCCCAAACATGGAGTTATCCCTGAAAGCTCTGAGTTTAGTGTTAGGCTGTTTAGCTCTGTTCAGTTTTCAGTTTTCTACGGCCAGTAGCAGTCTGGAAAACCAGTACTGCGGTAACGAGAAGTTTTATTGCCCGGAGAATGGTGAATGTTACGACCGAACATTGCGATGCACCTCGGCAAGGGTCTGCTTGGATTCTAATGGTAATGAGGCGAAATGTTATGGACGTGGCAGTAGCTACGACTTCTATAGGAAGAAGGCAAAACTTAAAAACAGTAGCTCTAGTAGGAAGAAGCGATCCGTAGAAGACTTTAAGCATTGGTTTGTGGAGTACCGTGGCTTTGTGTACGAGTTCGGCCCATATGGCTTCCAAGAACTTGACGTCAACGATCCAAACTACAAGTATGGTCCTGGAAGAGAGAAAGTTGAATCTGAAGACTTACAGGGAAGCAGCAGTTGCACAAGGAACCAGATAATTCGATTCACGGACAAATGGATCGAAGCGAATCCCGAGTACAAACGCGTTGCAAACAACTGCCAGGATTTCGCTAAAGCGTTGCTGGGCGAACTTAGAAACAACTGTTCCAATAGGAAGAGAAGAAACAACGAAAGTTTGAAAGCTCAGTGTTCTGGTACCTCTGCTGTCATGCCTCGAATGATCTTTAACTGGAAGCTGTATGCTTTGTTTGGCCTACTGATCCTGCAGCTGCACATCAACTAAATAGTACTATGCAACAGAAAGTATGGGCGTTGTTTGGCATTCAGACTCATTTGCATGGATGCACATTCGGATCAGTACACTATACCCTTTTCTTAGCAGTAGACTGATGACCTTGATGCAAAAATTATCTGATCAGTAGAGACATTGCTTTAGAACGGTTTAAAAGTCTTAGGGGACTAATTTATTGGTGATTCAGTAGCTAGAATGTAGTGGATGTGAATGCATTTATACAATCGCAAAGTTTTATAAAAACTCCGATTATACCACGTATCAAGTTACGATGTTTCTTTAGTGCGCAGTTTGTGTTTAGCTACTAACCGTGAAGGAAAGATTTAAAGGGATTGTGCTAACTGTTTCAGTCTTAGCGAAAAAATAAGTTTAATAGTAGAATTGAATTAGTTAGACGTAGATCCTATGAAGATTTGTG
The DNA here is from genome assembly GCF_977016875.1 of Pavona decussata. Taxonomy (NCBI): domain Eukaryota; kingdom Metazoa; phylum Cnidaria; class Anthozoa; order Scleractinia; family Agariciidae; genus Pavona; species Pavona decussata. The sequence goes on from NW_028145484.1 coordinate 1,846,721, forward strand.
ATTATTAAGAAGGTTTATTATCATACGGTTTCCCTAGAAAGCAACTTGTTTGCATTGTTTAGTTTCCTAGAAATAGTTACCGCTGCACGAACTTAGCAACAACTGTTCAAACAGGAAGATTAATTCTTGTAAATTAGTCTTCTCACTACCCGCCTAGATTAGCTCTAGCTACTTGCGGGTTAATGTTCTCTTTGAATTTTATGTTAAAGATTTTCCAATAAACTGGAACTTGAACTTGAAGAGAAGAAACAACGAAAGTTTGAAAGCTCAGTGTTCTGTTACCTCTGCTGTCATGGCTCGAATGGTCGTTAACTGGAAGCTGTATGCTTTGTTTGGCTCACTGATCACATTCGCCACCTGCAGATCAACCAATTTGCAACAGAAAGTGTGGGCGTTGAGTTTGGCATTCAGACTCATTTGCATGGATGCACGTTCGGATTAGTACGCTGTTCTCTTTTCTTAGAAGTAGACTGATGGCCTTGATGCAAAAATTGTCTGTTCAGTAGAGACATTGCTTTAGAACGGTTTAACAGTCTTAGGGGACTCTTTTATTGGTGATTCAGTAGCTAAAATGTTGTGGATGTTTTATACAATCCCATAGCTTTATAAAAACTCCGATTATACCATATATCAAGTTACGATATTTCTTTAGTGCGCAGTTTGTGTTTAGCTATTGACCGTGATGGAAAGATTTGAAGGGACTGTGTCAACTCTTTCAGTCTTAGCGAAAAATTAAGCTTAATAGTTGAATTGAATTAGTTAGACGTAGATCCTATCAAGATTTGTGATTATTAAGAAGGTTGTTTATCATACAGTTTCCTAGAAAGCAACTTGTTTGCTTAGTTAGTTTCCTAGAAATAGTTACCGCAAATATATACCCTTGTTGTAATCAGTTCTACTTGAACAGTGTTCAACCATGACTGAATAAGATGTTGCATGTAACAATCGGTAAGTAAAGTGTACGCGCACAGCGTATAGATGCACTTGTTTTTGTGAGTTTTTTAAAGGATTTCAAGCGTAGCTGCTTCAGGAAAGGAAAGACGAAAATTACTTTAGGTGGTTATCACTGGCATATGAAAAGAAATCACTGATGATGGTTAGTCTGGAAAAAGACGAAAAATAGGTTTAGTTTCAAATGATAGCTGAGTATTCTTCCTGATCTGAGGTCTTGAAATCTGGCTGAACTCATCCATCGATAGCTTTGAATTAACTGGTCGAGATCCCGTCATATGTTCATCACTAGATGGCACTGATCATTTAATATATTTTCTCAGTATAAAGTCTTCTAGTTTGCTTGGTATGAAAGCTTGGATAAACAGCAAATCTGCCCTTTAATTTATGAATTAATATTTTTTCAGCATCATTTATGCAGGCTCCCAGCCATTACAGGGAACAGCAACTGTTTTGTACTGACATTCGAACACTGATGAATTAGGCAGCGGGCACGCAACGCGTTTCCTGATCCTTTCACTTAAAGTTTAGAAAACAAACTAGCTCTCAGGATCCAAAAGTAAATTTAAGCGTACAAGCTTTCGACTCCTTCGCGGAATCTTTGTCAAGTGCTGAGATGTAAACCTTTCTTGCGTACACCCACCCCTCTCGCTCGATCAACATGCTAACATAACTGCGAAACACCTGTTTTAATTATCAAGTTTTATTATTTCTTAAGCAGCACTCATACGCAAATCACATTAACAAAACGAAGATTCCACATAAACTACAATAAAATTCTCAGGACATAACCTTTTGCATGCGGCTACTAATAAAGAAAGGAAAGAACCAGAAACTAGTTCGAACGTTTCTGGCAAAGAACCACTGGAGCTGATGTTATTTGTGACGGAACCAGGGCACATCGTATGTCGTTCCACTTTCCTTTCCGGCGGTCTGACGGACCAAACATGTGTCCACACCTCTCAGTTGAAGGACTGTTGGGCTCTCCGGGAGACCATGCGGTATAACCCGTCAGCGGAGAATTGTCAGCCCAGTAGAACTTTGTGTTTGCTTTAAGGTGAAGTCCCAGCCAAGCTCCCCATGCGGTTCGCTTAGTCTGCCTGAAGAGAAGATTGTAGATGAACTGATTTTCAGTGGCCGAGGTGATCTTCGCGAGGTCTCCTCCCAGCTTCTGGCAGTTCCTTCTAGCATCGCTCCACTGCAGTGTTGGAATATCGATGACGAGGTAACATGACTTGCCATGAGAAACCCAACCGGTGGGACATCCTGGAGAAATATAAACGACAAAAACATCTCGAATTTTTTGTTATATATTCAAGCATTTGAAAACAAAAGTGCGCACATGATACAAAGCTTGTTGAACTCATGATAAGCCCTTTTGTAATATAAACACACTAATCTCACAGGTATGATAATCTTGTGACGCAAACTCTAGAAATTAAAGCCGAAATTATATTTGTTTTCCCCACCCCCGGTTTTTGACGGAATGCCACGTCGAAGAGTTAAGCAGTGTTCCAGCGCTCAAAATGATTACGAAATTCCCAACACTTTTATTCGTTTTCCCTGCAAGCAAGCAAATTCATTCTGAAAAGTTGCTTTTTTTTTTTTCAACACCCAAGGGTTTGTTTTGGTGGACTATCTGTTCGTAGGGCATAACCCGCCTCAGAAATTCAGATTAAATTGTGAGCAAAAACTAACGAGTTCAATAGCAAAATGTCACTTCAGCCTTTCGTGACAAAACTTTTGTTTATGGAACGACAAAATATGTTGTTTAAAATGCGGAAAAAGGCCAGCTAGCATTCGTTTAGAAGGCCAACATCAGCTTGAAAATTTAGCTAAAAGAAATTTCGGGAACTGATAAGATCACAGGAGGTCCCTAGCTAAAGAGTCCAAATAGACCAACGCTGTTAACTTACTTTAATTTGTTCTTAAATTTTAATGGTCATAAAACGATGAGAGAATACAGTAGATAACATTTTCAGTGTTATGTTTCAACGTTCTTATTAGGTACTCCCGAACAGTCTGGGATTCTGCCAACCGACAAAACAACATTGGATCCCAGCCAAAAATATTTTTTAATAGAATTTGCAAAGATCCATGCTATGCTGACAGTTTATACATGCATATCGAGTTTATGTGCCTTGGCTTACCTTGACTTAGCTGTCCCGCGATGTAATCAACTTTAGCTTTGATGTGAGCCATCACTTCGCGATCAACGTCTGTTGGGCCGCAGTTGTTGTTTATCACAAGGCTACGCCCAGCTGCATCGACTGGAGTTGTGTTGGAACTTTGAGTCCTTTGTTGTTGACCGTTTGAAAAGGTGATGGCGACCACGACGCAAAGAAGAAGAAGCACGAATCCGGAACGAGAGAACATTTTCCCTGACAAGCACTGAACTCGAGACTGGACCACTTTAGAATTGCTACAGTAAGTTGTCCTGAGACGTCAACGACTGACGCACAACTTCTGATGTGTGCGTACGCGTATTAAGTAAACCGTGTATCGAATCACGAGGCAGCATTCTTAACCCTAAGCCCCGCCCAAAGCCAACTCCTTCAGAAAATAATTATAGATCGTTTGAAATCGCAAGGGTTTTGCGACTGATCGAAGCTGAAGGTTAAGGAACCTATGTGGCGAATTTCTAGGTAAGCCCCCTCACGTATTCCCAGAGGCACTGAAGAATTCGCAACTTCACATTAAACCATACATGTTGTCACATCCTCGATTTTCAATCAACTCACACGTACACCGGAAAGCGCTGATCTTATGACTTGGAATCCGACCTAAAGCTATTTTAAGTGTATTCTCGAATGCTCTAGAATGTTCTACACGATGAACAGATGCCATCCTAAGTATAAAGTGAAACGCGCAGTCCTCGATCACAACTAGAAGTGTTGTCACAAAATCAACTAAGATTCAAACTCAGGTCTTGTAATCAACAAAAATCAATTATACAAGAAACCTGACCGAACAAACTCGCAGCCTTTGGCCCCTTAAGTGGGATGTGTTAGTCACGCAATGTCACACATTTTTTCTAGAATCAATACAAAAATTACAGTGGAGGTTGGGAAAAAGAGAAGCGTCCTCCTAAGGAGGGGTCCCCTGAAAAAGAGGTTGTGAAGATTCTGTTAACAATTTACCACCTAAACAAAAAGCCTGATTTTGACTTGACTAGAATTTAAGCAAGCATAAAATGTATGATCTTTAATTCAAGGGGGTTATTTAAGTCTGGACTGTATAAATTAGCTGTTGATCTTTGTAGATCATACCAACAGGTCAGCATTAAGTAGTCCGGCACAAAATATACATTGCCAATGTTTTGACAACTACACTAAGGGGCTGAATCTGTGGCGCGTTTTCAGGGTCAAAATTAAGTTACCACACAAAACTGAATTGCGAACTAAATTGTCAACTTACATGGTGATTTTCAGTTAAAGACCTCTTTTGACGAGTTGTCTTCCAATGAAATCGTCAAAAAAGGGGTCAAAAAAGGATTTGTTAAGCAGGGCGAAACCCTATTAAAGAGTCCTACGAACAAGCCGCCTCAAAAATAACATTTGAGGAAAATATTTTAAAAAAAAATTAAATGCTAGAGCCTTCCCAAAGAATCTAATTGAAAAAATTTATGAGATGTCAAATTTACAAAAGGGTCATTGTAGGCCTTTAACTGAAATGAACCAATCAGTGAGGAGAATTTTAATCATGTTGGCACGTTCGCGCCATGTTTAAAATTCATTTAGTTTGTTGACCAAGTAACACAAAGCAGTTACATGTTTGAATTGTTCTGTGCAAACAAGACGAAAGAGAAATGGCGAGTTGACCATGAATTTGCCTTCTTTATTAGCTTATCTACAAGAAACAAATGTATGGATAGGAGCAGCTCAAGAAGACATTCAAACACGGGTAAAGGATCGGTTTGCCAGTTTCACTGCGCAATACACATTTGCCCGCATGTAGTTAATGGAAGTAGTTCAGAAAATTCGCCTTTAGTCTCGCTGAACACCTTTAGCTTTTCAAATTATCAAGTAGATACTAACGTGTAGTTTCTGTTAAAAACAGAATAGACAGCTGTGGAAGCCAGTGAAGTCAAGTCGAACCGCAGCTCACTGAAACATGCATGATATATCTGGACGAATTCGCGTGGTATTGAAACATCGAATCAGCCAAGCTTATAAGGGACGTTGTTTATTTACGCCAAGGAATTAAATCAAGGTAAGCCTTTTCCTATTTTTTCCCAAATCAGTCGACAAAATTTATTATATTTCCAATCCTGGTGCCTTCAAACAGCTCTGTGTAACATTTTGCCGTTGAAACTAAACCAGGAATATTGGCTGAACGAGCCGCGTGGGTTTAATTTCAACAGCAATCAAACGCGCTTTAGATAAAATTGGGCTTTTATAAATATCGTCAGGTACTTCGCAGTTTTCTACGAAATTCTCGCTGGATTGTGCAATTTCAGCTAATATTTTCAAACAAGAAGGCAGGTATACAATGAACAAATTGATCATTTGCATGTGACGTCATGGCGGCCATGTTGGTGGACAGGAAATAAGGTTTTTCTCCTCTGGGAGTTCACTGCGATTTTTATGCAAATTATGTGAGCAAATTTTCTTTTGTTTTATCCACCAACATGGCGGTAATGCAAAACACCTATACCATAGAGTAAGCGAAGAAATGAATGATTGTACAAAGAACGGATATTTTTGTGATTTGGCCCGACCAACTGTAAATTATTTTACTTGAATGGAGAGGGAGAAAAGAAAAAAAAAATAGAGTTATTGAATACAATCTATTCCGGGTCAAACGTATCACAAACGGTAGACTTTCTTTACGTACTTTATATATCAATGCAGTGATTTAGCCCCCAAATTAACAAATTTGCGAACTTCATCAGTAAGGTTTTTTTACTGCGATATTTCAATTATTAATTTTGTAATTCTACTAACTTGTATATGCAATTATTGCCTATTTTGGGGTGGGGTGGATGACACCTCCATTTCAACGTTTTCATATACGCTTTATTGAAAAAACACTGTCCCGTACAAAGTGTGAACAATTTTCCGGACGGGAATATGGAATAAAAAAGCATGGGCATATTTCGTACTTTTCTTTTGTCTTCGAGTGTACCCTAGCGTCGAATTTGACGATTAAATGCTCCTCCGCAAGAAAAAAAAATGTTCCAATTGTTGGTATACACTATTTGGAAACTGGTTTATTAATTTTCAATCAAATCAGTGGCACCCAACAGTTCGTTTCGGTGGACTGAATGTCTGTTCGAAAAGACATTACTCGCCTCAGAAATTCGGATTGAGTTGTGAAGGCAAACTAGCGTTTTCTTTAACGAAAAGTCATTTCAAACTTTCGCTACTATACGCTAACGAAGCCAATAATGCCATTTGTTTTTGGAAGGGCAAAAATCTCATTATTTAAATGTGCGAAAAAGTTCAGCTAGCATTTTCGCCAAACCTAGGGCAGCTCGCAAATCCGGAGAAATAGTCGGTTTCCGTTCCCTATTTGACTTTTAAAGGCAGTAAAATGATGTGGAAATGAAGGGAACAACATTTTAATTGTTTCGCTGTAAAGTTCTCGTTAGGCGCCCTGATAAAATTTCTGTTGGATTCTGGGGCAAGAACGCGTGACGAACCCCTAAAGAACGTCTGCGTGTGAGGCTATACAGCACTCGAAAAATACAGCAAAGTTTGTGGAGACCCGTTTTGGTGAACCTATCGCTCAAAAAATTGTCATTTTCCCCTTGAACTCATCCACGAATTGGGAACCGTGTGTTTCCGCGGGACAAGAAAAAAAAAGTGTAAAACTGACACTTCAAGTTCAAATTCGCCACCCCACCCATGTCTACAGTAACGTTCAAGTCCCCTACCCTCTGAAAGACCTTTCTGTTTCGCGTCAAATGCAGAACATTGGCGCGGAAAATGGCAAATTCTCGGGATATGCGTGGAAGGGGTTGTTGACGGTTCGAATCCGATCGCTCAAACACTATACCGATTTTTCAGCCAGAGATTGCAACCCTACGAGTTTGCATTGCCGCCGGTAGAAGGCATTTGTAATTTATGAATGACCGCACGGAGTGCTGTTGAAAGGAAAAAAGATCGTTACCATTGGTTACTTCACAACAGAGCAAATTAAAATAATTAGCGTTTGATTCATAGCCAACTTCACAGTTACTGCGTATGTAGATTATATGCTCAGCCGACTGTACAGTAAATTTAACCTGTTTACTGGCTGATCTTTCTAGAAGAGCTATCCGACAGCTTTTGCAATACTTGTCTTTGTGAAAGCACAAACATGGAGTTATCACTAAAATTTTTCTGTGTACTGTTTGCCTGCTTAACTCCTTGCAGTTTTGCATGCTCTAGTAGTAGAAAATGGCTGAGCACAAAACAATAGTCTAAATACCAACTGATACGGGAAGCAGTTTCCTGCAACGTTAATATTGTGTTGCAAGTTGCGATTATCCTTTCCCGTACTACTTGAAAAAAAGAAAAAAAATCACTTTGCACTTACCTCCGTCAAATAGCCATCCTCTGCAAAACGGGAACTGATAAAATGACCAAAATCAAGGTTTTCTGAAGAACGTGGACAGATGACTGCGAACTTTTGAGTTTTTCGTAACTTGGAACACTGTTCCTACCAATTGTCATTTTGTTTATCAGTCATTGTGATGTAAATGCAATGTAAATGCAATCTGGTGTTTTCGGATAGTTTGCGTGCAAGTTGAACGAGTAGAGTAATCAAAATAGCGCAATGAGATGATCTTATTTTGTGACTGACGCTTTCGGCTTTTAACGTTGCTGTCGACGCTGCTCAAGTTCTCTTTTACTTGAATTTGAGGATTCTGTACCGTTTTTATGGTCCACTGATTTCCACACCATGATATAGACAGAACAAAAAGTTTGGGCGATGTTCGGTCAAGTAGATCTGATTCCCACGATCCCTTTACGAAATTGATTACCATAGTGTACTATTTTCCCTATAGTGAAATTTATTTTGCACACTTGATAACAGAAATGTGAAGCGATTACAGCCGTACCTAGGCCTCTATACGCAGTGACAAAGTGGCCTATTTACAACCATATGCTTAATTCGTATTAAGTTCCTTTGGGTGAAAAAATATTTTGAAAAGCGGGTTGAGGCAAACAGCATCATTTCTTCAGCCAAAGACAAAGTCAAGTGATTTGAATCTATGTTTGCTAGATCATACAGTTTTCAGGAAAGAAAACCATTTGTTCTGTTCCGAGTTGCATCGGATACAGATACACATAGATAGAGGTTTTTAGGTTTTTTAGAAATGTTTAATCACGTCTCTCATTGTAGCTATTATATTAAAGGAAATGAAACTTTATTCCTTTGACTTGTTATCAACATCCTCCACTCGGACATAACCCGAGCATTTGACCGTTTTCTATACCCGGAGAATTGGGAATTTCCCACAAAAGGCCTGCTAGAGGCTAGGAAATTTAAACTTTGTCTTGGGAGGGAAGCGAAATTTGAAACGATGTTGTGATTTTAGTGAAGTAAGTGTTTTCCAAATCCCCCGTTTTTCCAACCTAAGTGATACGATAGGGCTCCATTTTCAAATGTTTACACCATAAAAACGTTTTCGAGCGTGCGTTTTCGATGAATAATCATGAGCGCTTTTTTTGTTAGGACAGGGTGAAAAGCAAACGGATTGACTTCGGAGACAATCAGTATACCGGCAAACATCGTTAATTGGTGTTTACTTTATATGTTTTTATTACTAATCTGAGCTGCATTTTGTAAGTCAGTAGTAATTTTCGGAGGAATTCGTTGACATTGTTATTTGGGAAACTTCTGCAAAGAGATCAACATCGTATTTTTGTTGTTAGTAAAAGCAGAACATATGGACGCTTTTTCTACGTTTTTTATTGCGCAAACAATAAGTTTCTGTTGAAAAAAAAAACAGTTTGAATAATTGTAAATGAATCAGTTTCCAACAACCATTTGTCACTGATAATTTTCGGTTTGTTGAATGCTTTTTTGGTTTTTAGTTCTCTAGTGCTGTCCAAAATTTGTATAAATAATTTTTTCAGCTCGAAATCTTTCCTTCCGAAAGTCTGGCGTTTGCATTTCACTGAAGAAGCGACCAGAAATTCATTTTTATAAATGGTAGGTGGAAAATTCGGACGTGTAAACGTTTCTCTGGGGTCATAAATTTTGGATAAATCCGCTCATTGATATGGCTAGAAGCCTGCAAAACCTTTATTACAGCATTTTTTGATGCACTAAGCCAATCAGCCCGAAGCTAAGACCTCTGGCCACCAGGTATGTGGAGTTCGCGCACGAGAATTCATGTTAAGTGACACGGGAAGGTAATGCCAGCTTCGTGTCGTCGTCGTCGTCGTGGGCGCGTTTTTGAAGAAACGCGCGAGTGTCTCGCGGATATTTTGGGCTCGTTCCTGAAGAAACGCGCGAGTGGTTCGCGGAATTTTTGGAAGGGTTCTTGAAGAAACGCACGCGTGTCTCGCGGATTGTTTAAGGCGCGTTCTTGAAGAAACGCGCGAGTGGTTCGCGGAATGTTTGGACGCGTTCTTGAAGAAACGCACGAGTGACTCGCATTTTGGGCGCGTTCCTGAAGAAACGCGCGAGTGGTTCGCGGAATGTTTGGGCTTGTTCTTAAAGAAATGCACGAGTGTCTCGCGGACATTTTGGGCTCGTTCCTGAAGAAACGCGCGAGCGGTTCGCGGAATTTTTGGGAGCATTCTTGAAGAAATGCACTTGTGTCTTGCGGATATTTTGGGCGCGTTCCTGAAGAAACGCGCGAGTGGTTCGCAGAATGCTTGGGTGCGTTCTTAAAGAAACGCACGAGTGTCTCGCGAATATTTTGGGCGCGTTTCTGAAGAAACGGCATGAGTACGTTCTAAGTGATTCTGTCGGGCGGGAGACTACAAGCATTGAAGGTAAGCCATTTGGTTTTATTTGAGTTATTTTGGTCAACTGGTGTGTTTCGTTCTCAGATCAAGGAGAGACCGCCAATTCGTCACCGGCAGACACGCTATCCAGTGAAGACATAAGAGAGACCTTGAGTGTAAGTAAAACGATCAGTTGATTATCTATTTAACAAATCGACGGCAGTGACCTGATAAAATGACGTCATAAAATGTTCAACACTCAAGTGTCACTGCCAAGTTTGGAACATTTTTGGCGTCATTTATGGTCTATAAGATCTATAAGGGCTACCAATCAAAAGCGGGGATTTCAAATACTTCTGGAACTGGTGATTGCCCAGGGGTTCTCCCGTTCTCGATGTAACCTTTCACACACGAAAATCCCTTCCTCCCGACTAGCGACCCCTAGGTCTCCGAGGATGGGATAAAGTACGAGCTGAATTGGCTTTATTTTCTACTGAGAAAGCGCGCGCGTTACATCTGACGTCACTTTTATTGTCTGTACTCTTATAGACAACAGCTTCGAGCCAAGCAACGCGCGGAAATTTTAACAGTTATTGTAAAAACAAAATTGGTACGACTTGACGTATTTGCCTGTGTGGCTTCCCTTTAAGATCCCACCGAATTCTTAATACCGACGGAGAGAACTGAATAAGTTACTTACGGAAACGAGGATGTGAAAAAATGTTAACTTGTTCTTTCCAGGGATTCAAACTCATGATCTTTGCTATAACAATGAATATTTGCAACGAAACAAAAGTTGGTTGTACCATCTACATAATACTAGTGAACACACTAGGCAAAGGTATATGCCGGGGTATTCGGATGCAACTTTTATAAGAATTCAAACTCGTTTTAATGAAAGACAATCGCAGGAAAAAGCTCTCTATATACATGATGCTATGAAGCCTTTGGTATAACTCCAGCTGATTTGCATCTTTGATTAATTAAACTGGCATTCGTCTTGCATTGTATTTAGGTATTAAGAAGACAACTCCACAAGATATCATTGCAGTCATATTGCAGACCCACTTCTGCGGCATCTCCGACAGAATTGCCAGAAGCTTAGCTTGCGAGGTTAGTATCTGACAAACGAAATTGGACGCTTAATGGGATTCTTACCCATGAACCTTTGCTTTGAACGGTCGAATGTATATTCTACCAAAAGCTGCAAAGTTAGAGCTGAAGAAATACTTGAAAGCAGTAAATGAGATCCCAACAGCTGAACTTTGGTTCAATGTTGGAAGTACTCTTTTCAAAAAGTGCGAAGACGGGACTGAGAGAAAGTTTAATTCAAGGATTCAGGTTCATGGCCTATAAAAGTGCTATAATAACCAAAATACTCTAACAACGGCTGCAAGACTGAAGCAAAATAATTACGACGTAAAGTTAATGAGATTCAAACTCGTTTTGTACGCTAAAACAGCAAAAAAAAATTCTTTCTGAAAACCTTGAGCTTGAATGAACTAATGAATATACTTTACCAACAGCTGCAAATAAAGCAAAGTTAATATGCCAAATTCAATGAGCTCGGATAGGAATGAAACCGATTTTGCCTGAGCAAATCAGTCGCGTTGGTACATCTGCGGCTGGCTGGCGTTTTAGTTTATACTGACATACGTCTGGAGAAATATTCTTCTAGATGTGAAGAAAGTTTGCCAAAAGGTCATTGCAACCTTATGTTGGAAGCCCCTCAGCAGCATCTTGGAGAGAATTGCTACAACGTAAAGCTTGCAAGGTCAGTATATGAAGTAGCAAAGTAGGTTTTATGGGATTTATGGCTTTAATGGGATTCAAACCCATGCACATTCTCCACCAACAGTTTCACCGACATGGGATTCCGCCATGAACTATCCTAGTATGGCGAAAGGACTGTATCGATAGTTTCAAAGAATGCAATGAAAACGTGAATGGAGTTAAATGGGATTCGAACCTATTATCCTTTGCTATAATGTGAAAATTTTTCATCGATACTTTCAGGGAAAGGACTGAAGAAAAATGTGACACTGAAAATGGATACAAACCCATAATATTTCCTTTATTGGTAAAAGTACTTTATTAGAGCTAACCTGGAATACAGAAAGCATACGACTTGTATGGGATTGAAACTCGTGTTCTGTGTAAAAGGCCTAATCAAAAGTGACAAAGAAATACCGAGAAAAATTGGGATTTTAACCCAAGATGTCAACTTACACGGGAGTTACAAAGAACGGACTGCTAGTAAGAAAACTTTTACCAGCTACAAATATTGTTAAAGAAATAGGAGAGTACTAAAATTTATTGGAAGTTGCTTTGCAGAACATTCCAGAAGACACAGCAGACAGGTTTGAGATCTTCTCCGGCTTCTTAGAGAGACTTGCAAGAGGGTTGCTTTCGAGGCCAGTGTTTGTAGAAACAAAATTGAAGTGTCGAATGGGATGAATGAATTGTACCTAAAATGTCGGAACGAGGAATTAAGCAAAACTTAACGAGGCTTAATAGGGTTCAAATCCATGATCTCTGCCGATCTCTGTTGAAAAACGTTTATCAACAATTGCAAAGAAGGATGCCGGAAGGACAATTGTGACATAAATGGGATTCAAACCCTGGTTTCTGCTACAACGGAGCAGTGGTAGACCTACTTTATCAAATAGTCTAAAGAAAAAAAATAAACTACTTAAAAGGATATAAGAAGTCATTTAGACCAATTTTGCCGTCGGCAAAAATTTACGAACTTCTCATGCTCTTTCTAATCTTTCTGGGAAACTTTGAGTGTAGGTGAAAAAGACGTTCCAGGTGTCGTTGCAGCCATATATAAGTTCTTCTCCACCGTAGAGGAGACTTCGCGGACGCTCCTTTGCCAGGTTAGTGTGCCCTTTATTAAATGGTGAACATACTTGACCAAAAAGGTGAAAAGACAAAGGAATGAAGAAAAATCACGATAGAATATTTTAAGACATACTAAATTGGAATCAATCCAGTGATCTTTGCTGTAATGCTGAAATGATTTTTCCAGCAATAGCATAGAAAAGAAGGAAGGGCAATTTGAGATTCAAAGATGTTGAAGCAGTTTGACAAAACTTAAGAGAAACTTGAAAAAAAAACAAAAACAAAGATAAAATGGCTTCAAACCCCGTGACCTTAGTTGTAATGACAAAAGGATCTACCGGCAGTTAAAACCAATGGAATGATGCAACTTTTCAGAGTCCAACGGAGTGGAATTCACGATCTTTTCGACTTCATCTTTTCGGGGCTTTTTCTTTGTCCCTTGTCCTTTGGGAGGCCTAAAAAGTTTATCAGGAGACGTTTTCCGAGACACTGATTCGATTGGAAGCTTTCAAAAGTTTATTTTGTATTCCGTCCAAAAATGGATTTTTTTCCCAGGGTAAGTCCATCGTTTTTTGTCAAAAACGACCAAATTTTGAAGTTCTCGCTTTTCACTCGTTTATGTCCCTAGGGAACTCTGCGTGTCGTAAACCCCCTTGGGAACCTAAAAGGTGTCTCATGGGACAATTTCATATAGACTGATTCGATGGAAAACTTTTAAAAGAATATTTCTATTTCGTCCAAAAATCGACTTTTTTCCAAGGGTTAAGTCCATGGTTTTTGGTCAAAATTAACCAAATTTTGAAGTTTTCATTTTTCACTCCTTTAGGCTATAGTAGGTTTGAAGGGTGTTAAGAAATTATGAATGATCCCCTATAACTTCGGTTTGTCTGCCTAGAACAGGATGAAATTTTCCCTAAATATAAAACTCGATGTTTTATTTTGCCTTAACGTATAATTTTGATCACGTGACACATCACGTGACCAAAAAATTAAAATTTTGTAACTATGCGATCCGGCGGCGAATTTTCTTTATATAGATAACTGCATTAGTGTTTCCGAAGCAGATTTCAAATATTGAACATTCTACGTTTGAAATGACTGTCCTCAAGTTTTTAAATTGGACAAAATAACAATCAAAGATTGAATTGTAGACTAAAAAATGACCTTTGTTCTGACAAATTTTTCTGGAGAACAATGGACGATCATTTCAAACGTGAAGCAATGGAGATATTTAATCTTTATTACAAACGAGTTTTTGCTTGATGTTTCCTCTGAAAACCGTCGCCTACCTGTCATATCTTTGCTTTTTTTTCACAAAAACTTTCACGTGACTTGTCACGTGATCTATAGCACTACTTATTTTGCTTAGAAATTTTAAGAATGATAAGACCTTTTTATCTGCCAAATTTCAGTTTATTGCCATTGAATTTGTTAAAGTTATCTCGAATAAACCATTTTTCCTCGTAAAAGCCCTAAACCCAGGCCTTAAACTGCTTGAGAGGAAAAGAAAGCGATCTCCGCGTATCGTAGAACTCTCTTGGAAATCAAAACGTTTCTCAGGGGCAGTATACCGACACAATGATTCGATTGGAAGCTTTTAAAAGAATATTTGTATTTCGTCCAAAAATCGATGTTTTTCTAAGGGGTAAGTCCAGGATTTTTTGTCAAAAATGACCAAATTTTGTAGACGGTATTTTTCACATGTTTATTACCCTGGGGATCTCGGAGTGTCGATAAACTGCCTTAGGAATCATTGTAAAGTGAAAAGAACGCCCTGACAGAGAACGTTCTGTGTCACTCTCAGCCTGACTTTATCTTTTTTGGGCTTTTTCTTTGTCCCTGCTCCTTTGGGAGGCCTAAAAAGTGTCTCAAGGAACGTTTCTGGACACACTGATTCGATTGGAAGCTTTTAAAAAAATATTTATATTTCGTCCAAAAATCGACTGATTTCCAAGGGGTAAGTGCATTGTTATTGGTCAAAAATAACAAAATACTGAAGTTTTCATTTTTTCACTCCTTTAAGTCCGAACGGATCTCTACGTGTCGTAGCACTCTCTTGGAAACCTAAACAGTGTCTCAGGGGAAGTACACGGACACAATGATTCAATTTGAAGCTTTTAAACCCGGTTTTAAAAGAATATTTGTATTTCGTCCAAAAATCGACTTTTTTTCCAAGGGGTAAGTCCATGGTTTTTGGTAAAAAACGACCAAATTTTAAAGTTTTCATTTTTCTCTAGGGATTTCTGCGTGTCGTAAAACTCTCTTGGGAACATAAAAGGTGTCTCAAGGCACGTGTACGGACACAATGATTCGATTGGAAGCTTTTAAAAGAATATTTGTATTTCTTCCAAAAATCGACTTTTTTCCAAGGGGTAAGTCCATGGTTTTTGGTAAAAAATGACCAAATTTTCAAGTCGGCATTATTCACTTGTTTATGTCCCTAAGGATCTCGGTGTTTCCATAAAATTCTTAGAAAATCAACTTTAAGTGAAAATGACGCTTTGAAAAAGAATTTTCTGTTTAACTCTCACCCTGACGTCATCTTTTGTGGGCTATTTCTTTATCCTTGGTCCCTTGGGAGGCCTAAAAAGTGTCTCAAGGGTCATTTTCGGACATATTGACTCGATTGGAATCTTTTAAATGAATATTTTTATTTTGTCCAAAACCCGACTTTTTTTCCAAGGGGTAAGTCCATGGCGTTTGGCCAAAAAATAACCAAATTTTCTAGTCGGCATTTTTCACTTGTTTATGTCCCTAGGGATCTTGGCGTGTCCATAAAATGCATTAGGAATCATTCTTTAAAGAAAATTACGCCCTGACAAAGAATTTTCTGTTTAACTCTCTCCCTGACGTCATTTTTATCAGCTATGTCTTTGTTTCTGGTCCCTTGGGAGGCCTAGAAAGTTTCTCAAGGGTCATTTTCGGACACCCTGATTCGATTGGAAGCTTTTGAATGAATAGTTGTATTTCGTCCAAATATCGACTTTTTTGCAAGGGGTAAGTCCATGGTTTTTTGCCAAAAATGACCAAAATTTCAAGTCGGCATTTTTCACTTGTTTATGTCCCTAGGGATCTCGGCGTGTTCATAAAATCAATTGGGAATCATTTTTAAGTGAAAATATTGCCCTGACAAAGAATTTTCTGTTTAACTCTCACCCTGACTTCATCTTTTGTGAGCTATGTCTTTCTCTTTCTGGTCCCTTGGGAGGCCTAGAAAGTGTCCTAAGGGTCATTTTCGGACACACTGATTCGATTGGAGACTTTTAAAGTGCCCCTGGGACGAAAATTTCATTTTCCATCTTTTTGCATTTTCGTTTAGAATATGACCTTCTTACTCATGTTACCCAATTGCAACCCTTTACGGCGATTGGAAGTATTTCTTTTTTTAGCTTTTTATTCGAGATTTTACGGCCGCCATTACTTGGCCTTGTTCCGGAAGTTAAGGCTCAAATTACAGGAAGTGACGTCATTGGCTCAACACGAAAAACTCCACATGGCTAATTTTTAGATGGACTTTACTTCATAAACTGTATTCTGTTGTTATTAAGTTCGCAACAGCAAAATACAGTTTATGAAGTAGAATCCATCTGAAAATTAGCCATGTGGAATTTTTCGTGTTGAGCCAATGACGTCACTTCCTGTAATTTGAGTCTTAACTTCCGGAACAAGGCCAAGTAATGGCGGCCGTAAAATCTCGAATAAAAAGCTAAAAAAAGAAATACTTCCAATCGCCGTAAAGGATTGA
Organism: Pavona decussata; assembly: GCF_977016875.1. Classification (NCBI taxonomy): domain Eukaryota; kingdom Metazoa; phylum Cnidaria; class Anthozoa; order Scleractinia; family Agariciidae; genus Pavona; species Pavona decussata. Next base: position 1,863,149 of record NW_028145484.1, read on the forward strand.
AATTGGTAACATTAGTAAGAAGGTCATATTCTACACGAAAATGCAAAAAGATGGAAAATGAAATTTTCGTCCCAGGGGCACTTTAAAGGAATATTTGTATTTCGTCCAAAAATCGACTTTTTTCCAAGGGGCAAGTCGATGGTTTTTGGCCAAAAATGACCAAATTTTCAAGTCGGCATATTTCGCTTGTTTATGTCCCGAGGGATCTCGGCGTGTCCATAAAATTGATTGGGAATCATTTTTAAGTGAAAATAACGCCCTGAGAAAGAATTTTTCTGTTTAACTCTCACCCTGACCTTATCTTTTGTGGGCTATTTCTTTGTCCTTGGTCCATTGGGAGGCCTTAAAAGTGTCTCAAGGATCATTTTCGGAGACACTGATTCGATTGGAAGCTTTTAAAAAAAATATTTGTATTTCGTTCAGAAATCGACTTTTTTCCAAGGGGTAAGTCCATGGTTTTTGGCCAAAGGGAACCCAATTTTTAAGTTGGCATTTTTCACTTGTTTATGTTCCTAGAGATCTCGGCGTGTCCATAAAATTCATTGGGAATCATTTTTAAGTGCAAATAACACCCTGACGAAGAATTTTCTGTTTAACTCTCACCTTGACTTTATCTTTTGTGAGCTATTTCTTGATCCCTGGTCCTTGAGCTGCCTAGAAAATGTCTCAAGGGTCATTTTCGGACACCCTGATTCGATTGGAGGCTTTTAAAAGAATATTTGTATTTCGTCCAAAAATCGACTTTTTTTCAAGAGGTAATCCCATGGTTTATGGCCAAAAATGACCAAATTTTTAAGTTGGCATTTTTCACTTGTTTATGTCCCTAGGGATCTTGGTGTGTCCATAAAATCCATTGGGAATCATTTTTAAGTGAAAATAACGCCCTAACAAACAATTTTTTATTTAACTCTCACCATGACTTCACCTTTTGTGGGCTATTTTTAATTGTCCCTGGTCCCTTGCGAGGCCTAAAAAGTGTCTCAAGGGTCATTTTCGGACAAACTGATTCGATTGGAAGCTTTTGAATGAATATTTGTATTTTGTCCAAATATTAACTTTTTTCCAAGGGGTAAGTCCATGGTTTTTGGTAAAAAATAACCAAATTTTCAAGTCGGCATTTTTCACTTGTTTATGTCCTTAGGGATCTTGGCGTGTCCATAAAATTCTTAGAAAATCAATTTTAAGTGAAAATGACGCCTTGAAAAAGAATTTTCTGTTTAATTTTCACCCTGACGTCATCTTTTGTGGGCTTTATCTTTATCCTTGGTCCCTTGGGAGGCCTAAAAAGTGTCTCAAGGGTCATTTTCGGACACATTGATTCGATTGGAAGCTTTTGAATAAACATTTTTATTTCGTCCAAAAAACGACTTTTTTTTTAAGGGGTAGTAAGTCCATGGTTTTTGGCCAAAAGTGACCAAGTTTTCAAGTCGTTATTTTTCACTTGTTCGTGTCCCTAGGGATCTCGGCGTGTCGATAAAATTTATTGGGAATTATTTTTAAGTAAAAATAACGCCCTGACAAAGAATTTTCTGTTTAACTTTCACCCTGACTTCATCTTTTTATGAGCTATTTCTTTGTCCCTGGTCCCTTCGGAGGCCTAAAAAGTGTCTCAAGGGTCATTTTCGGACACACTGATTCGATTGGCAGCTTTTGAATGAATATTTGTATTTCGTCCAAAAATCGACTTCAAAAATCGTCCAAAAATCGACAAAAATCGATGGTTTTTGGCTAAAAATGACCAAATTTTCAAGTCGGCATTTTTCACTTGTGTTTGTCCCTAGGGATCTCGGCGTGTCCATAAAATCCATTGGGAATCATTTTTAAGTGAAAATAATGCTATGACAAAGAATTTTCTGTTTAACTCTCACCCTGATTTCATCTTTTGTGGGCTACTTCTTTGTCGGTGGTCCCTTGGGAGGCCTAAAAAGTGTCTTAAGGGTCATTTTCGGACAAACTGATTCAATTGGAGGCTTTTAAAAGAATATTTGTATTTCGTTCAAAACTCGACTTTTTTCCAAGGGGTAAGTCCTTGGTTTTTGACCAAAAATGACCAAATTTTCAAGTCGACATTTTTCTGTTACTTATGTTTCTAGGGATCTCGACGTGTCCATAAAGTCCATTGGGAATCATTTTTAAATGAAAATAACGCCCTGACAAAAGATTTTCTTTTTAACTCTCACCCTGACCTTATGTTTTGTGGGCTATTTCTTTGTCCTTGGTTCTTTGGGAGGCCTAAAAAGTGTCTCAAGGGTCATTTTCGGACACACTGATTCGATTGGAGGCTTTTAAAATAATAATTGTATTTCGTCCAAAAATCAACTTTTTTCCAAGGGGTAAGTCGAGGATTTTTGGTTAAAAATAAAAAAATTTTGCAGACGGTATTTTTCAGTTGTTTAAGTCCGTAGGGATCTTGAAGTGACGGAGAACTGCCTTGGGAATCATTTTTAAGTGCAAAGAACGCCACGACAAAGAAATTTCTCTTTCACTCTCAGCCTGACTTTATCTTTGGGGGACTATTTCTTTGACGCATGTCCTTTCTGAGGCCTAAAAAGTGTCTCAGGCGACGTTTCTGTACCACTGATTCGATTGGACGCTCTTAAAAGAATATTTGTATTTCGTCGAAAAATCGACTTTTTTCCAATGAGTAAGTCCACGGTTTTTGGTCAAAAATGACCTAATTTTGATGTTTTCACAATTCACTCCTTTGGGTCTCCAGGGATCTCTGCGTGTCAATAAACTCTTTTGGGAACCTAAAAAGTGTCTCAAGCGAGGTATACAAACACAATTATTCGATTGGAAGCTTTTAAAAGAATATTTGTTTTAACTTTTGTCCAAAAATCGACTTCTTTCTAAGGAGTATGTCCAGGATTTTTTTTGTCAAAATTGACCAAATTTTGAAGTTTTCATTTTTCGGTCCTTTAGGTCTCTAGGGATCTCTGCGTGTCGTAAACTCTCTTAAAAACCTAAAAGTGTCTCAAGGGACGTATATGGACACAATGATTCGATTGGAAGCTTTTTAAAGAAAATTTGCATTTTGTCCAAATATCGACTTTTTTCTAAGGGGTAATTCCAGGATTTTTTGGTCAGATCAAAAATGAACAAATTTTGTAGATGGCATTTCTCACTTGTTTATGATCCTAGGGATCTCGGAGTGTCGGAAATCTGCCTTGGGAAACATTTTTAAGTGCAATGAACGACACGACAATGAATTTTCTGTTACTTTTTCAGCCTGACTTCATCTTTTTGGGGCTTTTTCTTTGTCCCTAGTCCTTCGGGAGGCCTAAAAAGTGTCTCAGGGGACGTTTCTTGACACACTGATTCAATTGGAAGCTTTTAAAGGAATATTTGTATTTCGTCGAAAAATCGACTTTTTTCTAAGGATTTGTCGTCAAAAATTAAAAAATTTTGTAGACGTGATATTTTAGTTGTGTAGGTCCCTAGGGATCTCGGAGTGTCGTAAAACTGCCTTGGGGATCATTTTTAAGTGCAAAGAACGCCATGGAAATGAATTTTCTGTTTTACTCTCAGCCTGACTTCATCTTTTTTGGCTTTTTCTTTGTCCCTGGTCCTTTGGGAGGTATAAAAAGTGTCTCAGGGGACGTTTCTGGACACACTGATTCCATTGGAAGCTTTTAAAAGAATAGTTGTATTTCGTTCAAAAATCGACTTTTTTTTAAGAGGTAAGTCCAGGATTTTTGGTCAAAAATGACCAAATATTGAAGTTTTCAGTTTCTACTCCTTTAGGTCTCTGGGGATCTCTGCGTGTTGTTAAACTCTCTTGGGAACCTGAAAAGTGTCTCAAGGGACGTATAAGAACACAATGATTCGATTGGAAGCTTGTAAAAAAATATTTGCATTTCGTCCAAATATCGACTTTTTTCTAAGGGGTAAGTCTAGGAATTTTGGTCAAAAATTAACAAATTTTGTAGACGGTATTGTTCACTTGTTTATGATCCCAGGGATCTCGGAGTGTCGGAAATCTGCCTTGGGAAACATTTTTAAGTTGAAAGAACGCCATCACAAAGAATTTTCTGTTTCATTTTCAGCCTGACTTTATCGTTTTTGGGCTTTTCCTTTGTCCCTGGTCCTTTGGGAGGCCTAAAAAGTGTCTCAAGGGACCTTTCTGGACACACTGATTCGATTGGAAGCTTTTAAAAGAATATTTGTATTTTGTCCAAAAATCGACTTTTTTCGAAGGGCTTTTGGTGTAAAATGACCAAATTTTGAAAGTTACACGATCACTCCTTTATGTCCCTAGGGATCTCTGCGTGTCGTAAAAGTCTTTTGGGAACTAAAAAATGTCTCAGGGGACGCTTCCGGACACGCTGATTCGATTGGAAACTTTTTAAAGAATACTTGTATTTCGTAAGAAAATCGACTATAGAGTGTTTTCATTCACTGAAACAAAAGAAAGTATTTGCATAAAAATAGAATTCAATTCCCAGAGGTTTAGTTTGGGACACCAACATGGCCGCCATTTCTTTGTTTTGGGACACCAACATGGCTGCCGTGACGTCATGTGAAAACACTCTATATTCCATGGGGTATGTCCAAGGTTTTATGTCCCTAGGGATCTTCACGTGACGTAAAACTCCCTTGGGGACCTAGAAAATGTATCAGGGGACGTTTACGAACGCACTGATTTGATTGGAAACTTTTAAAAAAATATTTGTATTTAGTTTATAAATTGACTTTTTTCTCAAGGGGTACGTCTATTGTTTTTGGTGAAAAATGGCGAAATTTTGATGTTTTCATTTTTCACTCCTTTATGTCCCTAGGAATCTCCACGTGTCGTAAAACTCCTTTGGAACCTACAAAGTGTCTCAGGGGACGTTTTCGGACACAATGATTCGATTGGAAGCTTCTAAAGGAATACTTGTATTTCGTCCAAAAATCGACTTTTCCCAACGGGTAGATCCATGGTTTTTGGTCTAAAATGGCCAAATTTTGAGATTTAAATTTTTCACTTTTTCACCTAACAAGTGTCTCAGGGGACGCTTCCGGACACCCTTATTCGATTGGAAGATTTTATAAAAATATTTGTTTTCCTCCAAAAAATCGACTTTTTTCCGAGGGGTAAGTCCAGAGTTTTTGGTCGAAAATGGCCCCAGGGATCTCGGAGTGTCGGAAAAGTGACTCAGGAATCATTTTTAAATGCAAATAACTCCCTGACAAAGAATTTTCTGTTTAACTCTCATCCTGAATTTATCTTTTTGGGGTTGATTCTTTGTCCCTGGTCCCTTGGGAGTCCCAAGAAGTGTCTTGTCTTGTCTGTTTTTGGACACACTGAATCGATGGAATCTTTTAAAAGAATATTTGTATTTCGTCCAAAAATCGACTTTTTTCCAAGGAGTAAGTCCATGGTTATTGGTCATAAAAGACCCAATTTTGAAGTCGGCATTTTTCATTTGGGAAATCAATTTTAAGTGCAAATAACGCCCTGACGAAGAATTTTCTGATATTTTCTTTCAAGTAGAGTTTTGGATGAAATACAAATCTTCGTTTAAAAGCTTCCAACCGAATCAGTGTGCCCGGAAACGTCCTTCAAGACACTTTTTAACTCGTGAATGCGCGTAGCGCAATGAACGAGTTATAGCGATAGCTGACTGTTGACTTGGTTGGTTGGTTGGTTGGTCGGTTTTGTCGTTAACTTTCAGGCGTGCGCAGTGAATGAGTTTTAAATTCAATTAGTGGAAAAAACACGCGAACATTTATTGTTCACGGCGCATCAGGAAATTCTTATTCAATATTTAGAGAATAATTTGACGATCATTTAGTGCAAGAATGGAGATTTTTCGTTCAATCTGAGCAAAGTTACAAGTTTTTTTCAGTTTTTCAGAAAGTCCGGGGTCGTAAACTCAATTAGTGAAAAAAAAAAAAAAACGTGAAAATTTTTTTCACGACGCGTCAGAATTCTCTCATTCATTCTGTAGAGAATAATTTGACAATCATTTTAGTGTAAGAATGGAGATTTTTCGTTGAATCTGAGCAAAGTTATAGGTTTTTTTTCGTTTTTTATACAAAGCGCAGTTTCTTTTAAGAATTAAAAATAATTTAATTTAGAAATAATTTAATTAAAAATAATTCAATTTGTCAGTTTTCACGCGAAGGCGGAACGTGCCATGTCACGCATCATTGACGTCGTAAACAAAATTATGCAAATTTCTGGTGAAATGAACACTTTAAGATCTTGTCAACTTTCATAGAGGTTTCAAAGGGAAAAAATGTTTCATTTTCGAAATTTACAACTGGTAATTTATGGGAAAGCAAAAGGACGCGGTCGATAAATAATTCTTATTTAGCAAGAGCTTGTCATACTTCATTATTTTTACTTGAGGATTACGTGGACTGAACTCCGAAGGAAAAATTTCACGCATTTATGTCGGGCATGAAATGTAATGCGATACTTTGTTGAACAGATTTCCCTTTGTGAGATCGGCTTGCCCTACAGTAATTTTTTAATTTTAATTCCCAAAAAAAACTTCACTTGCCCATCGGGCAAGTGATGTTTGAATCCACTAGCCCGATCGCAAAATCCAGTAGCCCCGGACTATCGGGGACACGAATTTGCATGACGTAGCTGCACATGGCGTGCTTCTATGAACTTTGAATAAAAAAACACGTGATTTTTTTTAATCGGCGCATCAGAATAATCTTATTCAATCTGTAGAGATTAGTTTGACAATCATTTTTATAGTACAAGAATGGTTATTTTTCGTTACATAATCGGGCAAAGATATAATTTCTTTTAGCTTTCAAGGAAGTTTCCGTAGCCGTCTAAATTTCAATTACTATGTGTCATCTGCATTCACGAGTTAGCTCACAGGAGCCTTTGATTATGTTCCCAAGGGAGTTTTTTGACACCCTGAGAACCCACGGGACATATTTAAAGGAGTGAAAAATGAATTTAGTCATTTTGACTTACCCCTTGGAAAAAAGTCGATTTTTGGACGAAATGCAAATATTCTTTTAAAAGTTTCCAATCGGATCAGTATGTCCAAAAACGTCCAGTTAGACACGTTTTATGTTACCAAGGGAGTTTTATGATGCGCGGAGATCCCTAGGGACATAAGGAGTGAGAAACGAAAACTTTAAAATTTGGTCATTTTAGGCTAAAAAACATGGACTTACCCCTTGGAAAAAAGTCGATTTTCGGACGAAATGCAAATATTCTTATAAAAGCTTCAAATCGAATCAGTGTGTCCGAAAACGTCCACTGAGACCATTTTGAGGTTACCAAGGGAGTTTTATGACACGCGGAGATCCCTAGGGACATAAACGAGTGAAAAATTAAAACTTCAAAATTTGGTCATTTTAGACCAAAGACCATGGACTTACCCCTTGGAAAAAAGTTGAATTTTGGACGAAATACAACATGAACGTGAGTTTAGTGTTCACTCTTAGAATTTGTTCCAAGCTCTCGCTAACTAGTGCGCAAGTTTCAATTACGTTTGCGGTAGTGAAATTTGAATAGGTGAATTAAGAAGGTTGATGTAATGTTTAGTATTATTTTAAACTTGTCAAAAGTCAAAGTTTTGTGGCGCCAGTGGCGAGGTCGCAACAAATGTGTGGTTGGAAAGAAAAGAGTTGCAGCAGTTCACTGCGGAGAAAATGTTCATGTTGAGTTACGCCTACGCTAAAACTTTAAAGTGCCCCTGAGACGAAAATTTCATTTTCCATCTTTTTGCATTTTCGTGTAGAATGTGACCTTCTTACTCATGTTACCAAATTTCAATCCTTTACGGCGATTGGAAGTAATTTTTTTTAGCTTTTTATTCGAGATTTCACGGCCGCCATTACTTGGCCTTGTTCCGGAAGTTAAGGCTCAAATCACAGGAAGTGACGTCATTGGCTCAACACGAAAAATTCCACATGGCTAATTTTCATATGGATTCTACTCCATAAACTGTATTCTGCTTTTGCGAACTTAATAACAGCAGAATACAGGCCAAGTAATGGCGGCCGTGAAATCTCGAATAAAAAGCTAAAAAGAAAAATACTTCCAATCGCCGTAAAGGATTGAAATTTGGTAACATGAGTAAGAAGGTCATATTCTACACGAAAATGCAAAAAGATGGAAAATGAAATTTTCGTCTCAGGGGCACTTTAATTCTCAAGTCTTATTTATACTGAATCTGATAAGTAGTACTTTTTCCTACTATAATCTACAGAATCCTAGGAAGCCGTCTGCCCACATGGAGTCTGTAAATAGGCTGGTGACGACCTATCGTGGAAACCAAGGTATCCACTCATCCCATTCATTTATCAGTGCATTGCCCTGGAACATATGTGTATGTGAAAGAAATGTGTTGCATGTTTTAAGCCCGGTGAATGAATCATAGACACTGGAATACTCGAAAATCCGAATTCTCCTAACAGGAGACGAACCATATAACCTTCCGATGACTAGTTGGATGCTTTTCCACTGAACTACAGGAGACTCGTGGGAGCTAGGTCTGTTAAACAAAGTTCACGTAAACTGCGATCAAGCGTTCTTTTTTTGGGGGGGGAGCACGAAAGTGTGGCAGCGCGAGAGTCTGCTGTCGGGAGAAGGGAGACAAAAAGGAACGCCCTTATATAATTACTGCGAGTATAGCTAAATGTCGTGGGTCGTGGGTAAATTTCATTGGTAAAAATTTAAAAAAAAAAGAAAATAAAAGAAATAAAATGGAAGTACAGCTGTAAAAATACAGCCTAGATCAGACTTATGTTTATGAAATATTTCAAATACACACCAACCCCCTCCCCCCTCCTCCACAGTCAGTCAAAACGCGGGTCAGCAGAACACAGGGTCACCACAAAGGCCTTTTTTTTCGCCTTGACAGGCTAAAACTTCAATATTTAAGAATATTTTGAGAATCTTTGCCGCAAACATTTGGCGCTTAAAATTAAAAACAAAAAAGGCCTAAAGAGACAGTTCCGTTTTCAAGCTAACAAGATACATCTCACACACCTTGTTTTTTCAAACGACGAAAAACTCGACAAACACTCACCAGTGTTAATCAACACAGCAAAGAAAACGAGAAACATATTTTGTAAGGCAATATCATTAAGCCTAGCTTTGACGTAAATAACAGAACGACAATAATACAAATCTTTCCGTATGGCTAGTGCTCGTAGCCAATATAACGCGCGCCTGATTGGCTAAGTGTTAGAGCATTATTCTTCCGTTATGACCACGGGCCGATTTCGGATTATTAAGAAAAAAGCCGATTTTTTATAACGCCATATAATAAACTACTTTTTAAACTTGAACATTCAGTCTTTTCGGCAAAATCTCAAATCTCGGCCTCGCTGCATGTACTGACCTGGCTGTCGCTCGGTCAATGCGGCAAGGCAACATCCTCCGTTTATGAGTAGTTGATAGTCATAAACCGTGATAAATAAAACAGCAAAGATCGCTTGTCTGAAATATCTGGAGAAGGGAAAATAAATTATCTAGGGATGCTTTATTTTCACTAATGTCTGTAGCAGACTTGATCTTATTTTTTGATTATGAAAGGTTATGGTCAATGCTTGCTATAACTAAGGTATCTGAAGGGTTTGTGATCAGTCGCACGGTTTCAAGCCTGTAATAAACTTCGATTTCCTCTTTCTTGTCTAACGTCAAAACCGCTATTTCACCAAGACAATGAACGTATCCACGTAACAATCCAAAATATTGTGCGCCTTTTGTTTTGAGGGTCATCAACGTTCGACTTAGTCTAATTCAGTAAAAATACTGATGTTTTTTTTCCTGTTTACGATAACATGCTCAACGCTGAATAATGACGATTTTGCTAGAACTGAGCGCTTCATTGAATGGCATTGTTTGTTGTGTCAATAAATGAAGGAATCGAGAAAACTCACGCAGTTTTGAGCCTGGAAGGATTCTGAGAGAAGGTAGGTCTTCAATTGTCAGTTGGAGAGAACTGATGAGTGTTGTCTTAACCTTCTTTTTCATCTCAACCACATTGTTCTTATCAGTTTTTTTCTCGTTTTGCGATTAGTTTATCAAAGCTCAGAACTCGTTTCCAGCCAAAGCGCTTGCAGAAATTTGAATTGTTTTAAACTAATGTGCCGAATTTTTCCGAGGTGTGCCCAACGTTTGATGGGCATACTGCCGTTGATAAAGTTCTTTGGCCGGCGATCAAAGAAAGTTTTTCACAAAAGCAGGGTCCACACTGAGCCACAACCAATTAGAAGCAATATTAAAATGCATTAATGTTTATAAAATAAATTCCGATTTGAAAGTCGTTCTGGTAGATTAACAGAAATGATGTTGATTGACTTGCGTGTAAAATATGATGAAATCTTCCGCTTATACTGGGACACTCAAAGCTTCGTTTCTCAGTGTTGAATATTATATCTTCTCAAAGGCATTACCCGCCGGGTTAAATTGTGACAAAAACATTTACGTTTTCATTAGCAAAATGTCACCTCAGTTTAGGGTAGCACTGAAAAGGTAATCCTTTTGGTTATAAGAGAAACAAACACGTCGCCTTGTCTAAATTGCCAAAAAAAAAGGCCAGTTCGCAATTTCGGGAGCCTAACAGCAATTGAGAAATTCGGGGAGGAATAAGATCTCGTTCGGCCTTTTTCTGCCATTTTAATTTTAGCCACTGGAATCAGAGTGGATAAAACTGTGTTAGCCTAGTGTTTAAAATACCAAAATATTTTGTGCTTGCAACAAAGATTTTTGCTGATCGGCGGACAAAGATGGCGACGCATTCTTAGAACATTTTTTAACTCGCACTCTGTTTCAGTTACTTGTTACAAAAAGTCTTGTTGTCAGATGTTTTGAAGTGATTAAAAAGAAAATTGAAGAAACGGACATCGCAGAATTGCAATTAGTTCAGTGAAGCGGTTTACCAACTACACGAAGAAAACAAAAGTGAAAAAACTAGTTCCTGTCCTGCCAACAAATGCTCAACGAGTAACGAGAAAAGGACAGTTCAGTGTTTTGGCCATGTTACTTAGAACAGTCAGTGACTTTCTTGTTTAAATTCTTGGAAAGCTTCAAAATTTTGACTGCAAACTTTGCCCCATTTCGCGGTCAATATTGATAAGATGTAACTTTCAAAAATGTCAGCGAACTTGAAGCATTTTTTAAAATTTTATTTTAAACATTCAGGAGCTCCACAGACGAGGCAAGCTGTTATCGATAACTTTTTAGTTATCGATAGGAAAAAGTTATCGACAATTAACGAAACAATCTCAATGACGAAAAATAAGTCAAAAGGGAAACTACTTCTAATTAGTTGTCGTCGATAATTATTAACAAGCGCAGTGGTTTTGTGAATGGCAATGCAGTTTTTGTAAAGTCGACAACAACAAAGTAGCCTTTTTAAAAGAAAAATTACTTCTAACTAGCTGTCGATAGCAAGCCCAGCAGTTGTGTGAATGACAATGTCCTTTTTTCAATTTCCGGCCCGTCGTCTGTGGACATCGATAACTAGGCGACAGAGCTGAATAACGTTTACGTATGCTTGATCTTAAGTAGCTTCCCACGCAGACGTCCTTAGTGGTTCGTCACGCGTGGGAGGCGAGATCTTAAGTCCTTGACACAAAACTCGGGCTCCAACTCCAGAGAGTGAAGAAAGACCAACTAAGCAGCTCGAAGTCGTCTTTCCTCAATACAGCAAGTTTCGAACAGTTTGTATACCCCTAAATCTTTTGGAAATTACATTTTGTCTTTGAAAACGCAAAAATCAGGCAAGTTTGCAACTAACTGCATGATAGAAAATTGATTTTAACTGAACCTGTTTCGAGCCCAGAAACGATTCGGGATTCGTGCAAAACGCACGCCTGCATGGCCGAAGTGATGTATAGCTAAGAACCAGGAGCCATAACCGGTCTCCATCCCCGATTATAGCTCCTGCGGGGAACATATATAGAATAAATTCTAAGCTTTTCTTCCAGAAGCATTCTCAGTGTATTTAAGGCAAGGTGTTACCCAGAAGGACGATTTAAAACGAAGATGGGAGCTCTGGTGACTTTCTCTATTGTTTCCATTCTCCTGCTGTGCGGAAGCAGCTGTGTTCTGTCAACAGCCTCACAATCGGCTGACGTAAGTAACTGTCATGTTTGCAGTGAATGAAGTGTCCTCTACTCGTTAGCAGATATCCCGTATGTAAATGGGAACAGTATTAGATAGTTGATTGATGTGCAAAGCCACGACTACAATTACGAGTTTTTGCTTGAATGTTCATGCAGCACACGAAGGTGCCTACACCAGTGACAAATTTTGGCGACAAATCATTTTTGTGACTTGCTGCAAGAGGCCGGCATGAAACCAAATATGGCAGCCGACGAGATCATTTTTTTCTGCAAATTATGTGGTTCTAATGGCCGATACCAATGAAATTTTTAATAATTTCATTTAATTCATGTTTTACTAAGTTTGCCCTCAATCACGTAAAGCGCATTCGAATATTTATTATTATTATTATTATTATTATTATTATTATTATTATTATTATTACTTCAATCTCTTTTTTGGTTGTTATTTTACAGGGAGGATGTCCTATCAACGTCAACGTTTACGGCAATGGGAACGTACAGGTAAACATTATAAAGCCCACTGATTAACTCTTTACTCTATAGTGTCTTCTATTGTACCATAGTCTAGTAAAGTAAAACTCTACAAAATTACAAAAGTTTGATACTATCACATCAAATGAAACAGTGTTACTGAGGTATTTATTATTAATGTACTGTAACAGTCAACTAAAAATAAACAAAAGATAGGAATTCTTTAGCAGGTAGAACGTTCACAGAGTTGGTCGTTAACTAGCATTTCCTGGTCGAATCGGAATCTAGAAATGTCGGTTTATGAGGAGGGACGAAAAACGGAGAGCTCCTCAAATATGTATAATACCCTCCCCCTCCGCAATCTTAGACACAGTCCTTTTTACGTATATACAATCAGGGATTATATTACAATACGCCCAAAACTGTTATTCGGAATTTAGCGATAGGTTTTTACATCAAAAATTTCAACGCTATCTAGGCTGTGTCGGATTTGAACCCGCACCTACAATGATGTAGCAAAATAAATTTGAGCAAGAAGTTCGGGTTCCTGGAATCCAGCGCGCAAAAATTCCTTTTCTTAAATATAGCAAGTAAAACATGGTTGAGATATGATTTCTTAAATACTGACATGTCAAAGCACTATATTTTTGTGACTCGTCTGTTCTGTTGCAGGTTTCAAAAACCCCATCAGCTCACATCGAGGCTGCAAATAAGGGAGAGGTGACTTATCAAAAAGATCAAGGTATGTTTTTTTTTCTTTTTTCCCAAGCTCCGGCTAAACCATTGCCGACATCATCTAACATTGTTGGACGATGTTGCACAGTGTTGAACTAGGTGGTCAAACGAATGCAACATGTTTGATGCAACACTTGGACCAAAGAATCTTTAGAAAACAAACCCGCGCCATATTGGTTTACCCAAAAAATGGCGCGAGACCGATCGACCGCCGCGACGCACCATCTTCTCGCTTCTCTTGGTCTGATAGTTTCACATACTCCTTGGCCCCTTCTCTTTCTATTTGAAGAGAGATCGCTTGTGTTTAAGCTTTCGTTGTTAAGAGATCCAAAACTTTGTTCGTTCGCCATACTGTAGCTTGAGCACTCACGCGGGAACACGCGAAGCAAATACAAACAATAATTCATCGCCATGGATACAGATAACCGCAAATCAGCTTAGTAGGCATGCGCGCGTTCAACAATGTTGAACACGGAAGCCAAACGAATGCAACATTGTTGTTCACACCTGAGAACTAAAAAAATGTTGGACGATATCGAAGACGATATTTGACGGAAATAAAACTTCAGTTCAGCATCATGCAACATCGTGCAACAGGTTGGATTAAACAATGTTTGGCCGGAACTTTACCATTAAATTACCCAATGTCACGGGCCCATTTTCAGTAAAACTGGATTTTACCCGGTTTAAGAAACAGTGAAGGAAATACTATAGGTGTCTTATAACACCTGCTGTTCTTTCGAATACGAAATGTACTTCAGTTTGGGAAGGTGCAAAAGTAATGTCATTAGAATTTCCAAATTTGCTGAGAGCATTCTAAAGTGAAATTGAGATGCTGATCGTATCAGTGACAAATGTCCTTCAGTGAAAGCTTTTTCAAAAGTTCTGCGTGTAACGAAATGAGTCAAGACCTCGAATAAACGCCATGAAATAAAGAGGATCTGATCCACTTGATGTAAACAAATCCCGAAAGGTAAAAAGGCACCTCTCGCTCGGCCACCGAGCCAACTTCCCCCAAAGCCCCCTTTAAGATCCACGCGGAGTCTCTTTCTGAGCCGTACATTTGCCAGAGAGAAAGTCAAAACTAACCTAATTATTCGTCATTTTCCTTCTAGTTATCAAAGACTGGGATGTCAACAACGTAAACAGCCATCTTGCAGGCGGCATGAAATACCAAGACGGCAAACTGACTGTGCCCACCACTGGACGGTACTACATCTACGCCCAAGTTTACTACCATAACAGTGGAAGAGTCTTTCTTTCAGTGAATCACAAAATTGTCACTATGATCCAGCCCCCAGTACTGGGAAAGGACACTGGTACCCAGTTCGCCGGAGGGGTGTTCGAGCTGAAGGCCGGTGACGTCATCAAGTTAACGGGCGGTAACTATCCATCTCCGCCCATCAACAAAATTTTCATGTATTCCTTGCACACGTCCTTTGGCGCGTATTTGATTTGAGCTGAGTTGTTGCATGACGACGGAAGCAACTGCACCATCATAATATAAGGGATTATTAACCTTGCGATTGCTTGGCGTATTGCTTTAATGTCGTTTCGTAGGACATTTTTCTTTTGATCGTCATAGGTTTCTGCTTTGCTGTAATATTCAGTTTAATATGGAAATAAAGAAGGATGGTGTCTGAACTTTGTGGATTGCTGACTGCGCATTGATCAAAGGGGTTTGTGTAAGTTTGAAATAAAAATCTTTCCTTTTCTCGGCCATCTTTTTTCTGATTTCATATTATCTCCCAATGTCGTATGCACCAGCCCCTCTCCCTCAAACTCTCAAAAACCCCAGCCCACCCCACCCCACCTCATAAAACGATGAACGGTCCGTTGTTGACAAGTGAAGGATTGTGGCCACTGTAAAGGGTCAATACAGCTGCTTTTAGGAAAGTAAGAACTAAGATGTTCGAGCTTTGCTAGTTGGAATGACACTCGAACTCTTCATGGATTGTAAATTCAAACCACATCAAAAAGCAAAGTTTCATTCGGATGTGACACAGATTAAATTAACAATTAACACGCAATCTTTCCACGAAAAAAATAAAAAAGGAACATTGGATTGAATACAATTTTCAATATTTATCATTTTCAATTAACCGCACTTATTCCTCATTTATGCGACGCGTAATTGGTTAAAAACCTTCTCTGTGATGCGTGATTTAACTTAAAAATGCAACGTGATGCGTGACAGGTACCTTTTGATCTTTGTTCGGTTCATATCGCTGACGATCCCAGACAGTGTGAATCTATGCTTTCAGAAGTCGGTAATAATCGCCGATGATCGTAGGGATCTGGAACGCGTCGGTAAAATAGGAACACTCCCGTTTTATCCCCTGACATCTTTCTGCAACAGTCCATTTTACAAGTGTGTGTGCTTAGTGACCTGGCTTTTGAGTGAAGGCGAGGCTGGAGATGAGTTCGTTCTGATACAAGCCTCAAAAGGCAAACTAGTTACGGCACTGACGGCAAACGTGAGATTCGCGTTGTTGTTTTCTTGCACTAGCAAAAATGAGCGCATAGATGAGAATAATTCTGGCTTTTGATGCTAACGCAAAACTAATCAATTTTGCTAAGAAACTGAAAACAGCGGCTGCAGGTGGATGTTATGAGTTTGTAAAAATTAAATGAAATGCAGGTCAATGATAGAAAAGCTCCTTATGATCCCAAGTTTCCCTGCATATGACTTGACTATTATAATACGTAACCTATAAAATGTACACTGTAAGCTACTGTACCTCCCTTAGGTAGATGTTAACCTCCTGTAGGTGGATGTTATGAGTTGGTTATAAATGAAATGACACTCAGGTCGGTAATAAATGAAATGACACTCAGGTCAACGATTAGAAAAGCCCCTGCAAGATTGTAAGTTTTAACGCTTGCAAATAAGCTTTCTATGTGTACGATTGTGCCAGTATAACACATGTATACGATACAAACGTGGTGCTATAAAACGTACCTCCCTTAGGTAGACGTTAACCACCCGTGGGTGGATGTTACTTGAGCAAATCTTGACTGTTTTCAAAGTTCCACTTTTCTTCCCCAAATCGAGCGTAAAATCCTTGAGATGTTTAGACGCCGAGAAACGAATTATTCTAAACTCTGTATTCTACCATAACGAGACCTAACAAAAGATCGAAGTCTTTATTTGACTGACGTCGTCTGCCATTACTACTAAAGGAGAGTGCATGCAGGTCAATTTCCGGTATAATCGGATCTCGGATCGTGGCTGCTCCGAGGAATAATCCGATGACGTCACCTCCCTTAAGCCGTCGTATCCGCCTTTCCGACCTATGAATTGAAGGATAAACATGGTCACGTGGTCAGTTCGGACGTTTACCCTCTCTCTCTAATATAAATATCACAGTCATTTAGTTTTGACAAGACAGAATACAAGCACGTTAAAGCTTGGAAACAGCCCAGGTGAACAGACAATAAATCAAATCTTTCCTTTTATTTTTAGAAATGGTCGGTTACAAGAGTGAAAAACGAAAGAGTTCAGTATTCGGATGTAAATTCCTGAAAATGAGGGAAGTTGTTTGCCGGAATGTAAATAATAATGAATGTCTCGTCGTTGCGTCATGCTTTGCATGTATAATCAAAGAAAGATAATTCTTGTTTTTGCTCGTCCTTTTTATCTAACGTTGACTCACTGGATCAGTAATTCGTCGTAGTCGTGACTCATTCGATACTGAGTTTATTTCAGAGCCAACAGTTCAACGCTGTCGAGATGAAATTCATTTTTATTTTCGTTGCCCTGGTTTGTGCCAACTTCTTCCTCGGGATTGCAGGAAATACAAGTGCAAACAAAGTAAGATTGTAACTGATTTGCATTTCCTAGTTCAGTGTTTCTGAATGTGTGTCAGTGCCTTCGGTCTACGCTTGCGACTACTTTAAAAGGATACTGGCCATCCATGACCAAGCTTTCTACTTCTGTAAGACGGAACATAACTTAAACTAGCCACCCAGAGTTGAAGTAGCGTCCTCTAGCAATAAGAAACGTTTTCTTCAACAAAAAAAGCATGGTATAATCGCTGTCCAAATTTACATTTATCTGACTCATCAGTAAACACAATTTTAACTTAACTGACCCAGCATAAGAAGTTTACAGTTACAGTAAGCCAAGAGCATGCTGCTGCTGCTCCGTCTGGTAAATATTTCCCTGCTGCGAAAACTCTCGATTCACAAGCGTGTGAAATTTCCACAGTGCCTGCTTGTCTTTGTCCCTCTTTGTCTGTGTGGTGTGGCGTCAAACCCGATAAAATAAGGGAATATCAACTTTGTTGACGATCTCACGCCTTTTCAGTTCAAATAATTCAAAGAAAATTGCTGCGTTTTTTCTTCTCCGTCAAGCTACGCAGTTTCATGGCAAAATAAGTTTCTCGAACAATTCGTTGTTGTTTTTCTGCAGGCATGTGCATCATCGTGTAATCCTATCAACATCAATGTTCACGGAAACGGAGCCGTCATAAAGGTATGCTAAATTTATTTAATAATAGGGTGTCTAATTCGGTCTGTTCTTCCTTTATGTTTCCAAACGAATTGAATAACGGAAGATTGCTTGCTTTATTATACATGCAACACAGACAATAAATTCAGCATGTAAGACCTGGGTTTAGATTCGATCAAAGGACTTTTTCGGGGAATTACTTTCAAGAAAGGCTTATTTAATTATTGGAGGGAACTGACTTCGTTTTGGTTGGGTTTAACGATAAGGGTAGATTGAAGCGCTGAGCTAACTGCTCCAACCCTTTCCCCCCATTTACAAATACAGGATGGCTTAGAGCGGTTTTCAATTGAGTGTCGAAAGTAATTTCGCGTTTGCTTTTGTTTGGCATTACCGCGCTCTATGATTGGTTGGCAAAGTTCGCGCCTTTTCCCCAACCAATCAGAAGTTAAACCAAGACCAATCGTGACTTGCTCGCACGCGTTTCCCGCGCTTTCCGCCGGTGGCGTGTATTTGCTTCGAGTTCCGGTCGATTCGTTGCGCTGCTTACACCTGTTGTGATTGGTCAGAGGAATCTCTTTGGGGCGACACTCAATTGAAAGCTGTCTTATCATCAGGATTTTATTTAGGGGACTTAAATTCGGGAAGGCCTATATTTGACATTTAACGTTATTAATAATTGTTGAAATTGTGTGTGTTAGCATTTTGGTTGTTTACTATTCAAATTTTTCCTAGCTGGTTTCAGTAGGTTAGAGATGACAACAATGTGAACGACAAGTAATTAGCACATGTTTTTCTAAATAAGGACAATCACGAAAGTGATCAGTGATCGAAGTCTGTTTTGATTGGTTTTCTGTTGGAGTAATAACCGAACGTCAATCATGCTATGATAATATAGTTTTGGTTTTACGAAAAGTCGATTCACTTCAGGGTGTGTTTTCAGTTAGACTACATGTGGAAAGTGAAGATATGTGGAAAAAGGAATAAAGTTGATTTATATGAAAAATACTTAGCAGACTAATGGTCTCGTTTCCAACATAATAATTAAAATGTATAATTCGATACTCACAACTGATATTTCTAGGGTGTAAAGGGCGAGAAAGGAGAAGCCGGCGATAAAGGCGACAAAGGGACCTCTTGTAAATGCAGTCTGCAGGTGAGGTTAGAGCATGAACGCAATTTTAGCGTTCGCTGTAAGACTTCCTTCCAAGCCGGCTCGCTAACTAGTAAGCAGATTTCACTTACGTTTCTAATATTGAAAACTGAATAGGTGAATTGAAGAGGTAGATGTAATGTCTGGTATAAATATAGACTTGCCTAGAGTCGAATTCTTATGGCGCCGATACTGATCGACCAGTGATGAAGTCGGAAGAAAAGAGTTGCAGCAGTTCACTGCGGAGAAATTTTTCATGTTTTCCCTTTAACTTGAGTTACGCCTATGTTAAAACTTTTAGTCTCAGGTCTTATGTTGTACGCTTTCCACTAAAATCTACAGGATCCTAGGAAGCCATCTGCCCACATCGAGCCTGTAAATAGGCTGGTGACGACCTATCGTGGAAACCAAGGTATCCCTCCTATTCATTTATCAGTGCATTGCTCAGGAACATATGTTTATGTGAAAGGAATATGTTGCATGTTTTAAGCCCGGTGAATGAATCATAGACACAGGAATACTCGAAAATCCGAGTTCTCCTAACAGGAGCAAATCATATAACCTTCCGATGCTAGTTCGGATGCTCTACCACTGAGCTACAGGAGACTTGTGGGAGCTAAGGCCATTAAAATAAGTTCTCGCGACAAAATTCCTGCACAGTAGTGCTAGGATTTGAATGTCGATAAGTGATTCATGTAAAAAAAAAAAATGTAATGTTACAACTTGATAGGATCGACTCCTGTTGGGTAACTCGTGATCTGATTTTCTTTTTCTCGAGAATGGCGCTGTCACTGACTGAAAAATGCGTCTGTCATGATATGTCGAATCAATACCGAATGGCATATTAGAAGGGGCGGGTAAAGACATAATCACTTTTGAAGATTTTTCAATGTTGAATAACATAACGCAGAACTATTCTAAACGTTAATAAATTTTATAAGTTTTTTAAAAGTTATAAATTTTCTTTCAGTGATCAAAGACTGGAATCTCAGCCACCCAAACAGCCATCTCTTAGGCGGCATGACTTACAAAGACGGCAAACTGACCGTGCCCATCCCTGGACGATACTACATCTACGCACAAATTTTTTTCGTTAAACATAGAATGCCGATCATGATTACTGTGAACAACAAGCGAATAATCGTAATTCGACCGCCATCAACGGGAAACAATTTAATTACTTTGCACTCGAGCGGGGTATTCAACCTAAGGGCTGGTGACGTCATCACGGTGCTTCCGGATGGTTACACAACCACAATTTACATGTCACCTAATCACTCTTACTTTGGCGCGTTTTTAATCTGAGCGCGTCATTTATTGGCAATGCAACGGCACCACAACCTCAAGAATAAAGGTTAACTTATGTATCGGTCAATTCCAAGCGCGATCATCCCCCCCCCCGGGCAACCCCCGGGCATTTGACCCCTGTTCGGCTCCACATAGTGGGGCATTTGACGCGAATAGAAACCCGACCCATCGGGCATTTCACCTATCGAAAAAATGCTGGTCAGCGGTCGCATAAATTGTCGGAATGCTTTATTCACAGCCAGAATTTACTCGTATATTTTGCGTCAAACAGTTTTTATGTAGTATAAAGCCATTTAATACTACCATAGAGAAGCGTTCCAACAAATATTGTTTTTGGCATGGCGGGGTTACATATTGCCCTTCGCTTCTCATTTTCAGTGGTATGTCCAAGTTCCCTCAAGCTTCGTTCTCCCTTTGCTCGGCGTTCGAAGATCGACTTGTTGGCATGTCTAGGTTTCATAACATAGTGTTTTTTATCATTGTTCTTGTTATCACACGTATTAGCAAACTTCATGTACATTTAATATAAAAGAAAAGCGAGTATCGTTAAACTCTCTGTTAGTTGAGTTTCATATGTGATGCATTAAATTTAATAATAAATTGTTTTAAATTTATTACTGTATGAATTTCGTTGATTTTTATATAAACAGAGCTAGCGAATACAAAAAAAAAAAAAAAAAAAACCAACACGATGACTTTTCAGCCCCAACCAGTGGGGCATTTGACCAAGAAATCGGCCCATATAGAGGGGAATTTGATCAGGCGTTTTTAAAAAAGTCAAATGCCCGGGGGTTTGCCCGGGGGTTTGCCCGGGAGGGGGGATGATCGCTTTTGGAATTGACCCAGACATTATAGGAGTTTATTTTGGGGATTTCATTGTATTGTGCTTGCAACAAATAGTCTTAGCTCTCTAAATGCGTGGCTGTAATACTTATATTCTCATATTGAAATTAAATAAAGGAGGATGGTGCCAGAGCTTTGTGTATATATACTGTCTGTTAGACAAAAGCTTGATCAAAAGAGCTCAGTGAGATAAGAACAACTATAATCTTTCACTTTTAAACAGCTTCATGCGATCCCTGTGCAAAGTTTGCATATAAATACTGGTAAAATTGACTCTAAACTACATAAAATAGAGACAAATAAAGTATATTTTTAAATACTGTTGCGTGACATACCCTCTTTAAATCGTGCGGGCCTAAAAGCCATGCTCCGTTGTCAGGATTCTTTCCTGTCATACAACCAAGTTTCTGTTTCTTTTGGTAAACACACAAACAGGGACACACGTATAAAATACTCATTAAGGTTTTGCTTTGAAACAGGAAGTTTTACAGTCAATCCAGGTCACGCGTGAACAGTAATTCCAAGAATGAAATGAACATTCGAATTTCTCTTTGTAATGTCCGACGTGTGAATGAAATGTTGGACATCTCTCTGGAAATCGTTCCGAAAAAGACGCATTAACTGAAAAAAAGATTCAAAATACTTGGGAAACAATTGTTATTCTTGAAATATTCAATTTTGCAATGTAAAGAAAAAGTCATAGCTTTATACTGTCAATAAGCTAGGGAAATTTATACGGGAACTCTGAAATCTTGAAAACTGACATGTAAATTTTAAAACTCCGTTCAAATTTCAAAAATATCGTTCACGCGTGACCTGGGTTGACTGTAATTAAGCAGCCAGGCCAAAACACAAAAACAAACAGAATATCAGGTTTTTACTGGGATTGGGGGATAAATTCGGTATTTCAAACGATTTACAGAAAAAAACTTTAAGTTTACAATTGTGAAATCTCGTTTCACGAATTCTTCTTTTATTCACGTCACAAGTTTGTATATCGCTACGTTAGCCAAACAAATTCTAATCAATGTTTTTTTTTTAATCGCGCAGTAAATTAAGCTCGTTGTCAGCATTCTTTCCCGACAAACACCAAGTTTGAAACAGGGAGCTTTAATTAAGCAGCTAAGCAAAAACACGGAAAATTGGGTTTTTACTGGGACTGGGGGATAAATTTGGTATTTCAAACTATTTATTGAAACACTGCTATTTCATAAAAAGGGAATTTTTGTTTTGTTTACCACTTTTTATAAAGCTTGTTTATTATATGTGAAAAAGGAATTTCTGAGACGGTTAATACCTTTGGAACAGCGGATATTCAATCGAAACAAACCATTCTGTGCCCTGTATCGTAGTAATTTTACTTCGCAATTTCGCAGTCACGTCGCCGAATAGAATTCAAGTTCTGATAAATAAATAATTAATTTATCCCGATCTTTGAAACTTAAATTACGTTCTACGCAACCGGCTGAAATTCCACTTATTGGTCCTTTAGATACAAGGACAATTTTTGCGTCGAGTAAAGGTTGATCAAAACCTCAAGTTCTTTCATTATGCCGGGAATTTAAATTGCTCGAACAAGCTACCGTGGGTGGAAACTCTGAGCCAATATCCTAGCGCTTATCTACCATAGCAACTTTTGTAACAACTTTTGTAAAAAAGCCGCTCGAGAAAGCATCTTACCAGTAATAAATTTATTCTGTGTAGGACAAATTCATTCTTTTCGTGAACGTTTGAATAAGTTACTGATCTGGGGCCAGATACACCTACCCCTTCTAAGTTAAGCGATATCTTTAGTATCGTTTCGTAACAAAAACCCATTGTTAGTTAAACAATAGGCTTTTGTCTAGAACAATAGTTAAGATACATTTCAACTCAGGAAGGCTTCCTGAATCATACCCATGAATTTATAGAATGCCATCATAGTCGAAGAAGATTCTATTTTTTGTGATGGAGGGTTATGGCCAGTGCTTGCTGTTACTAAGGTATCTGAAGGATTGTGATCAGTCACACGGTTTCCTGCCTGTAATTAACCTCGGTTTCCTCTTTGTTGTCTAATGCCAAAACCACTATTACACCAAGACAATGAACGCCGGTATCCACGGAGTGGAACTCTTAACAGGAAAAGGATGCTAAAAAACAAGAAACGGAAGATGTGACGCAAGTCGTTCTCGCAAAGCGAGGTCTCAAAAACTTATCAAGTGAATCGCAATCCGAAATTCCTTTTTACTGCAAGTCATTGCAAATGTATTACAATTTGGGTCTGCCAGCAAGTTGTCCGGCTGACATTGAGGTTGAAAGGCGAAGGTATTATTGGAAACGCTGCATTTCTAGCTAGAAAAATGCGTAAGTCAAATAAACATTACAAAATGCGACATTACACTTGAATTATTAACGACGCTGGACATGCATGAAGGTCGTCGGGTACTTGTGTATAGTTTTAATTTTTTTATTGTTTTCTTTCGAATCAACTCCCGCTTATACAAGTAATAACATGCCAATCCACAAGCCTCTTCAAAGGTTGTCGAAGACTGAATCCTTTGAATATTCTTGTTCACATTAATTCAAGCGTTAAAGACTGCTGTGTGAACGTTTATATCTTCGTATAAAACTTACAAATGTCGCAAGTTTCACGGTCTAACCCAATCTCTGAAACTTGAATTACGTTCTACGCAGCGGGCTGAAATTCCAGTTATTGGTCCTTAACATACAAGGACAATTTTTGCGTCGAGTAAACGCTGATCAAAAACCCAATTCTTTCATTATGCCAGGAATTTAAATTTGTCGAACAAGCTACCGTTGGTGGAAACCCTGAGTCAATATCCAAGCGCTTATCTACCATAGCAACTTTTTTAACAAAGCCTTGTGAGAAAGCAACTTACCAGTAATGAATTCATTCTGTGTTCGACAAATTCATTGTTTTAGTAAAGGTTTGAATGAGTTACTGATCTGGGGCCACATTTACCTACTCCTAAGTTAATTTATATCTTTAGTATCGTTTCATAACAATAGGCTTCTGTTAGTTACAGAATAGGCTTTTGTCTAGAAAAATAGTTAAGATACATCTCAACTCAGGAAGGTTTCCTGAATCTTGTCCTTAAATTTCTGCCGGGAATGCCATCATAGTCATTTTAATAGTATAGATAGCCAAAAGCACGGCCCATCGTTCTGGAAAATTAACGCCAGCTTACTCGATGATGAAAATTTTGTCACATTGATAACCCAAAGTGTACCAATGTGGTTAGAAGAATTCGAGATGGTGACTGACAAAAGAGTAAGGTGGGATTTAATTAAGTACAGGATAACGCAGATGATTATAAAATATAGCAAAGAAAGGGCATGTGAGAGAAGGAAAAACTTATCTGACATTGAAACCTCTCTCAAAACACTGGAAGAAAACTGCAGTAGATGTCCGTCCTCTGAAAATGTAGAACAACTTGAAATCCTAAAAATGGAATATGATAGTATTTACGAAGATTTATCTAGGGGTGCAATTATTCGATCAAAGGCCACCTGGTACGAAAAAGGAGAAAAAAGTAATAGGTAGTTTTTGAATCTTGAATCTCATAACAAGGCTAAAAGCTCTGTTCAAAAGGTTTTTAGTAAGGAAGGTTTTTTAGTGGTAGACCCCAGAGAGGATCGAGAATTTTTACTCTAATTTATACCAAAAAGACGATCTTGACCGTTCGGAAAATTTGATTAACTCTTTTTTAAAAAAATTCACAAATACCGAAACTCTCGGTTGACGAGCGAAGGAAAGCTTACAATAGACGAATGTTTTAAGAGTCTTAATTCATTTGGGAACAACAAATCGCCAGGTAACGACGGGTTGACTGCTGAATTTTACAAGGCATTTTGGAACGTTGTGGGTGATCTAATGGTGTGTAGTCTTAATTATGCTTATGATCATGGCGAATTATCGAACACACAGAAGCAAGCTATTATAACATTACTAGAGAAAAAAGACAGGGACAAAAGAGACGTATCCAACTGGCGACCTATCTCCCTTATCAATGTCGATGTTAAAATAGGTTCGAAGGCTATTTTTTTGCAAAAAGATTGGAATCCGTCCTCCTAAGTACCATACATTTTAATCAATGCGCGTATATGTCAGGACTATTTTTGATGCCGTCAGAATAATTGACGATATCTTGGACTACACTGAAAAATCTTAAATTAATGGAAGAATAATTGCAATAGATTTTAAAAAAGCCTTTGATTTGGTGAGCAGGGAATTTTTGTTTCGTACTCTCTCTGCCTTTTTTTTTTTGGACCGTCATTTACTCAATGGATTCAGACGTTTTATAAAAACATTTCAAGCTGTGTTCTTAATAACGGCTTCTCCACCGCACCTTTTGAAATCCGACGAGGCGTTACACAGGGAGACCCGCTTTCACCCTATCTCTTTATTATCACTTTAGAGATTTTGGCTATCGCAACACGGCGCAATAAGAATATTCAAGGTATTATAGTGGATGAGGAAGAAATTAAACTAGGGATTTTTGCTGACGATTTAACAGCCTTTTTGAGGAATGACAAATCACTTACAGTCACTCTCGATCTGGTTGAAAACTTCGGAAAATGTTCAGGCCTTATAATCAATCACGAAAAGTCAGAAATAATGTTTATAGGCAATGCTATCTCCCTTTGCCTAACGACACTATGTTTAAGGGTATAAAGATCAAGAAATCTGTGAAGCGCTGAGGGGTACATTTCACTTACGATTACCGCCTTAAGCGAAAGCTTAATTTCGACGAGTTGATCAAATCCATTAAAGGAAAGTTAAAAGTTTGGAGGTGGAAGGATGTCACTATAATTGGCAAAATTCAAATTGTAAAACATTTATCATCCCAATCTTTTTGTATCGTGCTAGTCTGATTTGCTTAGATAAAGAATTTGTAAATGAGGTTAACAAAATAATATTTGAGTTCATTTGGAAAGGTAAAGACAAAGTGAAACGTTTGGCGCTTATTGGTGATATTGAAGATGGTGGACTCAAAGCTCCACATCTAGATTCCATAATTAAGGCTCAGAGAATACTCTGCTGTAAAAAATTGGCGAGTGATTATCGCAGCAGCTGGAAATCTATTCTTCTACACTTCCTAAGAACGGTCTTTGGTAAATTTGTTTTAAGTTGTAACTTTGATTTTAACCTGCTGCCCATTAAGCTTCCAACTTTTTATGAAGAATGGTTTAACCATTTCACAGAATGATCTGTGGCAAACCTTTCAAAATCCGACAAACTCGAGACTGCTGATATTGCTAGGATTGTTTTATGGAACAATAAATATATCTGCATCAATGTCAAGACTGTGTACAACAACAGACTAGTAACCAAATGTATAATTAGAGAAGGGGATTTAATTGTTGAAAACAACGAGCTCATTACGAAGTGTAAGTTAAGAGAGCTAAACGTATCCCCATTGGATGCATTCCAACTTGGTTCAGTGATGGATGCCCTTCCAGTAGCATGGCGTCAATCTTTAAAAACCTGCGAGTGCACTGGCACTGTTCCTTTTAACTTGCATGATCAGACTCAGTTGATTCTAAAAGGCAAAAAGGTCCTGCTGAGTAAAGCCGAGTCAAAGATCATTTACAAAGAACTTCGAAACAGAGTTATCATCCAACCAACTGCTCAGAGAAAATATATCGCTCAATTTGAAAACGATAACTCAAACTGGAAAAAGATTTACAGTCTTCCATTCCGTGTTACTCTGGATACCAAATCGCGCGTGTTTCAATATAAGCTTTTAAAGTGCCCCTGGGACGAAAATTTCATTTTCCATCTTTTTGCATTTTCGTGTAGAATATGACCTTCTTACTCATGTTACCAAATTTCAATCCTTTACGGCGATTGGGAGTATTTTTTTTAGCTTTTTATTCGAGATTTCACGGCCGCCATTACTTGGCCTTGTTCCGGAAGTTAAGGCTCAAATTACAGGAAGTGACGTCATTGGCTCAACACGAAAAATTCCACATGACTAATTTTCATATGGATTTTACTTCATAAACTGTATTCTGCTGTTATTTAGTTCGCAACAGCAGAATACAGTTTATGAAGTAGAGTCCATATGAAAATTAGTCATGTGGAATTTTTCGTGTTGAGCCAATGACGTCACTTCCTCTAATTTGAGCCTTAACGTCCGGAACAAGGCCAAGTAATGGCGGCCGTGAAATCTCGAATAAAAAGCTAAACAAAAAAATACTTCCAATCGCCGTAAAGGATTGAAATTTGGTAACATGAGTAAGAAGGTCATATTCTACACGAAAATGTAAAAAGATGGAAAATGAAATTTTCGTCCCAGGGGCTTGATATCTTACAACAAGCAATGCACTGAGAGCTGTACATTAAGCTATAGTTTAGGGGGATACCCAGTATGTACAACGAATAAGAAAATTTTCAATGCTTTTCTTCTTTTGTTTTGGACTTTTCTCCCTCTCGTATGTGACCTCCTCCATCTCGGTTGTATTTGTGTGAAATTTCACAACCAAAAGATCTTTGAAAGATCTATAAATTGAAGACATAAAATCATGCCCCCCTCCTATATGAGACTTTATTTACCACCCCTCAAACTTTTGGATTTTTTTTCGTTTGTACGTTAAGGGCCCAGTTGATATCTTACAACAAGCAATGCACTGAGAGTTGTACATGAAGCTATAGTTTAGGGGGATAACCAGTATGTACAATGAATAAGAAAATTTTCAATGTTTTTCTTCTTTCGTTTTGGACTTTTCTCACTCTCATATGTGACCTCCTCCATCTCTGTTGGTGTGATTTATGGCACACTCCAGAAAATACCTTTTAAATGGTATATCACATGTGGTCTCCCAGTTCATAGTTAGCGATTTAGAAGAATTCGCCATTTCCCTAGGACGAGAAAGGGTTAAACAGATGTATAGCTACGAATGCCTTTCTTATGTAAAATCGGTATTTTATCATTACCAGCTTAATCTTTTTTTTGGAGAAACTGATGAATCCCTGGAACATCTCTTTGCATCTTGCCACTATACTAGGGAGTTCTGGGCGGAAGTTATCAAGTGGTTTAGCGATGATAATATAAATATAAATCAGTTGTCAGATATTAACATAATGCTTGGTATTTTAGACTGTGGAGATTATTTATTTGTAAATCATATTTTGTTAATAGCAAAACGGCACATATATAATTGTAAAATTGTCGAAACCAGACCTAGCCTTAGGGTATTTATTGCAAGGGTTAAAGTAGTTTATCAGCTCGAAACTAAAATCGCTTAATCACGAAACAAATCACCAGACAACTAAGCTATTCATTTCAATAAATGGGGCAAGTACATCAGCAAACACCACGATTGATATTTGGTGCTCATAAAAAGAAACAAAATAATAATAATAATAATAATAATAATAATAATAACAGTAAATAATAATAAGCGTCGTGGTTCCCTTATTACTGTCCTTTGTAGATGTGTGTGTGTGTGTGTTCTGGACTAGTATCATTTTCATTTGTGAATTTGTACCTAATTAAAATAAAATGAAATAAAAACTATTAAAATACAAAAAAAAAAAATCATGGTTGAAGAAGATCCTATTTTTTGATGATGAAAAGTTGTGGCCAATGCTTGCTATAACTAAGGTATCTGAAGGGTTTGTGATCAGTCAAGGGTTTCCTGTAATAGATCTCGATTTCCTCTTTGTTGTCTAACGTCAAAACCGCTATTTCACCAAGACAATAAACGTATCCACGGAACAAGCAATCCAAAATATTGTGCGCCTTTTATTTTGAGGGTCATCAAAGTTCGACTTAGTCTAATTCAGTAAAAATACTAATGTTTTTTTTCCTGTTTGAGATAACATGCTCAACGCTGAATAATGACAATTTATGTATTTGATAGTTGATTGATGTGCAAAGCCACGGCTACAATTTCGAGTTTTTGCTTGAATGTTCATGCAATGCATACACCAATGAAAAATTTTGGCGACAAAGGCGACAAATCATCGCTGATACTAAGGAACCTCTTAACACTTTTATTCAATTCATTTTTAACTAAGTTTGCCTTCAATCACGTAAAGCGCTTTCGAATATTTATTATTATTATTATTCAGTTATTATTATTATTATTATTATTATTATTATTATTATTATTATTATTATTATTATTACTTCAATCTCTTTTTCGGTTGTTATTTTACAGGGAGGATGTCCTATCAACGTTAACGTTTACGGCAATGGGAACGTACAGGTAAAAATTATAAAGCCCATTGATTAACTCTTTACTCTATAGTGTCTTCTATTGTACCATAGTCTATTAAAGTAAAACCCTACAAAATCACAAAATGTTGATACTATCACATCAAATGAAACAGTTTTACTGAGGTATTTAATATTTATGTACTGTAACAGTTAACTAAAAATAAACAAAAGATAGGAATTCTTTAGCCGGTAGAACGTTCACAGAGTTGGTCGTTAACGAGTATTTCCTGGTCGAATTGGAATCTAGAAATGTCGGTTTGTGAGGAGGGACGAAAAGCGGAGAGCTCCTCGAATACGTATAACAACCTCCCCCTCCGCAATCTTAGACACAGTCCTTTTTACGTATATACAATCAGGGATTATATTAAGAACTTTTCAAGGTAATAAGCCCACCCGAAGACATTACGCCCAGAACTGTTACTCGGAATTTAGCGATAGCTTTTTACATCGAGAATTTAAACGCTAACTCGGCTGTCAGATTTGAAACCGCACCTACAATGATGTAGCAAAATAAATTTGAGCGAAAAGCTCGGGCTCCCGGAATCCAGCGCGCAAAAATACCTTTGCTGAAATATAGCAAGTGAAACATGGTTGAAAAATGATTCTTTGAATTCTGACATGTCAGAGCGCTATATCTTTTTGACTCGTCTTTTCTGTTGCAGGTTTCAAAAACCCCATCAGCTCACATCGAGGCTTCAAATAAAGGAGAGGTGACTTACCAAAAAGATCAAGGTTTGTATTTTTTTTCTTTTCTTAAGCTCCGGCGAAACTATTGCCGACATCATCCAACATTGTTGGACGATGTTGCACAGTGTTGAACAAGGTGGTCAAAACAAATGCAACATGTTTAATGCAGCAGTTGGACTCAAGAGTTTTGATCCAAAATCTATCCAGAAGCCTTAGAAATCAAACCCACGCCATATTGGTTTGCCTAAAAAATGGCGCGAGACCGTGCGACCCCCGCCTCGTACCATCTTCTCGCTTTTCTTTGTGTTATAGTTTCACATACTCCTTTGCCCCCCCCCCCCCCCTTTTTTTTTTCGATTTGAAGAGAGATCGCTTGTATTTAAGCTTTCGTCGCTGAGAGATTTAAAACTTTGATCGTTCGCCATACTATAGATTGAACTCTCACGCGGCAACGCGCGAAGCAAATATAAACCATAAATCGTCGCTATGGATACCCGCCAAGTCAGCTTAGTGGGCATGCGCGCGTTCAACAATGTTGGATACGGGAAGGATACGGTGGCCAAACGAATGCAACATTGTTGTTTACACCTGAGAACTAAAGAAATGTTGGACGATGTTGAAGACGATGTTTGATGGAAATCAAACTTCAGTTTAGCATCATGCAACATGGTGGCCAAACGAGTGCAAACATGTTGGATTCAACAATGTTTGGCCTGGACTTTATCATATGTCACAGGTCTTTTTCAGTAAAACTGGATCTTTCCCGGTTTAAGAAAAGCGCAGTCCTTGTAACAGTGAAGGAAATACTATAATTGTTGTCTTATAACACCTGCTGTTCTTTCGAATACGAAATGTACTTCAGTTTGTGAAGGTGCAATAGTAATGTCATTAGAATTTCCTAATTTTTTAAGCATTCTAAAGCGAAATTGAAATGCTGATCGTATCTGTGATAAATGTCCTTCGGTGAAACTTTGTTAAAAGTTCTTTGTGTAACCGAATGAGTCAAGACCTCGAATAAACATCGTGAATTAAAGAGGATTTAGTCCACTTGATGAAAACAAATCCCGAAAGGTAAAAAGGCACCTCTTGTTCGGCTTCCTCCAATTGCAAAGCCCCCTTTTAGATCCACACATGATCTCAAGTCTCTTTCTGAACCGTACTTTTGCCAGTGAAGAAGTCGAAACTAACCTAAATTTCGTCATTTTCGTTCTAGTTATCAAAGACTGGGATGTCAACAACGCAAACAGCCATCTTGCAGGCGGCATGAAATACCAAGACGGCAAACTGACTGTGCCCACCACTGGACGGTACTACATCTACGCACAAGTTTACTACCGTAACCATGGAAGAGTATATCTTTCAGTGAATCACAAAATTGTCACCATGTCCAGCCCCCAACACAGGGAAAGGACCATGGTACCCAGTTCGCCGGAGGGGTGTTCGAGCTGAAGGCCGGTGACTTCATCAAGTTAACGGGCGCATCTCCGCCTATCAACAAAATTTACATGTATTCCTTGCACACGTACTTTGGTGCGTATTTGATTTGAGCTGAGTTGTTGCATGACGACGGAAGCAACTGCACCATCATAATGTAAGGGATTATTAAGCTTGCGATGGCTTGACGTATTGCGTTAACGTCGTCACTGGGGACATTTTTCTTTTTAATCGTCATAGGTTTCTGCTTTGCTGTAATATTTAGTTTAATAGAGAAATAAAGAAGGATGGTGTCTGACTTTTGTAGATTGTTGACCGTGGATTGATCAAAGGGGTGGCGCAACTTTGAAATACAAATCTTTCCTTTTCTCAGCCACCTTTTTTCTGATTTCTTATTATCTCCCAAAGTCGTTGCCCCAGCCCCTCTCCTTACTTACGCATTTTACGAGTCAGTTTTCTTGATTCATGATATGTTATTACTAGCTACAAAGAATTACAACAAGCATTATCAATTTCCTTTGCAATTTTATTTTTCTAACAAAAAGACCCAAGCAGTTGCAGATTCAGACCTTCACATTCGTGGGTAGCCCGCTCTATTCCCATGCTATTTTTGTCAGTTTTGGTATTAAAAATTTAGCAAAAGTAACGAGGATTTTGCCTTCAACGGCAAATAAATAACAAATAAATATTGTTATGAAAAATCGCAAATGTAATAAATTGTTGCCAGCTTTCAAATTGATTTGTTATAATGGAGAGTTTAAATTTCCATTTTGAGTGATGGTTGAATGAATACGATATGCCTTATCACGGTTTTCGACGCCATTTATTTTTGACGAGTAGGCAAACACGTCTTGAAATAACAGTGTTTGTATGGAAATCCGATGTCAAATAATTTTCCTAAAACATCGCTTCTGAAAAATTCATGAATTGAAAACGTTTGGCACTAGGAAATTGGAGCGTCGTAGCTGTGTTAGAAAGCGTCCAGACGTGTTTTGAACTTTCCATACATTTCCCTGTATTGTTTTCCCGCGAACAGTAGCAGTTCACGGCTGGTTCGCTATACAGGACCTGGGGCAAAAATAGATTACCGGAAGTTTGAGTTTTGAATAAATTGAACTAGCTCGAAGGTCGAAGTTACTACATCACGCTCACCTTTAATATTATAACATGATCACGCAGTTATCCAAAAAATAGCTTTAATTGTGTGTAATGTAAAAGCCTTTGAAATTGCTTCAACACACCAGGCACATTGAGTCTTCTCTTGGAATATTACTCAATAATTTCTCACAAACAGTAAATAAACGTAGGCATGACATTGAGCGCAGTAAGCGAAACTAGCAAAAGTTCTTGTCCTGTTGCATAAATTATCAAATTACGTCTAGTTTATATTTTATAGGACACGCATAGCTTATTAAGCTATAATATTGTGTATTGCCTATTTTCATATCACCTCAACCACAGTTTGGAGAATACTGCCGTCCTAATTCTTAGCAAGAAATGATTCCTTGTCCGACTCTCGTCTTGCTTCTGTTGCTCGTGGTGACGCCTTCTCTCTCTAACGACAAACGGCAAAATTCTAGCGGTCTGACGGTAAACAACCGGCTCTGCAGTCTGGCAAAATCCGAACGCACAATGATGGCTCATATCAAAGCCAAAGTTGATTATCTCGCTGCCAAATCCGACAAAGGTAAATTCTTTGATGCCTCAAAATTACTTTCATCATTTATCAAATGTCGCGGTAATGTAAAGTTCGGCTCGATCAAGCGAAGAAGTCATTTTCTTGGACGAAAAATTTGAATCACAGGTATGCTAAACGATTCGTGTGACACTCGAAGCCAGAAACAAAACTCGATAAAAAAAGAAGCAAAAAACAAAACAAAATGGCACATTTGGCAAAGCTGCACGAACCAGTAAAACAATTTTGCTGATGGTTGACATTAATTAAATTAAGCATCAAAATATTCACGTTTTATGAATCAGACGTTTCTTAACAAACAATCAATTAAACTAGAACATATACAGAGTTAAAATAAAATAAAATAAGCCATATTTTCGTGGCTTATAAGTGGGCTCTCCTTCGCACTTTCAAAGGCAATAGTAAACGTTCTGTCCAAATTAAACTTTCTCCTGACGGGTCGTCTTCTCGACAATTTCAAGAGTAGGAAAGCCAAACAATTCAATTAATTCCTCGATTACTATAAACAACAAAGCTATCTGTTGCAGCGTTCTCCTAAATTTTCAGTGGCACGCAACGGTTTATTTCGGTTGATATCTGCTCAGAAGACCTAAATAGCTTCGGAAATTCAGATTTGGTTTCAAAGGAAATCTACAGTTTTTTTCGGCAAAATGTCAGCTCAAAAAATTAGTATGTCGATAAAACTGAGGTCAGCTAGTAGCCTTTTGGTAAAACAAACAACGATTATTAAATCTACATTATTAAATTTGCTTACACAAATATGTCAGAAAACGATCTGAAAACATAGGGGATAATATTTTAAGCATTCTGCTTAAATGTCATCGATGGTTGCCCCTGCCGTTTCGCCAAGGAGAAAAATCACAAATACGGTTTGGCACAACTGACAATTTTTACTTGTATTTGCCAATTCAGTGTTTTGGATTTTCTCTTCTTATTTATATTCACAAGGCTAGGCATATAAGCACTGTATTCTATGTTTTGCTCAATTGATACCCTTGTTAAAGTGGCAGAAAATATCGTGAGTTCTTTCCTCAGCCTTTTCTCATCCATCCAGTTTCTTTGAATCTTTCAGCAGAAATGGGTTGTTCCACTGGCTGGGTTCGTTATGGAAAGTCATGCTACCTCGTCATCGACATCCCAATGCTGAAGTGGAGCGATGCTCTGAGAAACTGCCGAAGGCTGGGAGCAGACCTCCCCAAAATCACCTCCGCCGCCGAAAATCAGTTCATCCTCGACCTCCTTCTCAAGCAGAAAAACGTCATGTACTATGGCGCATGGCTGGGACTTCACCGTAAGGCAGACACAAAGTTCTACTGGGCAAATGACACTCCGCTGGCCGGCTATACCGCATGGAACGCTGGTGAACCAAACAACCCCTCAACTGAGAAGTGCGGCCAAATTTACGGTACAGGATTTGCGAAAGGAAAGTGGAACGACAAGGAATGCAATTTATTCAACTCGGAAATAAAACTGGGCCCGGTTCTGCTCTGCCAGAAAAACTCTAAAATGTAATAATGGTGCCATTGCTTTTTATAAGCTCCCTTCTCAGGCGTAAACATTCAGATTCTAAGAGTTGTAGGCTTCGGAGTGCACTGCTCAAGAATTAATAAAACTGCAAATTGAAACACGCGATGTTGTTGTGTGCCTTCGTTCATGAAAGCTCGTAACACTGCAGCCTCCAGGCGTCCTTAACACGTGGTCCAACGGGACGTCACTCGTTAAGCGGATGGGGAAGAGCTCGGTCCCAAGCCTAAGACAGGCTAAGAACGAGGCTGGTAACACTAAACTTAAGGTGGGGGTAAACGTGAATTTGAATGGAATTTTTAGAGGTTTGAAGAAGAGATAAGAGAAAGAAAACGATTTTTAAAACACCAACAGACAGTTGATACCTACGCAAGAGCACCCCAGGTTTCTAGTGGACTAACTGGGTATCCGTCTATTAATTATTAACTACAAATTCTAATTTTAAAACCTCACTAAATCTTCAATATTTCTTATTTCTCTTAATTTTACCAATCCTTCTAGAAAAACTATCTCCTCCCAAATATACCCAAAATTCACCGAAAAATTCACAAAACACCCAACAACATTGATTTCCGTTTTAAGCAGAGAGATTTTGGATTGCTTGAAACGTGAACGAGATATTTCCATGAAACCGATTTTAATCGGCATGAAAACGGCTTTCAGGTTTACCCCCGCCTTAAGCCCAAACCGGTTCACGAATCATAGGTTAATAGGCCATACCCGAGTTACTTTGAACCTCATTATGAAAGCGAGGCAAAATGCCAAGCTTTTCATATGGAAATAAGTTTCGTTTGCATATGAATGAAAACTAATTTTCGTAATAAAAACTGTCCAAGAATCTACGCTTCAAGAGGGTTTACAACCTAACATACCAAAAAACAACTATGTGTCTAACACAAGCGTACAACGAATATCTTTTGGATCACTCTTAAGGTTACCCAATACCTTCAGAGGTGTCTCGCGTCCAGGCGATGTAGCGCGTCCGGTTAAAACAGTAGATACCTGAACCCTTCAAGAATTTTGAAATAATATGAATTGCCGAATTTTTAGCGCTTTTTTCTCGAATCAATTTTTTCACTTGGAGGAAACACTTCAAAGAGCTAAAACTCAAAAGGAATTTGTTCGTTTGCCTTCAAATTTGGACAGTAGCTAGTTTAACATATAAACAACAAACACGTGTCTGCGAATTTTTTCTTTCGAAATATTTTTTCTCCGAGAGCGATTTTTGTACGATCACTCCCCAATCTTTTCATCCTTTTTCAAAAATGCACCATAACTTTTCATTGCAATTGAATATGGCAAAACGCAGACACGTTTTTTTTAGCGCTTTGGGTCCGGAAACTGAGGAGCAGATTAAATTAGCGAAAAAAAAAATTTGCTTTGACTTGTAGCTTCAAAAAGGTAATTCGGACGCACGCATTTAGAGGTCGTGAAAAATTCGACAATTCATTTTAATTCAAAATTCTTGGTATAGCTTGATAGCCAGCTCTATAAGCTTTAATTTGATATAGGGGTTTAGGTAGCTACAGTTTAAACTGGACGCGCTACATCGCTTAAACGCGAAACACCTCTGAAGGTATAGGGTAACCTTAACGAATTGTAATTGAGATTTACAGGGGATTTCAAGAAGAAATTATTGTCGGTCAGTAAGAACCCCAAGCATGAATCCCAGAGTCAGTTACAAACACCATCAATATAAAACGAAGCTGGGCGTAACCTAGACATTGTAACTTAAATCACAACATCGATATGATGAAGATCGCAAACTACCAAGTGACGCCACTTAAAACTACTCAGTATTTCAAAAATAAACAATATTCAAAACAGGCGAGAAAACTCATTTTGATGCAAAAAGACAAAGAAAAAAACAAAACAAAAAACAAGCAATGTATCTTATATGTTTTAATGATGTTTAAGGGGTTGCGCCTCGCATGGGTCTCGTTGTCCCATTTTGTGCAATACCCCTTGGACCAGTCATTTTGTTCCTTGTATTTCTGTTTTGTTCTTGTACCTATTTTGATGTGTCCAATAAAGCTGAAAAATAAACTTGGCAAGGCCTTTTCCCTTTTTAAAAGTTTGGACGAGAGCACAAAAAGGCACGCGGAGAGCACCGAGCACGAATCGAGTACACTCTCCAGATCGAACCCGGAAAAACACCTCTTTGAGTAAGGACGAGAACAAACAACAAACTCAACACCCTTAAGCGGCCTTCACACGGCAAACTAAAGTTGGCAAACACGTTTTGGCGAACTTCAAAAAGTTGGCAAACTCGTGCCTTCACAACACGCTAAATTTGCAACATGGCCGACGTAGTGCAGTGGCACTCACGAAGAGTTGCCGCTTGTGTCTTGGTCCTATTGTATGTTAATCGCCGAAGAAGAAACAGAAAGCGCTGGAAAAATAGAAAGGTTTGAACGAAACCTTATATCAGTAGAAATCCCACCCTTGGAGCGTCAAATACGAGTTTACCAACACGAAAAAGTTGGTGAAAAAGTTGGCGAGAATAGAGGCAAGTTCTATTTGTCGCCAACAGTTTACCAACTTGTTTGCCGACTGTTTTTGTGCCGTTCACACACACCAACTTGAGTTTGCCAACACGAGTTTGCCAACTTTAGTTTGCCGTGTGAAGACCGCTTTATGACGCCTAGGCCTGGAATTGAACCCAGCGCTGCGCCATCCCTTCTCCCCTTATATCCTTAAGCAATGCAAAATAGCGCGTGCAGAAAATAGTGTTTTAGTGACTACAAAAATATTAATTTATTTACACTTTTGTAATTTAAGTATTTACATCGTCGATGAAAATAGATTCCTCAATTAAAATTTACTTTTATAAAGCTATCCTCTCATTCATAAATTTTCTCCATATTGTCTAATGTTGAGTGAGACTTTGTTCTCTCACGGTCAATTCACAAAATAATTTCAATAGTGAATATAATGTAAACAATGTAGGGCAGAACAAGTTTTTTTTTTGGGGGGGGGGGGGAGGGGGTGGGGACGACTCCACAGCGAGTTTGAGATTTATTTACAAACATTAAATAGCGAGCCTGGTGGGGTGGGGGTTACTCTCTTCTTTCGAGATTTATTACCAAGCGTAAATTTATTTCTGGTTGAAGAATATGAGGTGATCAGCATATGACAAGCTACCGGTTGATGTTACCATTGAGGTAATCATTACTGTAGTTACTAGGTAAATACTAGAAACAAAGAGCTATACGCTCATTACGATCAGAATCATCGGGCATTGCAATGACTCCAGGAACGTTCTTGACACAGTCTGCTAAAACGGTCGATAGGGAAGCGTTGTGTGAAAACTTCTGAATCAAGATAGAGAGAAGAAGGGAAAACTCGGCAGGGATGGCAGTCTCCTTGGGACCTAACAGTGGAAATCATCCATATTTATCAATGCCGCGATTTCAAAAAATACAACCCAACTTCCTCGAAAATAAATAATACTATGGCCTTGTTATTTTATATTTGATCACGTGTTTGTGCTCGTGAACTGACTGCAGAACAATCTGGAGATAAACAATCTCACCTTTACTTGTCTTCGAATTAACCGAATTGGAAACTGATGTCTGATATTTCTGTGGTGACATTTTGAGATTTTCAGACATATTTTTTCAGTCAACAACGTGCCACGACTGAACGGCGAATAAATTTTGATTTCACACCCAAAAAGGTGCGAAAGGATGGAGGGGCTTGCCCTTTTATAACAGAACTTCTTGTTTAAGATCCACGCCTTATTTTCAGATTGTACCCCACAGACCTATTATTGAAAACCACCAAGCTCACGAAACAGAAATCATTTCTACAGTCTTATACAGAGAACGAGCATAAGTTCGAACAGAACGAGAGAGACAACTGTGGAAGCAAAAACCGTAAATGACCGTAAGT
Source organism: Pavona decussata (assembly GCF_977016875.1). NCBI lineage: Eukaryota > Metazoa > Cnidaria > Anthozoa > Scleractinia > Agariciidae > Pavona > Pavona decussata. The sequence goes on from NW_028145484.1 coordinate 1,901,614, forward strand.
GGCTGAGTGGTTCTAAATCTGTTTCTAGTTCACTCAAAGTGTTATGAGCATTTTTGTCAATTCTATAGATACGCTACAAAATGTTTTCTATGTCCTTTGAAAATTGCAGTTGTATTATTGAAGAATCGAAGAAACATGCGCGCTGACGGCATAGTAATCAGCAGTACAAAAGGAGCAGTGCGCGATGACTAATAAATGCTTACAGTTTAGGATTTCATTAGCAGGCTCGAAAGTTAGAACTACCTTTTACATCATAATAAACAGCGCCACAGCAAGCGAAAAAAAGTGAGTTTGAGCTTATATATCTTACCAGCCATTTCTCTTAGCGTTTCGTGAAATGCCAGTACCAGAGAACAACACGCTTTACCAATTTCCACAGCAGTCTCCTACAAAGAGAAACGTGGAAATAACTGTAATTAGAGTATGTGGAAATAATTTGGCGGCAAGAAATTCTCAGGAGCTCCCAGCAAGTACACTTAAGCAAAATATTGGGATTGTTGTCTTCTGTGTTTCCAGGTCGTTTTTGGCCCTTCAAAAGACAAATCTGTGCAAGCTAATAAAGATTTGAATAAGAAAATAATCACCGCAGTTACACATGCAACTTAAGCAGTGGCGAAAAGAAAGCCTGCCGAAAAAAACAAAACAAAACAAAAGTAAAATTCAGTTTTGAACGGGATTTGAACCCATGATCTCTGCGATGCCGGTGCAGTGCTCTACCAAGCCAACTGGGAGCTGGTCATTGCACGCTTGTCGATTTGTACGCAGATTTTTGGGATGAGACGAAATTTTATTCCCCAGGGCCTGGTTCCCCGATTAAAAATTAACCGAGGTTTCATCGCGCTCATTAAAAATGTTTTTAAGAGCCCATTTAAAAGGTAAGTGGTAAAGAAAAGTCTAAGTCAAAACTGAGGAACAAAAGTCGTGTTGAAGAATCTTCGTTGATTACTAAATTTGAATCAAAGTCTACGTTAACCCTGGATTAGCTTAATCGGGCTTTGAACAACCAGGCCCAGATTCTCTAGCTGTTGTTGGTTTTATGAAAATACTAACTTCGCTTTTTTTCGCATTTTTAACATATTTGTATTGCCCCTTCCGAAACGAAAGGAAAAGGGCCTTTCGCGTTGCTTTGAACCTCATTACAAAAGCGAGGCTTAGTGCAAAGCTTTTCATGTGAAAATGAGTTCGTTTGAATATGAATGAAAACTAATTTTCATAATAACAACTTTCCAAGAAGCCTCGCTTTCATACTGAGGCTCAAAGCAACCGGGTAATTGCCTATTGGTTTTCCATTGTTGGAGAATTTTGAGCTTACACTTTTAAGACTAAATCCGAATTCACGAACAGATTTCCACCGAAATAAACCGTTCGGTGCAATTGAATTCTCCACTACTAGAAGCCCCTCAACCACAGTGGTAAAGAATTGAGCTCGCTCTTCTCGAGTAAGCCAATTTGGCTTAACTTTTCTGCTAGAAAAGCGACTTTATAGTGTATGGAAAGAAACAATAAAGTCAGAGAAATGATCCAACAATCGGTTTCCCCGCGAAACGATTTCTGTTTACTCAGGCTAAAGAAATGAGTGTTCAAAGAAACAGCTCTCAAACGGAATACAATTTACTTTGAGCGGTCGCGATAGAGCGCTTTTCATTTGATGGATTATTGTAGAGCGATTATTCATTTTTCAATATTTGAAGCGGTATGAAATAGTCACTAATTTCACATTTGCCGACGAAAACAACAGGGGTTCATATGCCTGACTGGAAAGTTTCAGTACAGAATATTCGATTAAGAAAACTGGCACAAATGCATTTTAATGAACCATGACTCTCGTGTTTAAATGCAAGGAATTCAAATATTATCTCGATCGGCCTCAAAATTCTATCTACACTGCTAGAATTTAGCTTTTTTATTTCTATAAACAGGCTTCTTGGTGGTTGACACATAAGAAGCAATTTGTAACACAAGAAAACATAAACTGATTGTTTAACAATGAATAAAGATTTCTCAGCTCAGTGATGTTTACATTGACTTCATTTGACAAAGTGCCAGATCATGGAATAAAATAGATCAGTGACAGAGGGTATGACTTCCGTATAAATTAAAGAAAAAAAACGAACAAGCTCTAAGATGGAATAAAACACCAGCACCCTTGTTTTGAATTCTCTAAAAACGACTTGGAATGTTAATTAAAGTGCAAGCCTTTAAATTTTGAGACTTCTCTTTCAGGATTACAATACCTTCGTCAACATTTAAATAAACTTCCGCTCGACCTTGGAGTCAACAAAATTGGTAAAAGTTCTTGTCCTATTGCATAATTATCAAATGATAATAAGTTTACATTTTATAGATTACGTGTAGCTATAATGCTGAGTCAGTCCTTGACAATTTCGATATCATCCCAATCACAGTTTCGAAAATACTGTTGAACGAAACCGCAGCGATAATGGTTCCTCGTCCGACTCATGTCTTCTTTCTTTGCCTTGTGGTAACGGCTGCCATTTCTAGCGGGAAACCTCAAAACTCTAGCGGCAAACAAACCGATACAGCTAAATCTCAAGCCAGACAGAGTCTTGTGGTAAACAACAACTGTGGTCTAGCGAACAACGAACGTGAAATGATGGCTCACATCAAAGCCAAAGTTGATTACATCGCGGCGCAGTCGGTCAAAGGTAAATTCCTTCAGTGTCCGGAAATTCGTTACTCTCATCGATTGTCGTCGGTATATACGGTCTTGTTAAGAAAACAAAAATCCTTCATAGCGCTATTCTGAACGCTTCTCGTGTTTGTTGAGCTAAGCATTGAAAGCGTAAACACGACAGAAATTTGAGGATAGTGCACTACTAACTGGGAACTTTTTCTCAGCATCGCAAAGAGCACAACAATTTGTCGTTATATTTGACAATTCACAGTAATGTTTTTCTTTGTATTGTTTTATTCTTTTTACCCAGTTTCAGAGCAGGGAAACATTCAGAATGACTGTGTTTTGCGGCTTGCTCAGTGTACCAAAGTCGCCAAAAATACTGACTTTTTTTTTTTAATCTGTTCAATTTTTAACAGAAACAAAGTGTTCCGCTGGCTGGGTTCGATTTGGCAAGTCAAGTTACCTCGTCATCGATATCCCAACGCTGCAGTGGAGCGATGCTAGAAGGAACTGCCAGAAGCTGGGTGGTGACCTCGCTAAAATCACCTCCGCTGCTGAAAATCAGTTTGTCTACAACCTACTTTCAAGGCAGAAGAAAGTCATGGTCTACGGCGCATGGCTGGGGCTTCACCGTAAGGCAAACACAAAGTTCTACTGGGCAGATGACACTCCGCTGACTGGCTATACTGCATGGAACTCCGGCGAACCAAACAGTCCATCGCATGAAAAGTGTGGCCATATTTACGCCTTAGGATCCCGCAAAGGAAAGTGGAATGATTGGCTCTGTAGCCTACCCAAATCAGTTATAACAAACGCTCCTGTGGTTCTCTGCCAGAAACACTCCAACTAGTTCCCAGTTCTTTCATTTCTCTATTACCACTTGATGTAAACCATTAGCCGTAGGTCTCGGGCATGTGCATAATACTACTAAGGCTGTTATTGTTAACCGTAAAAAGTGTTATTCGTAAGGGTTGCTTTTTTTAAAATAAACAATGAAACTCGTTACTGAAACACGTGATATCAAGCCTTCCGTTATTGCCTCGGATCCCTTAAACCTATTCCAGCCTCCAGCCGGTACACAAATCATGCTTCAAAAGCCAGCCGCCAATTGGCCATTCCCGAGTTCCTTTAAGCCTCATTATGAAATCGAGGCTTCATGGAAAGCTTTTCATATGAAAATTAGTTTTCTTTGAATATGAATGAAAACTAGTTTTCATAACAAAAACTTGCACGAACCCTCGCTTTCATAATGAGGTTCAAAGCAACTCGAAATGGGCTATCGCCTGTTTCCTGGTTGGTTGTTGATTCTTTTTATCGTTTCGAGGATTTTTTCGAGGCTATTCGATTTCCTCCCTCCGCAAAACGTATCGTTTCTGAATTACACTTTGATCCGGAATCCGCACGAGGACTTTGAGAATTTGTCAGTAGTAACTCTCAACATGAACGTGGATTGATTGATTTGATTTATTTTCGATTTGATTCTCTCTCACTACTACCACATATTCCAACCTCACTTCTAATCGAAATTCCGCTACAATTCCGCAAAAAAGCAAACAAACAAAAACAAAAAGAAAACAAACAAACTTGACTTGATTTGTCGAAAACGTTTGGTTTTGGATCTTTTTTTTACTTTTTAACCTTGTAAAATAGAATTGTAAAAAGCAAGCGAATATTATGGACAAACTTAAATCTCTATTATTCATTCACACAACACCATATTTCTTTCACATATACTACTCCTGGACATTCAAATACCAGCAGTGTATAATTACGATATTTGTCGCATGAACCTAGTCTCCTGTAGCTCCGTGGTAGAGGATCCAAACTAGTAATCGGAAGGTCTTAGGTTCGACTCCTGATATGAGCACTAGGATTTCCTTTTTCGGAGTATGCCTGGGTCACTTTCTAAAATAATGCATCATTCTCATTCATTCACCAGGCTTGAAATATACCATCACATTTATTTCATATACCACGCGTGACGTTCAACATTCAAATCCAAGCAGTATGCAGCATGTTTGTCCCATGAACCTAGTTTAATGGCCTTAGCTCCCACAAGTCTCCTGTAGCTCAGTGGTAGAGCATCCGAACTAGTAATCAGAAGGTCATAAGTTCGACTCCTGTTGAGAGAACTCGGATTCCCTTTTCCCGAGTATGCCTGTGTCACTGACTGAAACAATAGATCTATCAAACAAACGAACACTTGGCAAACGTTTTCAACATCTCACCTCATCTCGGGCACTTCCCACGGCATCAATATACCACTGCTCGACCTCATTTATGTAAACCAACTGCTTTTGTACAAGACAGAAAAATAAGGCTTCCACTGATCCCCATATGACCTGTGAATGACGACAAAATCTTCAATACAGTATTGGTAGAATACTGTTTACTAAACTTAATGTAAGACTCATAAACGCTTATATATCCTCAATGGTCTTTTCAGGGGCTTATTTTCGGGGAAACTTTGCTTTTAAGGGGATGGAGGGAGGGGGGCTAATTAGAGGAGAGAACTTCATTTGCGTTTTTAAATGGGCCGGTACTGCCAACAAAAAAGGCTACAAACATAGTAAGCCAACAGTCTTACACTCCTTAATTCTTGGTTTTCACGTGACGTCACCAAATTCTAGAATTCAAAACTGGGAGGCCTACAAAATTTTTACCTTCATTCAAGGAAAGATTAACTAAAAATATGTCTGTTCACAATTTCTTAGCTTGATGTCGTGCTTCCTTTTGAAAATAGAACAGTTTCAATTTCCGAGTTTCCATCGTGCGTGACATCAGGAGTACGAGTACGGCCGTGACAAAGCTTTTTCCGTATCTTAAAAATGACTCTTCGGATGATTTTTGACAGCATTCTAAACAATTTAAGTTTGAGGAGAAATATTAATCTAAACATTCGAAAATTCACAAGGGCAAACAAACCTCTTTTCTGGCAAAAGTGAACTCCAGATGTTTTTTCCTATTTCCGGCCGCCATGTTTGTGCCCCTCCGAGGGACACAAACATGGCGTCTCCATACTAAGCTCTATAAATTTATGTGGAACATTTTGTCAAATAACTCGAGTACGGAATGCAGCACAGACCTGACACTTGGACAGATGCCTTATTTATTTATCTTCAATACCATTTCGATTTCTTGACTTCATTCATGGAATGGTTTCGATTTTTATTTCAATGGCGTGACAGTGAAAACCAAGAATAACAACAGCTCATGAGCTCATATGCGACAGAGGGGTGGGGGAGGGGGGGGGGGGGGGGGGGAGGTAGTATCAGTTTGCCTATAGGAAAACTTGGTATTCAATGTGCAGAACTATCATTGTGCCAGTACTGCTGTGTTTCAGTCAGGAAAAGGGTATTCAACTTTTGTTGAATTGTAACAAACACCCTCCTCCTTTATTGACCCTCCCTCTCTAGCCCTCTTCCCACCCCTCGAGGCGTGAAAATTATTAAGCTCCTTCCCCCTCCCCGTAAGGAGGGGGTTAGCCAGAGAGGCGGCTGAATGAAGCTTTTAGGGTATTCAGAATTATAGCTGTCACAGATTGCGACTCAAATTTCAAAAGTGTTTGTACATGGGAATCTGAGCGTTAAGCGTTCACACGTGTCACCGGCCTTACCTGTCTGTTTTCTATGGTCATAATCAGGTTAATGTGAGGAGCAGAAAGCAGTCTGGCAAACGGGACTGGTACTCGTTTATCTGCAAAGAAGCATTATCGTTTTGTGTCATTTTCTTACAAGTTATATCGCAACGACGAAACCATGCACTATACGATAGGCTACTAAGTGCACTGTGGCATTGCAACCAGAAAGGATTGGCAGGAAGCAGTTACAAGACGCAAAGCTTTTAAAATTCATCACAGCGTTTTCACAATCCTTGCGAAAGTATAGGTTGGTTCTAAATCGCGTAAACACTGCCGGAGCCAATGTGACTTCATGTTAATTTTTTTGACTTGTTAACGTCATTGGAGTTCAGATGTCCAACCAGAGTCCGAGAACAGCCAGCAGAAAAACCAACTCGCAAAGTTAACGATGGTTTTCTTACAGCTATGCTGGTGGCTGCTATTTTTCATTTGGTGCTAACATGAAGCCAATTAGGGTATTTGAATGAGGATCGATTAGGGTAGTTAAACATTAAAGACCCGTGAATTGAATAAATGAATCCAACAATTAACTTCGAAGGTTTCCATACATTTGCCTATAACCTTTCTGGGCAGTAGCGTTTATTTATTTGGAAAAACCGCAGTGTCGAACAAAGGACAGGTCATTTGTGTCCCCTGAACTTCGGCCGTCTCCTTTGTGGCTTTCTCCCGGGCAAAAATACGAGCAAGACATTGACTCCTTCGGGAGTAAGCGATAAACGGGAGTCTAATGTCGTTTACTCCCGAGAGAGAAATGGACTCCCTCAGGAGAGAGCGATAGACGAGACTCTATTATCAATTACTCCCTCGGGAGTCCCGAAAGAGAGATCGACTCCCTTGGGAATAAGCTGCAAAGAAAACGGCCCAAGATCAAGCTTAACTTCAGGCCACCATCTGTGCACATTGCCCAGGTCTCCGGACAATCCGTGCAAGTTGTTAACCAGCCTCAAATTGTATCGGCAGCAAGCAAGTTTCCTGATTTGATTCTTCTGGTGATATTATATTACCTCTTAACTGCGTCCACAATTTGGTCAGCTTGTCGAGTATTCCGCAGTCTTTTTTGGTGCAATTTGTGGTCACAAAGTTGATTCCATGAGCAGCTCTACATACTAAGAAAGGATAAAGTAACAATCATATGTGTTAGCTGGCAAACCCTGAAAAAGTAACGCATGAATGAAGCAAAGGATTTTTGAATTGACACACACCGACAATGAACGCCAGTTCCACCGTAATTTGCCCAATCATTGTCATCTCTTTTTCGTAAGATTGAGTCTGAAAACAAATTAAACAAAAGGTATATGAAAAAACAAACAAACAAAAAACAGTGGTACAAGGGCCACTTGTTAGTTTTTGGTTTCAGTGAGCCTTGGTCCATTCGATCAACAAAACAAGGCTGCAAATAGTTTTTTTTCCTTTTTGCTTTAGTTTGGTCACAAAACAAATTTTGGATTCGACGACAATAGTATTCGGGAAATGTGCTGGAATGCGAAGATACGATTGCTCCGCTAGCACTCCACAAACTCCAAAATTAAAGTTATAATTATTGGTTATTGGTATCAAGGACATTTCCTAAAACATTCTGACCAATAACAGGTGGGAATTAATTGGAGATAACAAATTTTGGTCTGTGGACAATGGCATTACCAAGAAATCTTTACCAATAATACTATGACGTTTGAACGTAATACCTCGTCACACAGAAGGCTTTCTACTGCACACACTGCTTCTGTTACTTGATGTGTCTCTTCTAGAAGGAAGAAAGGAAAGTACCAATCAAGAAAATGTTAATTTTTTTTGAAAATTCAAAATTAATAAGCACTGTCCTTTATTCTACAACTCTTGTGCATGAAAATGACTGAGATGAACGTTGAATCGGTTTTTGTAAAGGACAGTTTCTATTTAACAACAAACCATTTGTTGACTGCTGAGCAAGAAGCTTGGATTGCTCTGATAAGGCTCCCTGGAATGATAAAACACCACAAAATGAGATTTTCAGATCAAAAGTTTTCAGTTAAAAGACTTCTTATTTTCTGGATTGGGCAAGCCACATGGCCTTAGGGAACGGCTTTGGTAGGGGGAGGGGAGGGAAGGGAAGGGAAGGAGAGGGGAGGGATGGGTTTCCTTCCCACTTTCATCTAGACTTCTTTCCATCATTGTTTGTTAGATATCAACGTTTTTGTTTTTTTTCCTTTAGCCCCGTTACTAGTCACAAGAGTGACAGTTGTGATACACCCGTGGTGTGTTAAAGATAACCGAATCTGAAAGTTGCCAAATACGGCCTGAAAATGTCCGAAGATTAAAGAACATTGTCCATGTCTTCGATCATTGCATGGTTTGCAACGAAGTCCTGAAATCTTAAAATAACGATTAAAAATTTCTCAGGGATGGGAGAAAGATAGAAAATAATCAAAATTGTTAATTTACCTGCAGTGCTTTGATTTTCATAATAGGATTAATATTTTGTCCGGAAATTCCGCCAGGTACGTGGCGTTTTACATTAACTTCACATTGCTTGCCAGGTATTTCTTCTGAGCGTGTGCTAGATTCAACGGTATTCTGTTGTTCCTTGGATTTCGAGTACAGAATTGAGTTTGCGATCTTGTTAAACTGCGCAAACAGCTCTTCCTCCATGACATCTAACACAGAAGCGAAGAACAAATGATTAATGTATCTTAGAGCGGTTTTCAATTGAGTGTCGAAAGCAATTTCGCGTTCGGTTTGCTTCTGCATTACAACGCTCTGTGATCGGTTAACAAAATTCGCGCCACTTTCTCGACCAATGGGAATCCAAACCAAAACCAATCGTGTTTTGGCCGCACGCGTTTTCCCGCGCTTGGCGCCAGTTACATGTATTTGCCTCGAATTCTGATTGGTTCGTTGTGTTGTTTACATCTGTTGCGATTGGTCAGAGTAATTACTTTGGTTTTGGTTTTACGACACTCAATTGGAAACCGCTCTAAATCATTTATATAACATTAATTCGCTCCAAAAAGTGTCCTTTTTCAGTTAAATTTATACAGGGAAAAGAGGGAAAAGCTGCATATCACGCTTACGTGGGCTTGCAAGCTCAGTGCGTCATCGCTGCTACTTCGTTGAAATGTCCTAATTTTGTCGCGAAAATAAGTAAGGATATATGTTTGTCCGCGGGCATTTATTCTTTCGTGCGGCGAACAGTTTTCCGAAGGCGAAACTCAAGAAAACTGTGAAAACATGCACACAAGAACGCTCGTAAAATATTTCTGTCTGGCTGCACTGTATTTTGCTGTTTGGAAATCTGTTTCAATAGCCTCTTGGTCTTACTTGGAAACGACGTATTAATCCAGTCAGTAGTTTTTTCCTTGACAAGTCTTGTCGTAATGTTCGCTGCTGTCATGATCACCTTTAAAGCAAATAAATATTATGTGAATGAAAACAAAGTTCAAGGAGAACAAGACAGACGGTACGTTCTGTGGTTAAAGCCGCATCTCAACCGCAGTGCAGAAAGTCATGAGTTCGACTCCTGTCGGGGAAGTAGAGAATTTTTCTTTAATATGGTGTCATGCTCATGTCACACTTCATTAAAAGACCAACTCAACATTTAACATTTTCATTCTTTATTTCTTATATAAGTTATTAACTTGCTCAAAGTTTGACGCCTTAGAAAAGAGACGAAACTACATTATTATTGGGGACATAGTGACGTTTTCAACTGAGTGTCGTAAAACCAAGTAATTACTCTGACCAATCACAACAAAGTCAAACAGCGCAATGAACCAATCAGAACTCGAAGTAAATACATGCAACCGGCGTCAAGCGCGGGAAAACGCATGCGTTCAAGAAACGGTTGGTTTTGGTTTTGCTTCTCATTAGTTGAGAAAGTGACGCGAGTTTTGCCAACCAATCACAGAGCATAGTAAAGAAAACCAAAGCAAACGCTGATTTAGTTTCGACACTCAATTGTAAACCGCTCTCACTACCATGATGAACAACAAATACGTAAAATTAATAGCCGAAAAATTGAAATGAAATATCATTCAAACAACTCACTTTGTGGTTCATGTCCTGAGGACAAAGGCTCTCAAATGCACTCAAGCTTTTCTTCTTTGACGACCTACAACACAAATAGAAATAGAAATTGGAAATGTTAAACGACCGTAGACTGTGTACGGTGTAATCCTCTAGTTAAATATCAACGCTTTCGCTTTCTCTGTTCAGTTCTGGTTGAATTCTCGTTACATTTGACATCTTTAAGTGTGACCACAACTGATAGCCTGTGCAAGAAAAACTGCTCGTCTAGCAGCGTTTGATCAGGAGGATTTCTATGGCCTAGAAATTCAATTTTTACATTTGAAAGTGTGTACGGCCGTAAAATTGACTGGCTTTACCGGCATGCGTCAAAAACCGAGGAATCACAGGCTTTGCGCGAACGTAAAAACTTGAACGATCCCACCTCGTTCCAGGTTACATGTACGCAAGCCGTTCATATATACCGTCTTTCAATTTGTTGCATTGACACTCTCAACTAACGTCCTTTGGCCGAATAAATTTGCGCAACAGTAAAAAAGCCACCTTCACTACAAAAACAACTGAGAACTTCATGTTATACTAACTCAATTGTCTCCACGGCTGTTTTCACGCCATCGTCCGTCACCGCATGAATTATCTTCAGAACATGAGGTCTGCTTTTTTCCTAAAAGATAAGAAAACACTGTCTGTCTGTTTTCACAGTTGAAGGGTGACAGCTTGTTTTGGCAAAATGACGATGAAGACGGAGAAGTCGTCTTTAATCTTAGTATGAAAAAGGAAAGGACACGACTTTGGGTTTACTGAATTTGAGACCAGAAAGGAGTGAATTGATTGCTCGAGTTTTGGCCATTTTGACAAGCTTGAGACCAGGAAGGGAGTGAACTTGTTGCTAAATTTTTGCCTTTTTTATGAAAAGTCCTGTTGTATCAATAACATAGACCGGATACCATAGACCGTCTTTGGGTACATCTTTCTGTTTTATGTAAGTGGAATAGTTACGAGTTCCTCCAGGTGGAGCCACGCCGCATGAAATTGAGTGAGTACGTACCCATCCCCGCTAAGTGATATGGCAATGGCTGAATTCACACTAATAATAATAATAATAATAATAATAATAATAATAATAATAATAATAATAATAATAATAATAATAATAATAACACTTATATAGCGCTTATCCGCATGCGTTCTAAGCGCTTTACATCCATTGTATTACAGTATGACTTAGAAATATAAAAACAAAAGATTAAGTAAACTAATTTAGATTAAAAGCGCATTTAAAAAGGTGTGTTTTCAGTTTAGATTTAAAAATATTCCCGCCAGGTTTCCGGTCTATGACGAGGTTTCCGGTCCTTTACCTTGCGCTGGCCAAAATCAATTTGCAAACTAGAATTTGGCCGAGAAGTGAAAGTGCCTTCAGACTATTCAGTTGATGCTTGATAACTCAAACTTTCCTTACATGGTATTTTCGACTTACACTATAGATAAGAGTTATCATCTTACCTTTGCCTGATCATTGTCGATGTTGCTGGAGAATTCATTTTCTAAGAATTGCTGTATTCTCTGGACCCCTTTGTTCAATAGAGATGGGATGATGCTGCCCTTAATGTGCGATATGATGTTGCTGCATAACCTACAATGTAGAATGTAGGATAGCGTACCAGTGAGCCAAATTTTAACCGAATTGTTTTTCGAACGCGATCGAAAACGCTACTACTTTCATCGCTGCTTGAATTAAGCAACTGTCACTGAACTTGATAAAGAAAGTTATTCAACAAATTCACACAATTTTCTTCACTTATTAACCAAAGAAATTTTGTTGGCAGCAAGTCCTAAAAAATCAGCCATTTTTCGTAAATTCGTATTAGACTGTTCACAGTCCCCTATTTTTCCGTGGGATTTTCGAGACTCGTACGCTTCGGTCGAACTCTGGCCATCAGTTTGTAAAGGCGAGCGCAACCTGGGGAGAGTGTCTAAACTACCAAGGGGGGCCATAGTCAGGGTACGTTGATTGGGGGAGGAGGAGCGAGAAAAATATTTTCCCGCCGCCTCCCCACTCCCGCCCCCCTCGGTAGTTTAGACACTCTCCCCAGTTTGCCTTCGCCGTTAAACCAGATGGCGGGAGTTCGATCGAAGTGTACAAGTCTCGAAAATCCCACGGAAAAATAGGGTACTGTAAACAGTCTACTTCATTATTTTCATGTCGCAAAAAGTAGTGAGCCTAACAGGAAAACGTTTACGGCTTACCTTTCTACCGTAAAGTCAGACATCCTCTTGAGGAAATCAGGTTGAATTCTGAAGAAGTTTTCTTCCAGCTGAAGCTACAAAGAGGATCATAGAAAATATATCAAATCTTTTGAACACGGACACCTTTTCTAAAATAATTCAGGCTAACCTGGAGCTGTTTTTGAGATGACGATATTCTGGAGGTCTCATCAGCAGAAACTGGAGTTATCTTCTTCACTGGGCCTAAGGGGAAAGAAAGAGAAAAGAAGAGAATTGATAAAATAAACATATGAATGAAGAAAGAAAAAAAGGAAGGGAGGGAGGGATGGGGTGGGAAGGATGGATGGACGGACGGACGGACGGATGGATGGACGGACGGACGGATGGATGGACGGACGGACGGATGGACGGACGGACGGACGGACGGACGGACGGATGGATGGATGGATGGATGGATGAAGATAAGTACGATTTTAGCCCATGCCTACTTTCTAAACCCAGATGGGAGTTTGTTTCGGGAATGAATACCTTTTTTTTAGAAGGCATGCAGGAGCCAGTAATTCGAAACATCGTAAAAAGTCCAGAGTAGTTAAAGATAAAAACGTCAACCAACAGGCAATTTTGAGGGCTTTGTTTTTTAAGATTTGATATGAGATAAGGCAACTTATCTAATTACAGAAATTATAGTACACAAGCTGAATTCAAAGTTGATTTAGTCCTGGAGGTAGGTTGTAAATGGCATGTACAATCTCAAGCAATGGTTCCACCAAAATGGCACGTTCTTTAACTTAACAGTGTGTAACGATAAGAAGGAATTTGAGGGACCAGCGTATAACCAGACCTTCAAATCGTAACCTACGATCAGGCGTTCTTTTTTCGGGGGAGCGCGAAAGTGCGGCTCAGGACCGCCGACTTTCATGCTCCCACGAAAAAAAGAACGCCTGATCGCAGGTTATCAAATCCGCCGTTGCAGTCTCTTTGCGAATTGCCCGTCTGGTTGGCGTAGCTCTGGCAAATAGTGTAAAAGTCTAACCCAGTGTAAAAGGTAAAACAAAAAACCGAAACAATAACAACAACACAATCAGCGAAAAAGGACTTGAACAATCCACACGCTATTTAACTTAAGTGTACATTACCTGCCCTTCCAGACATACCGGCAGCTGCTTCAACAAGAACTGATCTGATTTCACCTGCCCCCCAAAAATCACAAAACATTTTAAGTGTGATAACCAATGCACGAATGAAAAGTGCTTTAGGGAAGTGGTCAAAACTACTGTACTCGAACAGGACCCACCAAACCACAAAATAGATGGCGGTCTCTGCCTGCGGCCTCTTTTCTCAACGTCAAAAGAGTGTGTCTTTATTGCATAGCCACCCCTTTATCCAGCAGTAAAAAATGACAATGAGATTCAAACCTCACTTTTCTTGTTTACCTAGCAATGCTGACTCTTGCTAGCTGAATATTTCTGTGTCAACTCAGATTTTAAAGCCAATAAATTTTTTTGTCCGTAATGTTAATGAGAAAGATGGTCCCTTCAATAACCCCCTTACCCTATATATGGTGGGTCCTATTTGGACAAACTGGTTATGACCAGTTCCCTTGCTGTGAAAAGTGTTAAAACGAGCCGATGAATTGCGAAAATCATGATCGAAAAGTGTCAACTCTGAGCATTATTGAAACTTCTGAAACTATCTCACGCGGTGGTTGCCAATTTTGAGCTGCGCGAACAAGTTACAGTGCCGCCGAGAGCGGACAGGAAGTAAACGCCCAAAAGATCCCATAAACGCAGCCAATTTTAATTGACCCCGCAGCCAATCCATTCACTTTCATACTCGAATGAAAATCTTTTCATAAAAGGGATTTCATACATGTAAATGCCTTCTCTCTACTAAAGCCAAGATTTTTTTTGTGAAGACTACTAATCTATTGAATCAAATAATTTTGTTTCCTGAAACTTCCCCAGTTAAAACTACCTTTCTACAACCTATCCTATTGATTTATTTGCTCGCACACAAAGTAGTTTAAAAATAATGATGCCTACCAAGATATGGGCAGCACGAATAAAGAATGCCTTGATCTACGAGACCACTGGAGTCCTACAGAAGAAGAAAGGAAATTTTACTTTAGATTTAGGTGTCTTTAATTAGTAGAAGTAATATATATATTGAGAGTGTTGATGGTCTTCCGCTTTGCTCTAACAGGTTTTTTTCACTGGTTTAAAGTAATGTTTAAAATCACGAGCAGCAGTGTTTTATCGGAATTTAAAACCACGAGGCGCAGCCGAGTGGTTTTAGAACCGATAAAACACGTGCTGCGAGTTTTTTGAACGGCTTCAAAAGCATTCCTGGAAAAGTGTGTGTCAAGAGAGTTCATAACAATGATGCTTTTGTGAACGTTGGAAATTAGCATACCAGAAAAACATTAAACACCGCATACTAATAAGGAGGAGCTTTTATCGGGTTTTAAAACCATTGCACGTGATGCTTTATCGACCATTTGATTGGTCAATGGGCTTATGAATTATTAATGAGTTTTTGAATGTCCCCCTCAAACAGGAATTCCTCTGAAACGTTTACATTTGTGTTTTTAAATATTGTTGATGCAGCATTGCTAACGCCACAAGGGAGTCAAAAGGACTACCATAAGCTAAGTAGGTATACTGTGATATATCAGTACTCTTTGCTCCAGTATTTGGTAAACAAATCTGTTTAACTTACCAAATTAACTTTCAAGTCCAAATGCTTCATTTGAGGTTCACAATCAACTGAGGTGTTTCGCTCCGCTAAACTTTTGAAGAAAAAGGATGCAGGAATCGCTGATATCTGAGAGACAAAAGCTGAACATCAGAAACAAAATAGCTTTACTTTGAAGGTGCCTCCACACACGTCTAACATAAAGTCAAGTCATGTTGAGTGTGTGCACGACGGCCATGTTGGAGGACCAAAACAATACAATGATTTTCCTTTGGGAAATATATTCTATTTTTATGCAAACATCTTCTATTGTTTCAGTCCTCCAACATGGCCGCCGTGCACACACTCTATACTCACCTCAAATAGCCATCCAAGACAGGAAGTCAGGAGTAACTTGCTGTGATTCAAATCTGGCTTAGGAAACACAGCTAGTTCTCTACAAAGAAACAAACAAAGTACAGAAAATTCTTCAAGATTTCATCCAATGAGATTAATAGTACGTAATAGATAATAACTACAGCAATGCATTTACTGGACAATTTCTATCAATGTATTACTTCGGCTTCGGTCATATAATTTTCGGACGAAAAACCTCGGTTAAAAAACTACCGGGCGATTCCTAGGCACATTTCGGACGTTCCTTTGTGTTGACATTTCGGGAGTAACATTCTGAGAGGACATAATGTGTAAAAAAATGTTAAGTTCCGTTGAAACGGTTCGTTACGAACACAACAATCTACAGGGTAATGACATTTTAAGCAAAAAACAACACACTTGAAAAAGAGTGAAGAATGCCTTAAAAACGAACTCCTAATGCGGCTGTGAATTTTATTTCCATGTTGCTCCAACAAAATTAATTTCAGAAGAAGACGATAATTTAGTATCTGCAATTTGTTTTCCTAACGAATAGTCAAAACTTTTGAGCATTTTCGTAAGCCTTGCTTGAATTAACACGTTTTGTAAATGTTTTGCACACTAACCTAAATTATACATATTCAAAAATGCTCCGAGTATGTTTTTGTTCAGCAGAAAGTTTATTAGTCCGATCATTTTTGTAATGAAAGTATCTTCAAATGAAATATTTGCACGCAAATAGGATTTTTACGGCTTTTCTCTGCGTGACTTGTAAATAACAGTAGTCTTGGACTTGGGGAGGAGTCTACTGTAATTGAGGAAACCCCCCTCTTGTATTTCGCGGGTCGTGTGACCGTTCATTCCACGTGGTTAAAGAGGGAAGGCATAAATGAGTTTTGCAATTTGAATCCAGGATAAGCAAACTATGTCAGTATATGAAAGCACAGATGTCCTAACAAGAGTGTACCCAACAGCTTTGTTCTGAATGTAATACCAAACAGGCAACAAAGCACAGCACATTTACCTGTATGTTCTACTCAGCCAATGTAAGGCCTCAGAGAAGTAGTCCAAAAGAGGGGCCAAAGGGTCCATCATACTGAGATACTCTACGGCCCATGGAATGGTCAGCACCAGTCTCCCACGGCACCAGGCTTTCTTGAGATGGCCAAGAACATCAAAGTGAACTGGAATCTGTAGATCAACATGAAATTAAAACAAAAAGAAGCAAATTGTGTTGAGTTGGTGCCAGAATCTTGGGTACTCAGCGGCAAATTCTTAGCCCCGCTTTAAGATCCAGCAAGTCTCTGTAGTCGGTAAAAATTAAAGCCAAAAAGGTAATAAAAAATACCATCAACAACAACAACAACAACAACCATATAGATTTAATTTCAGTTGGACTGTTGTACAGACGCGTGCAGTCTTCAAACGTCTGAATCGAGCAAGGAAACTGAAAGTGGGACATGGAAGAAAAATCACGCTTTGGTGATTCGCATTTCCATCGTCAAGAGACACAAACGTCTGTTTTGTAGTCTAACACATGCCAGCTTTTTTTAACATGATTCTGTGGATATGATTCGCCTATCACGACTACTCTACCATGATTTGATGTTCTTGAATCCTCACTTTCAGAAATGGAGAAGGAAATTCCAGACCCAAACAGAGAAGGTTGTTGATTAATTGAAAAACTAAAATGACGGACAAAAACTAAACACATAGAAAACTAAAGGTACAAAGGACTTACCCTGTTTCGTAATTTAAGAGTTTCTGATACAACTACTTGTGATGTGGTTTCAATTCCATAATATGGCTTGAACAAAAGGAAGCCAAGAAACTTGGCCAAGATTCTGATCTTCATTAAACAGCTGGAGAACTCTTGTTTCAGTTCCTGTAAAGGCAAGTTTCAAAAGTTAGTTCAAATTACATAGAAGCTTGCTCTTAAACACAATAGAAACCTTTAAATCAACTCAGCATTTAAAGCGGGATAATAAAGCAAGAACAATTTGTTTATTATTGGCTGTAAGGAAACAATTATATAGAAGTGCCTGGGACACCTTAAAGTCTACAAATTCAGCTATACGGTGCGCCGTTTGGTATTCATTTTCCTGTGCATAATGGCTAACTGAATTTATATACCAGGCCCTGGTTGTTCAAAGAGCGGATAATTTTATCCACTGGATAGGTCGCTATCCGGCAAATAAATGTGTGCAAGAATTTCCCTTTCACCCTATAATTTGTTTATAGATTAGAAGCGTATGTCTAGTTTAAGTATGGGATTGTGTGGAAAACTTGCCAGAAGTATCGTTTGGTACACATTTTCAACGCTGGATAGTGACTTATCCACTGGATAAAGTTATCCGCCCTTTGAACAACTGGGGTCAGGTTGTTGCAGACATATTGCTGCAAAAATCAAGCGGGGGTGCTCCTATGGTGTCCTTACAGGAATGTCAGAAAATTTAGGTAGTGTAGTACACAGGATCACCAATACACGGATGCCATAGGAAAGACAACAACATACTGTACGATTAGGTAACTTCTGTTCTCCTCCGCCAAAGGTAATGACTCTCCAAGTGGTGCATTCCAATGCAACTTTAATATGTATTTGAGTAAATGTGTGAAACATTGAGCCAATGTATGTCATTTTTATACACATTACATGTTTATGACCTGCAAATTTCAAGCTTTGCCAATGACTTTGCTATTAAGCAAAACACTGGGTTGGTGTATTTTGTTGTAGTAACTCCATTTCAATTCATAACTCTAAAACGTCCTTGACTTCTCGGTTAGTCAAATACATGACATCAATTTCACCCCAGCACATAAAATAGGAGTGTCAGAAGAAGTTTCTAACTGATAGAAAAGCAAAATGGTGTTCAAGGAATCTGTACTTACATGTATTTGTAGAGTTACCGTACAGTAGAATAAAAAGGAAATGTATCTGACCTGATTTTGAATGGACGACTCCTTTTCACTACCTTCTTCTAGATCTGACAAGGGGAATTCTTTATCATTCATCTACAAGCAAAAAGAAATAATTATTATTAAAAACTGGATCATTGTATAATGCAATTCCAGAAATTTGATTGGCTTAGCAGCCATGGTATACCATGCCTGAGGAATAGCGGCCATTAAATTGTCTTCTGGTGGTTTTTGCAAGGTGAAATCAGCAAGATCTAGCAATATTTCTGAATTGTTTTTAATAAAACAATTATTCCACTTGCACTTGTTGGATATGAGATGATTATATATAGCCAAATCAGCACAACACGCCTCGTTGGCTATCTACCATCTCATATCCAATGTGCGCTCGTGGAATAAGAATTGTTAATAAGAACCGTCAATATTAATCTTACTATGCATAGGATAAAATGTGCCAAGAAGAAAGAAGAGGAGGAGGAGGAAAAAAATACTAACAATGACAACAAACGTGTTTTATGACTATTGTCTTCCCGGTAAAACCATACCTCAGTGATGGTCACAATCAGCAAGTCTATCAAATGTTGATTAAATGAATGGCTGCAATTAAACACAGAACAGTGAATGGTAACTATTAACTTTTATAGTTCAGCCTTAACTTATCAATCCCTCAGATTTAGGTACTAAAAATTATCTCCTTCACTTTCTTTATCATGAAGTGTCTAAGGGTATTTAAAACAGAGCCAGACTCACTAAAATTGGTATGTCCAGTGGACATAATAGGTAGTCATTACAAGATTTCCTCACCCTTTCCTAAAAGCATGTATCCCTCCCATGTCCATCAGACAAAGTTACTGAAAACACTTGGCCATTTTACCGAACTTTAAAAAGGCTGCTGCCTGTTTCCATGGTTACTGAGTCCATGTCCAAATACATGCAATAACTTCTTAGTGCATAATTAATGGTAAGAAAATGTACTTGCTGATTGTCAAACAAAGAGGTCAAAAAGCATGCACATTAAACTTGAACAAATTTCATGCAGTCAGGGGACATTTTTTTAGCAATTTATAGAAGCAAACAAACACCAAAAAAATTAAATCGCAACTTCCTAAATGTCAGAGAGAAAAGATGCAGAGGCAGACTGTAATTCCACACTCCAGAAACCACAAGGGGAGTCTGGTACAAGAGGGGCAGTTTGGGATCATTTGGTTGTGGGGGGGGGGGGGGGGGGCTGACAAGACCCAAGGACCTTTTACATGTAAAATGGCAGTGACAGTCAGCTGTGGATGAAACATATATCACAGGAGCTACGCCACCACCAGGAACTTTGCAAAATGCACTTATTCGCCGTTCGGCATCTTAATCTATCTACGTTGTAGCCAAACGGGATCGACCGCGGCACCACTGTTACTGTCGGAAAACTTGATCAGTACTCAAATGATCCCGCAATCCTGTACTCGTACCAGTGTCCCATAGTATCTGGAGAGTGCAATAAAGATGGAGACAACTGGCAAAAAGGGAAAGAATGGTGCTGGAACAGAGTGAGTCATGCTGCAGGGGGCCGGGACTAATGTCAAGTCAATGTACCTTGCTGCTGACAATATAAATCCTTTGAAGAACTCTTGTACATTAGTGAAACTAGGGGCAGGACATGGACCAAGAGATGTTGAAGGAGTGACAAATCTCTCTTGTAACCTGGCAATAAAACAGAACAGTTCTAAATTAAGTGAACCTAGAACATTTTTTTGAAGACAATTAAAATGAAATTGCGGCTATCATTAGGGTTGAAATTTGTTGTCTCTGTGATTAGGTCCTGTAGAAAGCAACTCTGGTTGGAAGTCCCTTTGTCACTTTCATCTACACGTGAGTTTTGATAAAAAATAACTAATAGAAAACAACAACATCAAAATGAATAATTTACATGTACTTGTGCAGACCGAACATTTGTGATGGCATGAGCTTGTTTTCTCAACCCAAACAGTTCATGCCATGGGTGACTTTGATTGTATTAGATTCACTTTACTTTTGAAGCAACACATTTGTTAAAGGTGTGAAGCTCAATTCAGTAAGGATGTACATGTACAGTATGTTGTTCAAAACGTAATGGCAGACCTGAATGGTTCGAAGAAAAATCCCTGCAATCATAAGTCTCTTTATGTAGACTACCCAACCTTGTCTTGTGATCTATTCCCAAGACTGAGGTCACTTTTAAAATAGTGTATTGCAACCTAAGTAGCAACTTGAGTTAGAAAATCAACCATTCCCACAATAAACTAAACCAATGACAGCGGAAATATTCTCTTGTTCTGTCTTTAATACAAAGTGCATGGTGACAAAATACAAAACCAGAGAACATGATCAAAGACCATGGCAGTCATGATATAAGCCCCAAGACTGGAAGTGAATACACACCTCATGCTCTCTTGTTTACTTACTTAATTACATGTATGAATGTGAAGGGTGATATAAAAAATAAGATTTTGAAAAACTAGACAAGAAAACATACATTATTTAAATACTAGTGCACTGTAATACAATGCACTAAATAATACTATTGTGACTGTTTTACGAACTTTAATATACCTTTGGAATTTTTCAGGGTTTGATTTTTGTAGATTGCTGAGCATACTTGAGGAACGCAAATTGCTACCATTTCGTTCTTCCTCACACATCTACAAAAATAAGATTTGATGTATGTTAGGACGTACATCAAGGAGGGAGGGAAGGAAATAAGAAAGAAAGGAGGGAGGGAGGAAAGGAAGAAAGGAGGGAGGTTGGGAAGTAAGGAAGAAGGAAGTTAGAAGCAAAGAAGGAAAGGAAGGAAGGGGGTAGGGAGGGAGGGAAGGAAGAAAGGAATGGATAAGAGGAAGAACAGATAGATGAGAAAAACAAGGGAGAACAGAGGTAAGGAAAGGAAGAAGCACAATTATATTACCTGCAACAACTGAGATTTGAAGAGCCTTGCAAAGTGAGAATAATTTGCCAACTCTGGCTTCTGATTAACCAAGGCCCTGCAGTGTGACAGAACACAACAAGAATTTAAAGAAATGGAAACATGAAAAATATGAAAGGAATCCACTTTCCACAGCCGGTCAAGGATTTATTCCCCACCAGTTTTCCAATTTCGATATATTAAAATTCAGCCTGGAACAATAACATCACTTCGAGGCTCTGGGGAATAAGTTGTACAATTTAAGTGGGGTTTATTCCCCGGAGCCTCACGGTGATGTTTATTGTTTCAGGCTGAATTTTAATATTTTCGAAATTGCGCTATTCTCTGGTATTTCCCTTGACTAAATAAAATAATTAACAAGGACCAGAGTTTTTAGTCCTTTTTAATACTTGCATGACATCATTATTTTCAAACTTGCTATAAGATGCTGACCAAAGTAAGTACCTTATTCTGTCACCCATGTTATCCTCGATGTTCCATCCTGTCGCAGAGTTGCAGTCTTCCCATTCTCGTACCAGCTCATAAAATACATCCCTTGGGAAGATCACAAAAGGCTTATTAGAAGTGCTTGTCTGTAAGACACTTCTAGCTTGGGAGTTAAGGGGGTAGGAGATAGTGGTGGGGGGGGGGATGGAGGTGGAGGACATCTTCACAAGTTACTTGAAATAAGTGGCCCATGTTGTTGTACAAGGCTGTTGCCTAAGAAAAATTTCAAGGAGCACACAAGACCAAAAGCTGAGAAGTTAGGAGCCCAGCATGTGGAGTGTTAGGTGCTACTGCAAAAATTTAGCCGCCCAGAGCATTTTCTTGGGCGCCTCAAGCTATCAAGTGCCTGTTAGGCAGTAGCCTTGTAACGGCACCCGCATGCCTTAGTTTGTTTCGTAGTATTTTTAGATATTTTGCCTATTGTAACCGCAACACGTCACAAGGATTTTCCACTAGTGATCACGTGTCCTTAGCTTTTATACCGTGAAAACGTACGTAATTTTCCATAAGGCTCACAGAAATTCGACGGGAACCACGGGATCAACTATTGCTGTTTAACTCAGAACCTACTAGAGCGTTCCCCCCAACACGTCCTACTGCACAGGATTGCTGTAAGAGTTGGCACAATAAACCTCTCAGCCTTGTGGAACCTGTGAGTCATTTAGTTTTCTTTGAGTTTCACGGATCTCTTCGACAACAGAGCTGACGCCGCTACAAGCCTTGTTGTACTATGTATAATTCCAATCCCCCTAGATGGGAAAATTTCCCATTTTTATGTGTATAAAATACACTTCCATACCCTAAATGGTTACACTCTTCAGTTACACAGTATCCACAGATTAAAACCACTGAAAGATAAGGTATTGCTCAAGGGTGAAAGGTTTTTGGTTACATAACGTAAATTTTTACTACCGGTATTTGAAATTATTTTTGTAGATGTGAACATGAATTTTATGTTTATTTATTTGAAGTGCAGCTCAACATTTTCACAGATACCAGTGGCCAATATACATACAGTCACCCCCACCTTGTGGACACCTCAATAAAACAGATGTCATCTTATTATGAAATTAGAGTGATGAAATACTGGCAAAAGCTCCCACTATGACAGACTCCATTACTGACTCCAAATTGTGGTTTATATTGAAGGTGTCTATTCTACAGCTGTAGTAGGAATTGACTGTATTTGCTCTAATTTTATATCCTGCTACTGGTGTAAAGCACACAAAAATTTTTTTTTTTTAATATGCACTGAAAATAAAGGTCTGTCAAAATACTTAAGTAAAAAAATTAAGTTATATATCAAACATGACAGAAAGTGTTTCATCCAATTTCTGAACAACGAGAATTGGGTTGAAAAAATTAGATGCATGCACCCAAGATTTTTAACTGACTTTGACATGTCTGGAAAATGGATAAAACACCCTTTCAAGTCTTTGATATGGCTTCTCACACCATTAATAATTCAAGAAGAAGTTATTTAATTTATGATTATAGGGATCACATAATCGTTTCGTAAATAATTATGAATGAGTTTGAGAAAAAAAAATATGGAAAAAAGTGAGCCTTAATGTATTCACATACCTTTGCTTTCTGAAGTTGTGGAAAGCTCTGTCTGTTGGAAAATTCTGCTTGTTGTCTCTCTCAACACTGAATGGGACTCCACCCAAGGGTGACTTGATACAATTCAACTCTGAAACCTTAAAAAAGAAGCTAATCTCGTTATCAACAAAAAATATACAACCTGTGCTGCAAAATGCAATTCATATGAAATAAATAAAGTGGTAACAAATAAATTCTAAAATTAATTTTAATACAGATGTGGAACTTAACATTAATTTAACATGAAACAGCCCCCCCCCCCCCCCCCCTCTTCCGGATGACAAGTACCAACCTTAATGGCTGAGTAGGATTTATACTGGTGAAGAAAAGTCTCTTTGAGTTCGGGAGAGAAGTCTGCAATCTAAGAAGACAAAATAGCAGGATACATTTACAATGAACATCACTTTACTGCACCTTTTGATAACATGTGGACTCTGAAGTTCAAGATTCAACCAACTGCTATGCCCTTCTCTGCAAACAATCACCGCAGTGGACCTCTCAGAAAACAATAACATTGCATTGCTACATGTATGTTTCTTGCGTGAAAACCAATGCCCACCAAACAAGAATTAATTCAGAACAATTTTCATTTTAAGGTCATTTTCCTGTTGAAACTGTAGTATAATAATTTTTCTACCAAGCCCTTTTAAAAACAATTGAGTCAACACAGGGAAAAATTATTTTCTTAAAACCCTTACTGATTTATTTGTATTCAGTAATCCTCAATATTGTAGAGTCTCTAGCACAGAGTGATTCAAATCAATTAAGAGTTGAGAGGAAAGTGGATGGGTAAACCAGGCAAGACTGTCCACAAGTTTATTGACATTTTAGCATAAAATAAAGGTTAATGTTGGCAAGCAACAACTATTGAGCCCGCATTATTACTGCGGTCCACCCTTAACATGTGACTTCCATATACGGCAGCCTGCTTTGCATCTTATTCTGTGCCAGTCTTTTCAATCGCCACTTTCTTGGAAGGCTGCAAGTTGAGCAGCAGCAAAGTTTTTCTCATGGATTTTTCGGGCGTGACAAACGAGGTCCTTCGCCTGTTACTCGCTCAAAACCAACTACCCATCGCCGGAACACGCGAACAAATGATCGAGCGCCTTGGCACCATCAGCGTGGATACGCCACCATCGCGTACGCGAAGCGCTGATTCTGCCGATCCAGCAGCCAAAAGGCCTCGCGCGAGCAACGATCCTCCTCCTGCCGCTCCTAATCTTCCCGATCAGGTTGAGCAGCCCAACCAGGACGGCGATTTGACGAATGAACGGAACGATCGACGAGATCCGCCGCAGGCTGGTCCAAGTGAAGGACGTGACATCGGAGAAACCTCGTGCGAAGCACAAGATGGCGTCCGCGAAAGGGGCGTTCCGCCTTCCCCTGTTCAAAATCCAGCCGCGCTAGCAGACCTCATCGCCACCATAGTCGATGAGAAACTTAAAAATTTTGCTCCAGCTAACCCATCACCCGTACCACAACAGCCTTTGCAGTCCCCTCCTCAACCTCCAGCTCGACATCAGCTATCTGACCCTGTTTTCGTCGCAAGCCTTCTTACGCAATCTGGTTCCTCGAACTACAGCCAATCTCGTTCCCACATGCAGTCATCCATCGCTGCCCACGTTCCCCAGAAGACCCAGCAAGCAATCTTCCACGGTGAGTTTGTTGAATTCGATTCTTTGCTGCCAGAAAACTCCTGCCTAAACGAAAGCGAACTCCCCGGGGTTTCTATTTCGTTCGAAGGGAAACAAGTTAACATCCCCACCCCTGCCCGCAAGAAGAAAACCCACATTGACTCCATCGATAGGTGGCTCTCGGCCTTTGCTGTTTTTTGTACAGTCTTGCTGACTTCCTTCCCTCACAGGGCTGTCGAGATGTTTGCATACCAGGAGATTATCCGATCGGCCTACCGTAAGTTCGCGGGTTTTGCGTGGCTTTCCTACGATATAGACTTTCGTAGGAAAGCTGCCTCCAATCATTCCCTTAATTGGGGGGAAAGGGATATCCAGTGGTATCTCTTGAAATTTACAGGGCAGGCAAAATCCTCTTGCACCATATGTGGTAGTGGGGATCATTTTTCTCATGGGTGTTCCCTCTCTGCCCTTAGGCCCAATTCTACCCAACGAGGAACTTGCAACAATTACAACAGAGGTGCCAAATGCAGCCAGGAGCCCTGCCCCTTCAGCCACCGCTGTAGGCTCTGCAACGGAGAACACCCTGCCTATCGACACGATGACACCCCTTCAAAAACTAGAGGCCAGGGTGATAAAAAACACTCAAACCGCTAAAGCTGTCATATCATATAAGCCCCAAACTCCTGTAAACGTTTCCCTGCTACACAAACTTCTTAAGACCCACCCTGATCAAACCTTTGTAACTAGACTTTGTGATGGGTTAAGCCATGGTTTTCACTTAGGTTACAAAGGTGAACGTTTCCCCAGAGCTGCCAAGAATCTCCCTTCTGCCATCCAACAACCCCAAGTTATTGAAAAAAACCTGCTCGAAGAGGTCCAGCTTGGTCGCCTGGCTGGCCCCTTTGAATCCACCCCTTTTAAAAATTTTCAAATTCATCCCCTTGGCCTGGTTCCCAAAAAGGGCAGCCAAAAGTGGCGCACTATTTTCCATTTATCCTACCCCAAGGGGTCCCCGGATAGCTTAAATGCTAATATACCCATTGAAGATTACAGCCTTCAGTATATTCGTATTGACGATGCCATTGCTCTGGTCCTAAAACATGGTCCTGGGTGCTTTATGACGAAAACTGACATACAGTCAGCTTTCAGAATTATCCCCGTTAACCCCGAGGATTGGGAACTCCTGGGGATGTCCTGGAAGGGTCGTTATTACTTCGACAAAGCGCTCCCCTTCGGCCTAAGGAGCGCCCCCTACCTTTTTAATCAACTCTCCGATGCCCTGGAATGGTTGGTGAGAAACCACCTGAGCATCCCCTCCATCATTCCCATCCTCGACGATTTTTTCATTGTTCAACCTGCCCCCTCATCCCTTTGTGCCACAGCCCTCTGCCGGGTTCTTACCCTCTTCGAGGAATTAAACATTCCCCTTGCCCCAAAGAAAACCTTTTGCCCTACCCAGGTCCTTGAATTCATGGGAATAACACTTGATTCCGTAAACATGCAGGCCCGTCTCCCCGAGGATAAGTTATGCAATGCCCGGTCCTTGCTCTCCAACTGGTCTTCCAAACGGGTCTGTCGTCTACAGGACCTGCAGTCCCTCATTGGGACTCTGCAGTTTGCCTGCCGGGTTATTTCACCGGGTCGCCCCTTCATGCAACGCATCATTCACCTTACCCGGGGTTGTGTCCGTCCCAAGCAGATTATTTTTCTCACCCAGGAGTTCAGAAAGGACATCCTCATGTGGCAACTTTTTCTTGATCACTGGAATGGGGTTAGCCTTTTTCTCCCCCCTTACACTGAATCATCCCCCCAAATCCATTTGTACACCGATGCAGCGGGTGCAGTCGGATACGGGGCCTTCTTCAACAATCAGTGGTTTCAGGGAAAATGGCTTCCCTCCCACCAGCTCAACCCCACTACAGGAATAAGTATTACCTGGCAGGAGCTTTATCCAATTTACCTTGCCTGCATGATTTGGGGGCCCTCTTGGGCTAACAGGAGAATTTGTTTTTATTGCGACAACCAGGCAGTCGTCGCAGTTTTGTCTGCTAAAAGCTCCAAAATTCCCCGTATCATGAACCTTGTCCCTTTGATTACCCTTCAAACTTTGAAGTTTAATTTTACCTTTACCGCAAAGCATGTCCCTGGGGTAGACAATGGCATAGCTGATAGTTTATCTCGTTTTCAGATGTCTCGATTCCGCCTACTCGCACCAGATGCATCGCCCGTTCCTTGTCCAATCCCTCCTTTCCTGACAACAGTCTAACTATGCAGGCTGCTCACTATATTTTTCAGTCCATCGCCAGCTCTACTCGTCGAACCTATTCCTCTGGGGAGCGCCACTTTATTAGATTTTGCCTGTTTCATAAACTCATTTCACCCCAGACCCCCTTTCTCCCTACCCACGAATCAACCTTGATCCATTTTGTCACTCACTTATCCAACACTGTTTCGTATGGCACCATCAAAGTTTATCTGGCAGCAGTTAAGAATCTCCATATTGAGTTTGGCTGTCCCCTGGACTTCTCATCCATGCCCTTTTTACACAAGACCCTAAGAGGGATCAAATCATCCCTTGGTATTGCTAAACGGGCCCGGTTCCCTATCACTATTTCGATCCTCCTCCAAATTTATGCCAAACTAAAACCTTTTCAGTCATTGGACACGGATTCTTCAATGTTGTGGGCTGCTTTTACCCTTGCATTTTTTGGTTTTTTGCGCAGTAGCGAATTTACTTGCAATGGCAAGTTTGATATCCAATCTCATCTGACAAAATCAGATGTCCGTTTTTACCCCAACATTGTCCAGCCTGTGTCCTTCGAGATTGTCATTAAGAAGTCCAAAACGGACCCTTTCCGTGAGACAGCCAAGCTCACTATTGCCAAATCAAACTCGACCGTATGTGCAGTCACCGCGTTAAGAGACTATCTTCTTCAAACTACTTCCAGTGGAGCTACCCCGCCTCTCTTTCAATTTTCGGATGGACGTCATCTTACTCGGTCTTCCCTCACAAATAACTTACGGGTTCTCCTCAAGATTTGCGGATTTGATAGTACCTGCTACGCATCCCACAGTTTCCGCATTGGAGCAGCTACTACTGCGGGGGCTGCTGGCCTTCCCGACTGGCTCATTAAAGTTCTTGGCCGTTGGAAATCGGATGCGTATCAGTCTTACATAAGGACACCAAAAGAAACCATTCTTCAAGTCCCTCAAAATTTGGCCTCATGTCTATCTTGTTAATGCCCTACAATCATTTGGATGTCTTATTGCCAGGATTATCGACGACACTTCCTGGGTATTGGGAACACTATGATGTCGCTTTGTACTGTTTATTGAGAACACTATCTATGATGTCGCTTTGTACTGTTTATAGAGAACACTATCTATGATGTCGCTTTGTACTGTTTATTGAGAACACTATGATGTCTCATGGTAACAATTTGGGAACACTATGATGTCCCTTTGTACTGTTTATTGTAAACACTATGATGTCTCATGGTAACACATTGGGAACACTATGTCCTACTAGAACATTTATTATGTAATGCTATCCAAGTTTTAGATTGTTCAGTTAAGGGACCCTGGTCAACCTCCTTTGATGCCATCGACAATATCGATATTCATGGTGAAGCGAAATCTAAATTATCTACTGTAAGTTGTTCCTGAACGTATGTTTCATCCCTTTTGCAGTTCCACTGTGATTACGTTCATTTCAACATTCTCCGAATAAAATACAATAGCCAAACTCTCGCATATAACCAAAAACAAAGGTGTGGCTGACTAGGGCCCCTTTAAGGTTTTAAGTTAAGCGCATGCGATTATACCTGCTTATCCACTCCTTAATCCCTTTTCTCCACTTATGGTCTTTGGTTCATTGCATTTCCCCGTGGAGCAGATAAGAGCTGTTTCCAGCCCTCGCGACCAGTTGGAGAAAAGGTCTTGGGGAATGGGCTTTGCACAGGGTACTTCTCGTATTACTCGGCGTTTTGGGCGGGGAATTGCTGCCTGCGGCACCCCTTCAGCCCTGTGCTGAAGCCCCGTCAGGGAGGGGGGGCTATAGGATTTGCTGGACTTGGTTAACTTGGCCCAAGGACATTATGCCGGCCATGCGTTTTCACGTGTGAACTATGCCCCCCCTTGCAGGACAGGCATGAGGCACCCCCTCGGTATGGCGCCATGTACCGAGGCCCCTCATTCGGTCATCATCCGGTCGGTGGGTTTTATCCGAGCCTTGCTGGTATATTCCCTGCCCAACTTTGCCCACAAAAGAATATTGTGTTTTCTTTGTGTCTGCGCGCCATAACATTAATTGACATTTTAGCATAAAATAAAGGTTAATGTTGGCAAGCAACAACTATTGAGCCCGCATTATTACTGCGGTCCACCCTTAACATGTGACTTCCATATACGGCAGCCTGCTTTGCATCTTATTCTGTGCCAGTCTTTTCAATCGCCACTTTCTTGGAAGGCTGCAAGTTGAGCAGCAGCAAAGTTTTTCCCCTCCCACCCTCCCTTTTTCTCTTGTTGCTTGCCTCCCCTTATCCTTTCTATTTTGTTCACTGCATTTTGCTCTATCCTTTGTCAGTTATTCAAAGATGTTTAATAAAATTATTAAGGGCGGGGAATTGCTGCCTGCGGCACCCCTTCAGCCCTGTGCTGAAGCCCCGTCAGGGAGGGGGGGCTATAGGATTTGCTGGACTTGGTTAACTTGGCCCAAGGACATTATGCCGGCCATGCGTTTTCACGTGTGAACTATGCCCCCCCTTGCAGGACAGGCATGAGGCACCCCCTCGGTATGGCGCCATGTACCGAGGCCCCTCATTCGGTCATCATCCGGTCGGTGGGTTTTATCCGAGCCTTGCTGGTATATTCCCTGCCCAACTTTGCCCACAAAAGAATATTGTGTTTTCTTTGTGTCTGCGCGCCATAACATTAACATTTTGACTAATACTGATAATGAATGGATATAATTGTCATTGTACATACCCTTGGATTATCAGCCAGTAAGCGAAGAGTATCCTTATCTAACAGAAGTATCAATCTGTTAGAAGAAAATGAAATAAAATCAACTGAGGCAGACCACGTTTGGTGCTTGTCATAAGTAGGATGTAATTATGGCACTGAGTGCCAGCCTGAGTGAAATGCAACAACCTTTGCAAGTTGTGAAAGTTCCTTGTAATTTGATTAATGGCTCAAAAGGAATATGGGCTCCTTTTGAGAAAAAAAGAACCCCAAAAATCTCCAAAGGGGCCTACTAGGCCCTCTGGGGCCAATTTTCAGAATAAACTGCATACACCGTGTTCTAAATTAAAATTATAGGAAAAAATATTGTTATTTCATTCTGCACCCTTGAATCAATAAAGAAGTATAGCAGAGTAAATTGTTATAGTTTATACTTACAGGTGTACTGTTAGTAGTATAATAATTATTGACAGTATACCGGTAGTTTCATTAGTATGTTTCAGAGACTTTTTTCTTTTCCGTTTTCTTCACACAGCTCATACAAAGGCCATTGTTTAATGATATGACATTGTGATGATGATGATGATGATGATGATACTGTATACGAACCTTTGAATGTCCTGAAGTACTGCCACAGCCCAATAGGCACAATTATGAATGGAGTACAGAACATCTTGGTCCTCCATTTTATCTACGAGGAAACAAAAATTGCATGATCATGACATGCACCTATCGAGTCTGAAGTTATGGAAGGGTGGGAGGAAGGGTTACAATAATTATTAGACTTTACATATTGACTTTTGATTAATAATAATTTTATAATAATAATAATTATCATAATAATATTTTATTCATTTATTTTATATCTGGCATCTAGATGTTGACATACTGCCTCCAGGTTACGCTACGCGCCTTGTGTTGCTTCCTGATATTGTGCATAGAGATAGTTTTACTGCGCATAATAATAATAATAGTTTAATATCAGCATTACCACAAAGGCAGCTCTTCATCTGACATTACTACACTATAAGTGGTTGAATTATTACAATGAATGAGTCAACAATGGTGTCAATATGAGAGTAAATATTTACAAATATTACATTAGTTTATAACTAAAACTAAATAAATATTATAAATTGTCTTTTAACAGATCATGCAAACTCAAAAATGAGGTTTTTTAGATGTTAAAATTTACTGTCCACATTTTTTGCTTGAGCTTATTGAAAGGGCTGGGAGCCCTTTTTATGTACTTTTGTTATTGTTGTGAAAAGTTCAGAGTTTCTTAATTGAATTGTCATGTCAAAAATGAGGGCAATCTACAGAAAACAGAAAAAAAAATGTTGAATTTTAAACAAGATTTGTTTACTATTTTCTTTGGATTACCCTCATTTCTGGCGTGCGGGTTGCAAAAGTTCATTCAAAAAACTTTTTACCCCCAGAGTTTGCATTTTTTTTATAAAAACCAAACATCAACCCAAAATTCAGCATAGGCTGGGCAGCCCTTTACACCTCAGCAACACAATTTATTAATAAATATGGCACATATACTATTACATGTACTGGGAAGGATATCAGACTCAAGGTTTTAGATAGCAGCTTGTATGTTACATTATTTTAATTTTTCTTGTAGGTGTATGGGTTAGGCGGTATGTGCCATATTTGGTGAGTACATTTTGAGTTATACGTCTACTGCTTCAAGCCATACAAAAAAAAAATGGAAAATGAAGTAATTCCCTGATTACAGATACTTTTGACGTTGTTATTCAAAACTGCTGACATAAACATACATACTAGTTATGCAATGCTTTTGAGTGGTATACCGTGAAATATCCCACGAGGGACTTGATTTTTCTTAGTATTCACACAAGCCTTTAGGCCAGTGTGAATACAAATAGCCTGCGTAGCAGTCGTTTCCGTTTCCTTCAAGCCAAGCGGGGTAAGCGCGCGAGGGCATTGGGATAAAAAGGAGCAAAAAATTAGGAGCGGGGGGAGGGGCAGGGAAGGAAAGGAAACGCCTGCCGCTGAGCCCAGACATTTTACCGAACGCCCCCAAATGGCTTCGCTCCCTCGGGGCCTACACTGTCACGTCAAATGTCACATGAGAACCAATCAGCGAAAACAGAATCGCGGCGGGCAACTTGTTTACTTCAAGTTGCAGTACAGTCGACTCCCGATAACTCGAACCTTCAAGGGAAATTGAAAAAGGTTCGAGTTATCGAGGGTGAAATTATGAAGAAAATTACCTGAAAGGAAAGGAAAATTGTTTCGAGTTAGCGCGAGGTTCGAGTTATCGGTAGTCGACTGTATTTTAGAAGATTTTCTCGAACTTTACGTACGTCGCTCAAGCGTAGATAAAATTACCCAAGACAAATTTTACTAATGTTTTAGAATATCAACTCATTTGCTGGAATTACAGACAGAATGAGCTTGTCCCACATGGCTAAATACTTCCTCGCGTTTCCAGGATAAAATTAATTGTATTTCGCGTAGCGTGAAATAAAACAAACTTTCAGATTGTCGTGTCATTGAGACCGCCGACAACCAGAACAAATTTTCTTAAATTTCGGCGGGATTTCGAAAAACGAATGACACCATGTTTGTTGAGACGATAATACCTACCAACAAACCAAAGCGCAATGAAAACTATATCGAAACACCCTGATATCGAACTATATTTTGATTTTGATAAACGGTTAACCGGATGTCCTTTTAGTCTATGAGTTTGATTGACAGACGATTGACCAATGGTAATACATCATTGCCTCCCGTTCGCTGACGAACGGCGTTCGGTAAAATCTCTGGGCTCAGCGGCAGGCGTTTCCTTTCCTTCCCCGCCCCTCCCCCCCGCTCGTACTTTTTTGCCCTTTTTTTCCCAATGCCCTCGCGCTTGGCTTGAAGGAAACGGAAACGACTGCTACGCAGGCTAGTATACAAAGAAAAATAAAGTCATGTGTGAGATATTCACAGTATACCACGAGAAAGCACTGCATTAAAAATTTATCCCATGCCACTCATTGAATTAACTTGCCTGGTTCCAGGAATTCAAAATTAAGGTCAAAACTGGGGTATTCTTCTTCCATGTTTTAGTTGTTGACAGCAATTTTTTTCTGAATGAAAATTTTGACCTGTCGCAGGCTCTTCAATCGATCGTTTGGCTGGAAAAATTTGTAGGCTGCGAGGAATGCTGGGAATTTTTTTATGGAATACTACACGTTGCATACTGCAGAATATGCAACAGGTTTCTGGCTTTCTGATTGGCTGTATTCTCTATGGCATGGGATAAAAAATAATTATTACACTCACCCTTCTCGGTTTGTTTCTTGTTTTGTTTTGAGTCTGGGGCAATGCCTCTTGCGGTCAAAAGCTGTACCACAAAATATACTTCAGCTGTCACATTTGGAACCAAGTTGCCTGTGTAAAGACCACAACAAACAGCTATATCATTTGTTAATCCTTTAACCCCTTATATCAAAGAACAAACTCTCCCATCTTGTCCCCATACTTTCATTAATAAAAGTACTGGGGAGAAGCTATTAAAAGATCATGAAAATTCATATCCTTAATTCTCATGACCTCATGGGTTGATTAAGCATTGATATTACAAGGAGAAATTTGATGCTGATCATTGTTAGGGCTTAAAGGGTTAAAAGTACAGTAGTGTTGTGGAAAAGGAGGCGGCTGATTACAATCATGGTCAAGTCATTAATTATTCAGAAAGAGCATGATGAAAAATGCCTACTTGCCAAAAATCAGCATCTTATTGCAATTTGGAGGCGAGATATTAGCTCTGTTATGCCATGATGACTCCGTGCAAATCTGAGACAAAATTAGAAGGATTTGTATGGAGTTATCAGGGCATAATAGAGCGAATATCTCGTCCCCAAATTGCAATAAGATGTTGATTTTTGGGAAGTAGGCATTTTTCGTCATGCTCTTTCCGAATATACTAACAAATCTCATAATTTCATAAATTTAGTTTTTGTGACATCATCACTTTAGGACTCTATATCCAATGAAGCTAAACTCAGTTGTTTAGAAGGTATAATGCAGGAACATACTTGTTATACACTTGGAATAAATTTGAGCAAGAGCATCAAGCTTATCTTGAGAGTTGACTTTGTCTTTGTCCACTTGAACAAAGTGAGGCTTTTCCTGACAAGCCAGCTTTTCGACATGCTGTTGACTCAAATCACTAGTGACCAAAATATCTGGAGAGCTATTCCCATTGATGTCCTTGTACGACGAAGGCGTTGAAAACAAACTATCATTAGTTGTGGAGTGGTTGGGTTGCCATACATTAGATGTTGTTGTCTGCTTTGGCGGTGTTATTATAAAATCTCCCAAGACGTGAAATGGTGACGATTTAATACCAGTTTGTGGGCTTGGAGTGTTTCTATTTCCCCAAGGGGAATCCCCTTTATTTTCCTTTTTTGATCTCATGAGCTTTAACATATTCCTTTCTTCCTGTAGAGAAGCTGGGCTACCATGGCCCTCCAGTGCTGGTTGCCCAGATACAAATGGTGAAGATGTGAATACTGGCGATGATTTTCCTTTCTTTCCGTCACTTTTAACTTGTGTTGGTGTAATTCGCCTTGAAGGAGTAGCCTTTTTGCTTGAAATAAGAAAAAAAAAACAATAGCAATAAAGACTTTATGATAGTAAGAAGCAAGCCTTATAAGTAGATATTGATTGGAGGAATGGAAACATAATCACTTACCCCAACAAAATTTGTAGTGATAATTATTTAAAGGACTGATTAAATGGAAATTTGGACATACAGTCGAACCTTGATTATCCGGACCTCGATTATCCGGACTATTCGATTATCCGGACTTTTTTCTTTGCTTCCAATTATTTCATGAATATTAATTAGTTGTGATCTTGAAAACTAAAAGTCGCAAAAAGCCCAATAATCCTTTCAAAAGACTGTTGAAACAGCGTATTATCCTGTGCGCTTTTCAAAATTCAAAAGTGCAACGAGACAATACCTGAACTAAAAGTTTTTATTTGTAAATACATATAGGCTGTGTAGATTTCACAATGAAAATGATGTTTCCTTTGCTGTAACCTTTTGTTTACATTTCTATCTCATTAATATTCATATTTTTCGATTATCCGGACTCTCGATTATCGGGACTATTTACCGAGGTCCCAATGAGTCCGGATAATCGAGGTTCAACTGTACTGTAAAATCCAAATTCTTCGAAACTTAGCATAGAACTAAGTTTCTTTAATCAGTCTGCATGCCAAAGGCCAAATTGTTATTGCGCCATTTTCCCAGCCAGCCCTTCAATATAATATTATTACAAGCTGACATCTTTCTGTACCTGTTAGAGCTCATTGGAGGAAAATCCTCTGGATCATCAATATTAATCTTGGGCTGTGTAACTAATGGTGACAACCTATCTCTTTCATTTGCTTGAACTTTTGGCGACTTTCTCCTGAGACGTGGCGATGATGATGGTGAAGAATACTGCTCTTGCAACTTGTCCCTTCGAGTCTGTGAGAGGGGAGTCACCGGTGACGGTGATGGGGTCTTTTGAGAAGGAAACAAATTTCCTCTTGAGGGATTCTTTGTGCCATGTTGTGATTGTTCAGTGGCAGATTTGATCCCTTTGGTTTGTGAAACTGGCGTCTTCTTGGGTGTCAACGCTGCATTTTGACGTGGAGTTAAATGGTGTGATGTTTTTTCTCGGAGGTAATTTAAGAGAAAGGGTGCTAGTTCTGCAAGATTGGGTTGGTTTAGCCTTTGGTTTTCTCTACTAACATCCTGCAGGTAGGAAAGTATAATTATCTAAACATGAAAGCAAGAGAAAATTGAAAGAACTTCCTCTCCAAGATAAACACTTTTCTTTGATTTACAGTATAGAGCTGGAAGGTATACAACACTACTTCGATTTCAGGTAAAATCATTACCCAGGAAGGGAGAGGCTGAAACCTGGAGGCATACATGTAGAAACCAAGGGTCACCTTGTACAATAAAATTTAATTATTATTGATCGATGTATTTTTTCAGTCAGTAACAAAGGCATGCTTAGAAAAAGAAAATCCGAGTTCTCAGGAGTTGGTTCCCATGACCTCCCAGTATGCTTGTGTCAATGAATGAAAAAATACATCTACCATATATTCACCAGGCTTAAAACACATTAAACATCACATCAATTTTCTTTTACAATAAGTATTATTATCCCTCAAATTAGATCAGGAAAATCTTTGATTATGCATTGTTGAACATGTAAGTTTCCAATTTATAGATTTTTAAGAGTTTAAGATTTCGTGGAAATGACCTGAATCAAATCTGAATTTGTACTCCTAAAAAACCCAGGAAAGAGAAAATCGAGATTCTATTCAACCCTCTCCTCCCTCACTTTGACGTCCCAGCCCTCCCTAGAAAGTTTAATTCAAACACAAACACGCCTCCCTTCACAGTTCCCGAGATTGCTGATTTGAAAGCTTTTGCTTTAAAAGATTCCTATCAAACAAACGACAACATGTCAGCCTTGATTATTTGCGTTTGCCCAAAGGAGTACCCAAATTAAAGCCTTGCTATCACTGAACTAATAACGTACGCTCAAAATTGGACACGAAATGCCAAGAATGGAATTTCTCTGAAGATACGAAATGTCCAAGCATCTTACCTGCTTGCGATCAATTTGAGAAGTGTCCTCTAAATCTCGTAATGTTATTTCCCCTTCTAAAATCTTGGTCAAAATAGCAGCCATTCCTCCATGTTCATTTCAAATCCACCGCGTTCATTTGTCGTGCGCAAGATCCGGGAAATGGACAGTGCAAGCTTTCGCGGGAAAATTTAACCAATCAGAAGGCTTTCTATTATGTTCCAAACCAAGTATAAATTTATTTCATTCATTTCGCTTCGTATTCGTACGTTGTTGATGATTTCTCGATCCGTGTTGAGTTCTTTGACCTAGGGACTTTCAGTAGAAGATGCCTAAAAGAAACTTCCCTTTCGACGGAACCTCCCCGCTGCAGCTTAAGACTCATATCAATGCTTTTCAATTCGAAAAAGCGAATGATATGGACAAAGTTTACGGTGAGTGTACATTACGTGTCGCGTCGTCTTCGTTTGCAGTTTTTGAACGTAGTTCTCTTGTGAAAAACTTAAGAGTGATAACTCAAATGAAAGCTAGTAAACTACATCTGTGTACTTCAAGCAGTGCCGTTCGTGTTTCGATCGTGTCCGCATGAGAATAATATTTTGGGTTTTTCTCATTGAAAAATTATGGCAATGGTCACTGGACCTCACTCAACCTCGGTTTTCTCGATAAACAATCTAACCATCTTAATGTCGACATCTTTACAGCAAGAACTCAAAAACTGATGCACCAAGGAGCCCTTCGCCTCCAAAAGGCCCAGGCAAACCAGAACCACGACGTGCAAACGGAACAAGCTTTCAAATGCCAAAGCTGTATGCAGTCCAAGTGTGGCGTTCGTGTGATGTGCATCTTCTGTGA
This sequence comes from Pavona decussata, assembly GCF_977016875.1. Classification (NCBI taxonomy): domain Eukaryota; kingdom Metazoa; phylum Cnidaria; class Anthozoa; order Scleractinia; family Agariciidae; genus Pavona; species Pavona decussata. The sequence goes on from NW_028145484.1 coordinate 1,939,190, forward strand.
AAGGCACTCCTGTACAGATTGCAGCCGGCAGTGCGCACATTGTGCTGGAATTTTTTGCAGTTTGTGCTCCATTGCTAAGTAAGTGGATTTTTCTTGGTGCATTGTCAGCCAGATAAATACTTTTGGTGCAAGTGAGCCAGCTCGATCAAAATGCTATTTCTCTTTACTGGTTTCCATGGTGAGTCCACCAAAGTGTGCCCTAAAGAAGGTTTTCATTAGACTGCTTACAATCCCCCTTTTCTCATAAGATCTGTTGAGTGTTAATCAATCTGTCAAGCGCAAGCTACAAGAGTGGTATGAATGAGAAGGGATTGCTGCTTTCATCCAGTACCAATCCTCCTCGACAGCTTCCCTCTTTGTCCCTTGGGGAACCCAAACAACCAAACACACCCCTATGGGGGTGGGGGAACAGAGTGATGAGTTTGGGTCCCCAGACAAAGACAAAAAAGAATGGGAGACTTTGGGTGTTAACTGTTTTCCAAAATTTCCCCGAAATTCTGGTTGGGATGTAAATGGAACAAAATCTTTTGGCTTGTTCCACTGGAAAATTCTGGGACGAACAGAAGTTCTGAAAAGGTAGTCCCGTTTTCCCGGTTGAGACACTCTGAGATGTTCCAAGATATTCTCCCTGAACAGAAACTCCCAACCAAAATTTCCTTAAATTTTGGGTACATGATTAGCAACTTTATTTTGATTATGACTGGTTACTTTTCTTATGAAGATGTTTGCAAAGCAAATTACAGCCCTGGGTAACAGGAACAAAACAACTCATAGTATTAACTTATGTTTAATTTATGTTTGTTTTTATTTTACATGCAGCTATGACGAGAGATGCGAAAGGTACTTTTGCCTTGGATGCTCAGGACGTTAGATCTGCAGAGTCATGCTGCTGGATATGTTGTCTTCGGAATTGTTAATATTTATGTACAAATGTTGTTTGTAAAGAATTTAGAGAAAACTATTGTACTGTAAATGTATATGTATTTAGTATACTTGAGATATTAAAGCTTCTATAAAAAGATAGAGTCAAGGTTTCTAAGCAAGAAGCTTACCAAGGAGGAAGGAGTGGTACTGTAACTTGAGTTTGAAAGTTGTGAGACGAAATGCAAAGTAATACTTATGACCAGGGGCCAATTTAATAAAACGATTTACACTTGTAACTTACAATCTGGACCCTTGTTATTGAACGCTCATGCACCACATGAGTCCACTTAACATTGTTAGAAGTCTTTACCAATGAGTTTTGAATTCGTTTCTGAACTAATCATTGGATTAGTTTTCCTGTAGGCTTGTCAAACTAACTGCCCAGCTGGTAAACTACAAGTGTAAAAGTTTTATTGAATTGACCCCAGAACAAAAATCATCCACATTTTTTCCGAGTATTCACAAAATACTTGGAAAGATAAGCGCAATCAATGCTGATTTTATTATTTGCTCAAACGCATTAACTGTATTTGCCTTTGTTATAAACCTCCCCAAAATGCACCCCTAAATATCCTGTACACCTCACCATATTGAACTTCGAACATACAGTACATGCATTATTATTTTGCTCGTTGAGATACTTTGTCGCTGAGTATCTAGCAAGCTATTTAGTTATAAAGTGACCCTCAATGCGAATTGATGTTGATATTTATGCAGTTGCTAATTAACATTATGTAATAAAAGCCTAAAATCAAATTTGTTCAGAAATTTTCAACATTATGCAAAGTACTATTGATTAATTTTGTAAGCTTAATAAATTTTTCATAACTTGTAATTTGATTATTTATGCTTTGCTTATAATAATTATGTCATGATTGTCTGCTTCCTACAGTTATATAATTCATTCATCTGTTTAAATAAATTGTTGTTATGCATTTTGTGTGTATTGATGTTTGTGTGCAGTAAATTTTTCCCCAAATCTGAAAAGCACTTTGATCTATTGAAGCCTGGAGGGAAGTACTTGGATATATAATATTTGTAGATGGGGAGTTACAAAGGCCCCATTAAGCTGAAACTGGACCCTGGCCAAGAACTTATACTAACTGTCATTCTTAAATCTTTGCTGAATTCCCTCCCTACCAAAATCTGTCTGCCCCCCCACCCCCACCCCCACCCCCCCCCCCCCCCAAAAAAAATTCTTCAGGGATATAACCTCCGAAAAAGTCCTCAATCACCTAGTTTTTTAACCTGAAAATGTCTTTCTACCTCTATGCCCCAGGAATTGAAGGCTTTGTCTAGAAAACGTTGCACTGGTGATAACAGATTTATTTATTACAATAATATTCATTGCAACAGTAAAATATGAATCAAAAAAAAAAGGAAGCCATAAGAGTCTAGAACCCTGGCCCATTGAAAATAAGCCACAACGAATAACAACATCGCAGAGTACATGAAAGAATGAGTAATACTAATTATAACGATAACATAAAAATAATCTCAACGTTGCAGAATAAGAATTAATAATTATAATCATCATCATCAAAATTTAAAATATTAATTCTCTGTTTATTTGGAAATAAAGCCTTCTCCTGGCATTCAATCTGAGGGGTAGTTTAGACAGAAAAAATCGTTGTTCCTTTGCACCCCACTGGCGTGGTTGCGTCCACGATTTCAGGTGCATGCTTCAAAATCTGGAGTGGAGAGAACCATTTCAGCCTCGGAGCATTAAAATTTCGTATCCTTTGAAGCAAAAGGGCTCAATTATTTATTGCCATATTCGATTTTTCTGATCCTTTTTTTTCTTCCTCGTGTGTCCTGAAAAACACATTTTGACAGATAAACCTTGATACCGTGTAGCATGAAAATTTTGCGGGTTCTAATTTTTGCGAATTTTGCGGATTGACCTCGATCCGCAAAAATTAGTTCCCGCAGAATAAAACACCCGCAAAATAAAACGCCGCAAAAATTAACTCCCTTCAGTCAAATTAACAACTCCACTTTTAATAGATCTTAGCCATTGGAGTGATATACACTGGACTTAAGAAGACCAACCATGCTCTAGTGGCGCTTCTGCGGCGGCCTGCACAGAAGTTATTTCAACTCTTGAAACTTCAACTGAACAAGAGTGTTATTATCATCGACTGAGTCTGCCTCATTGTGTTACACTAGGGCAAAGTTTTTGCATTTGAGCAGGCCGCTCCCAGTTAGGTCTCAAAGTTGTATACTTGCTACATCTTTCACTCGAAAGCCCCATCTGTATGCCTAGAAAGGTTTCAGCTACGGGTAATTCAAACATTCATACAGCTTTCTTATAAAATAATATAGTGTTTGGTTGTGCATAGTAGGTCAGGTAGGCTTTTTGTTTTGTTTCGTTGTTGTTCAGTCCCTTTACGCAGTAAGGAATTACAGTGGTATGTCTCTGATATGTATGTAGAGTGAACTGTGACTCAACATACCGTACAATAAAAGTTAAAAGTATTAAGGTTTCTTCCACTTAAATGTTCCGCTGCTTGAACCGGAGCATCGCAAAAATTAGTTCCCAGCAAAAATTTCAGTCATCTCGAACCGTAAAAATTTGTTCCCGCAAACCACAAAAACTCGCCAATCCGCAAAATAAAACTCCCGCAAAATTTTCGTGCTACACGGTAACTTAATTAACTTTTCATGCACTCCGGCTGAAGCCTGGGAACAAACGTTACCGGAAGTTGTGGAATCTTCTAGCAGCTTCTAGGACCTGACTTCCGGTTAAGGTTCGAAAACACTGACTCACTGTGCTATTAAAAGCAGATTTTAGTGGAATGTTCTCGAAAACTACATTCATTTTCCTTAAAAAAAGGAAAGTGATGTAATATAGGGGTATAAAATAGAATGCTCCGAGCGGCCCGATTAAACCATTTTTGTTCAAGCTGCCATAGAAGACATTGTACAAGATTTATATTACGTTTATTATTAAACCTGCTACAAGAGTGATGGAGTCGATAGAGACAGGTTTGTGCGAGAATTGCAAGAGACAAGTTCCTGTCTCGAATTTCCAAATGCATGTTATTCACTGCAGAAGAAATATCCAGCTTTGCCCCTTGTGTGGAGAAGGAGTATCACGAAAAGAAGAGAAAAGTCATTTTGAGGACTATCACGCGGAGATTGACTGTGAGCAATGTGGACAGAAAATCACGAGAATGGAAGAGGGGATTCACTTGGAAAACAAATGCGGCAAACGGCTGATTCCGTGTCAGTTCTGCAAGATTTCACTACCGCGAGAGAGGATGGAAGAGCACGAGGAATTCTGCGGATCGAGGACGGAGTTGTGTCAAAAATGCAGCTGTTACGTCTTGATAAGATATATTCAAAGCCACGAGAAATCCTGCGATGGAGTACCAACGCTACCTTGTGAATTCTGCGGTGTGATGTTACCGTATGACCGACTCGATGCTCATCAACGCCAGTGTTTGGACGAAAGAGAAGGCCTTCATGATGGTGTACCTCTTCTAGTTGAAGGAGATGATGGTTTATTTCACGAAATTGGAGCGGCGACATCGACTACAGCGAACAATCACGAAAGAGCCCAAACCGGAAGTGAAAAGCGTAATTTCTCCCGCTCGGTCTCGCATGAAACAAGCGCGGACACTGAAGAGAATGAAAATATTGTTGCTTTGCCCTGTGAAATTTGCGGAGAACTTTGCCCTTCTGATCGACTGATGGAACATCAAGAAGAATGCGGCCATGAAAGTGAAAGCGATCTCGACCACGAATTTTCGACTTCCGGCAGGCAGGAACCTAATGGATCTATGGGGGTGCAGACAAATCGCCAGCCTTCAAGCATGGAAGGTGGAAATCCTTTCCATTCTTTTATCACAGAGAGTTCTATGCATGACGTGCTTGGAAATCTTTTTCAACAAGGTGTATTTGGAGGCCTTGAAGAAAGAATGCGGACATTTGCAATGATGAGCAGGGATCTTTGGCCTAGTATGCATTGACTGGAACAATATCCTACAATTTAGTTAAACAATCCATTATATTAAAAATCCACTTTTATTTGCTGTACAAACTTGTATGCCAGTGGATGGAATCACGAACTGAACATTTGTTGTTTATTTTTCTGTATTTTGTATAATGAATTAATTTGCATGCCATTTCTTGAGCATGTAATTAGAAAGGTTAGAACTACTAACAAAGAATCATTTGATCCTCGTCCTGAAAGACCCAATCCAACAACACCTGAAATGACATGTTTGCCTGACTTATATTTAAATGATAAGTAATCCATTTAAAAATAAAAAAAATAAAAACAATTGATGTCACATCACTGTTTAAAAGCATGACATAGAAATGTTTTTTGCCCACGTCCACTCTTCTTTCTATTCCTTTTTACTTTTTTACTTTCTGTTCAAGTTGTTGGGCGTTTTTTATTTTTCAGTATTTATTTTTTTGTTAATTTTCATCTTTAACTCAAGTTGGTGCGCTGAAGATTCGAAAACGCAGTTTTCATTGGGAAGAAAATTTATGGTGGACAATAAAAACCATAAGAGTTTTTCTGTCTCGGCACGCAAAGGGTGATACCGGTGGTCCCTTTGAAATTTGATCTTCTTAAAACCAGTAGCATAATTCAGCCCTCGAAGTTTCGCTTGTCGTTGTCGGGCTAACAAGTTTTTCAATTCCGAGCGGCAACTATGTCAGCACTGACAGTCCCTCGACGAAAACACTCTTTTTTTTTAAATCTACACTGCTATATTCTCTTTGTCTACTATCATTTCTATCAGCTTCCCTTCAACAGTAACAAACACATTTTGCCACCTCTGTGGCCCACCACGTCCTCGAGAAAGAACCCTGGATTATTTTTTTCTCACGATCGACTCCAGGGCGCCACTTTTGCGCGAACTTTGTTTCGGAGCGAGACTAGGTCGAGCGCGCTCTCAAAACATGGCAGTAAATAAAGTTGAGTGGTTGATGCAGAAAAAGCATTACCACAACCAAACGGTGCAAAAATTTCCATTTTGTAAGATGAACATTTCTATATGATTTTGAAGCTCTAGGTACTTAACAACGGGTTTCAATTTGTGAGCAAACGCCTACTTTTTTCAAAATAATACGAACTTGTTCAAATTGCGAATCTTTAGTGTTAAATTTATATACTTAAACGCATGGAGATCTTGTAACTTGCATTCGCTTTCTCAACCGCCGGCTGTAACCAATGTCACTCCCCTCTCATCGTGATGACTTCAAGGGTCACGAGATGGGAAAAGAAAAGGGAAACTCCCGGCTTAAAAGGGGCAGTGTCACTATGAAAAGCCGAGAAACGCACTTGTTTCAATGCAATCTTTGAAATAAATGGATTGCAACTTGAAGAAGTTGGCCAACTTAACGTTTTCAAGTTCTTCCTGAGTATCTTAGAAAAGTCACTAAAAACTGATTATAGTTTGTTCTTCGGACAAGAAAAACCTTAATATTTTGTCCCGGTGTTAATTGTGAGAGCAATTTCATGTGAACATTTTCTTTGTCAAATATTTCAGCAGTTTTGATCAAAATACAGCAAAATCGCCATGACAGTGCCCCTTTAAACTTTGGTGTTCTTTGATATGTACTTATGGATATTTATTGCGCGTCTGATAAATCAAAATTATAACAAAGCATAGCATAATATACGCGGTTAACCTTTACCGAAATGGTTATTCTTTAGAGATTCTCTTGCTTTCCTTATTTTTCTTTTCCTTATTCGGCTTTTCGTTGCTACTTTTGACCAAGGAGAATGCCCAAGACTACAATTGCATTCGAGGAACGAGAACGCATCCTAATTTCGTTTCTGTCGCTATGTACAGCGAGGAAATTTTGAGATTTTGTCCTCCCATCCAAGTTTTTTCAGGGGCTTTGGACCGCGTTGTCGCCCACCTCGTTTTCGTGCTTGTTTTTCTAGCTACGCCATTCGTGTTTTATAAGCAAACGATCGCGTTTCATAGTAAAAGTCTGCATTTGGCAGGTTAGTTTACCTTTGGATTAAACATAATGTTATTGGAAATCCTTTCTCTCAGAGACGTGTGTGCGACTCCTGCTGGATATTTTTGCACCTACCTCAGCAAAACACGAACTAAACTCGATTGAGTTTGTGTAACGCGGCCAGCAGACTGTTCGTCTCACAACCCAAGCTCAGAGGCTTAACTGTGTTCCTTTTACTCTTACGAACAAGGACATCTACCGGATCATTTGCGATGAACAATTCGTTAGCAATTTCAATTCTTTGAAATCATGAGGTTTATATAAATGTTTTATTTATGCTTGTACAAGGCTTTCAATATGCTAATTAGATCTCAACATTCAAAATGTTTATCGCTTCATAGCGGCGGGATTTTCCCGTAATGTCTTTTGCTTTATAGCAGCGGGATTTTCGAGTAAGGTATAAAAATAACTTTCTTGTTGCTAGCAAATAGTAGTAGCAAGTAAAAATAAATACTATACCGTCTACGGTAATATTTTCATCTCTCTGAATTCATGAATTCGACAGGGCCCGGTTTTTCGAAAGCCGATTAACACTAATATAAATCCCCGATTAAAAGTTAACCGAGGTTTCCAGCTCGATCGTTAAAAATGTTTCTAAAATCAAATTTTACCTTAAATGATAAAGAAAAGTACACGTCAAAATTCAAGGGCAAAAATCTTTTGTAAAAATGCTTATTGATTAGTAATTAAACTCGAATCAAAGTTCACGTTAAAGGCTGGTTTCCATATGATCGCGGATCGCAGATCGCAATAAGGTCTGCGATCGTCTGCGATCATATGGAAACATAATTCTGCGATCGTCTGCGATCCTGCGATCACGATCGCAGACGATCGCAGAAGATAAAGTGGTTTCCAAAAGATCGCGGATCGCAGATCGCAATGAGGTCTGCGATCGTCTGCAATTATATGGAAACATACTTCTGCGATCGTCTGCGATCCTGCGATCACGATCGCAGACGATCGCAGAAGATAGAACCATGTTCTGTCTCCTGCGATCGTCTGATCGTAGAAGTATGTTTCCATATGATCGCAGACCTCATTGCGATCTGCGATCCGCGATCATATGGAAACCAGCCTTAACCCAGGATTAGGTTAACCGGGCTTTGAACAACTGGGCCCGGGTTGACAATATGCTATATCTGAACATTCAAAATGTTTATCGCTTTTTAGCGGCGGGATTTTCGCGTAAAGTATAAAATATACCTTTCTAGTAGCTAGTAAATAGTAAGATTAGAAGCAAGTGTAAATAAATAGTAGATCGTCTACGGTAGCGTTTTTATCTCTACGTGTTATATCAGTTTTTTAATATATGCTTGTACACACAGAACAAAAATGCAAGACTTTGCTAATAAGATCTCAACATTTAAAATGTTTCTCGCTTCATAGCAGCGGGTTTTTCGCGTAGCGTATAAATAAATAAAATTTTCTTGTTGCTAGTAATATAAACAGTAGTAGCAAGTAGAAATAAAAAGTATACCGTCTTGTATTAAAGTAGTTCCTCAATGATTAAAAACGTCACGAAAACATTCTGCAAGTGTCACGCAACCAATATAATTTTTCTCTGTTAGGTCCGTCACTGACTCGTCGTTGCTTCAGGGTGAAAGAGTGAAATGATCCTCCATGCTCCAGATTTTTCTTCACCCTAAAAATAAGATTTTTGTTTGCCCATTAACTTTTTTTTATTCAGGTTGTGTGAGCAGCAGCAGAACTGTGGTTAAGGAAACTTCAAATATTCTGTGAAGATGATGATTAGTATATGTAATCAAATGGTGACGAGTGAAATTATTTCCTAATTTCATGAGTATATCATTTGATTACCAAATTACGCTCACAATCGTGGTCGGCTTCGTCTTGTTTACATATGCACGCAAAAAACCGCTAGAGTACGTGTACTTTATCCAACTGCTCAGGACGAACCGTCTCAGGGTTTTTCTCAAGGCCACTTTCATCACTCCACTCTCAAAAACCTTCACCCAGTTAATTGTGCTCTTTCGCATATTTAGGTTTTCTGCAGCGTCTTTTAATGCCTTAACTTCTTTCATCCGTAACATCTTTAAACCTGGACGCCATCTTGGCACTGAGATATAGGAAACGTTACCGTACCAAGTTTGTAATTTCACATCTGAAATTATAACTGAAACGCTGAAATTTCGCGCCAAAATTAAGGAGTAATTTGTCACCCATGATACTATAATTTGCAAGAAAGAAATGCTACGTAAAAATAAAATAAAAAAAACTTAAAACGAATTAAGTCAAATTAAAGTTTGTGCTATTTTTACGAATCGAACGCACTCTAATAATCTGTGATTACTACTAGTATATTTTAATAAATTATTTAAAAATGTCTCTCGGCTATGCATTCAGCATCACGTGCAAAACTATATTAAACCTTGCAGGTAGTCAAGAGCGAGTTTTAGCAGTACGGGAAAGCAGGGGGGGGGGGGGGTGAAAAGAGAGCGAAAAGGAAGGCCCACCCCCAATAAAACCCCCTAGATCGACAGTTTATCCGCTATTCTGATAAGTGGAGCATAGCTACATTGCACGTTAATTCTAAACAGAGAAAACAATAATTGCGCCAAACTATATGTGCCGGCTTAAGGCCGAAATAAACCCAAACTAAACTGCCGTGGGAAAGATTACCAAAATATAAAAAGAATTAGATAAGAGTACACCAAATTTACAATCTCTTACTTAACAACGCCGTTCGTCATGTTCCCGGGGTCTCGCTCGATTTTCAGTCCATTGATTGGTACTGAGTCTGCCTCTTTGCTCTCGAAGCGTCCTGTCCGCCGCCACTCCGCGGTCCCCTATTTCCTCAACTGGAAAGCGGGCTGGGAAGCCCTGTCTTCGTTCATAGTCTGCCATCACAGCTGAGTACATCTTGACCACATAGTACAGTACAAAAAATATTAAGATGAGTGAAGCGACACTGATCAGGTCGGTTGTCATGGTAAACATTTTTCTCTCTTCCTCGTTACCAAGGCGAAATAATACCGAGGCGGTTAAATTAAATTGAACAATGTGACGTAATGTGATATTTCCGCAATCAGAGCACAGTTATTCTTCGATAAAAGCTCTCAGGCAGATATTCAATGAAAAATTGAATTTCTTTAGCTACAATTTAGAATTTCGCTCAATCCCCGCGAAAGGTGTGAGCGAAGGCGGTGCAGAAGCCAAATCCCTCACCAGCCACGAAACGCTGCAAATTTATGACAGTACGCGGGCGCCAAAATAATCAGGTGCAAGACTGCAGATTTCACGGTCAGGGAAATATTTTCTTTCTCGTGACTCACCTCTCGTTCTGGGAAAGCCCCGCGAACGCACCCTGATACGCAAATAATGTATATCAAGAATCTCTTGGGTAACGCCACGGCCACGCGAGCGATTTTTTGCTCGCGCAGGTGATGCGATATTTTTAAATTTTGTCGCGTCGCCAGCGCGAGAGGGTGGCTACACGAGTGACAAATTCTAGCGAGTTTGGCGACAAGTAGCCCTTTTGACGGTTAATGTTTTTCATTTGCATCATGTTATCCAATGTGGATGCGAGGCAATTTCGGGCTAAAACGACAAAATAGCCCGAAATTGCCTCACATACATGCTAGATTTCATTGTAATTCAAATGAGCAGAGTTAACCGTGAAAAGGGCTATTGAAAGCCGCGTGAATCGCATACTTCAGGAGACCTGGCGCTATGAACAGACATGGCGGACGGCTCTTTCGGAAGAGGATATTGTTTTATCGCCTATTTGCATTCTTCTTCTTGACGATAAAAAGCAAACGAAGGAAGAAGAAAATTAAGAAAAGGTCAATGTGGGTACGTCGGTAGCTCGCAAAGAGTAAGGAACAAGGATTTTACCATCAACTTCTGACGGAAATTTCAGTCGTTGATAACCCGGCGTTTCCCGAGCTATTGCGGATGGCGAGGCTTAGTTGCAGGGTGGCTACCCGGGCGCTATCTCTTTGATTTTGTCGCGAAAATTTCAATTCTGGCGACTTTTTTCTTGCGATTTTTTCACCTGTCGCGTCGCAAGTTCGAGGGTGGCTACACGTGCGATTTTCATCTCGCGCTGGCGACGCGACAAAATTTGAAAAAATCGCGCGCGAGCAAAAAATCGCTCGTGTGGCCGCGGCTTAAAGAGAACGCGCAAAATAACAATAATAATTTTATATATATATTCGATGGTTTTTACTCGTTCTACGCGCGAACATTTCGCTTATTGCTCGCATTTCGCAAAATATCCACGCGAATTAATATGTAAAACAATCGAATAAGATATATATATACATTTAGTGTAAATCTACTAGTGTTCTATCACGAATGCCGTTCTCTGATTTGGCTACGCTTCTCACTATCTATTCTGTGATAGATAGTGAGTAGCGGTTTTCAACGTAACAAAGTGGCGGCCGCTTCCTCGCGTTTTTGGAGTGTCTGCGATGAGGATATAGATAATTTACTTGTTTAGTTTTGAACGACTAGTAGATTTATACTAAAACAACTAGGTTATTCACTCTCAGTTTCTATGCATGATAGCTACCCTCATCAGCTATCACGCGATAGAAATCTCGAGCTCTAATTGTTAAATGTATATTATACACCGTAGACCATATTAGGAAGTTTAAGAAACAAGGGCGGCAACGGTAACGAGAACGCCACAAGACAACGTGCTTTGCACGTGCGTTTTTCCATTTTGGTACATTTCTTTGTCGTCCTCTGCAAAACAACAACGTAAAATGACCAAATGTTAGGTTTTCTCGAGAACGGAAGCGTATGACGCAAAATCTTCTTTATTTTTCTTACTTTGACGTCGTTCATCGCCAGCATTTTCTAAGTTAAACAAATTAAATGATTGCGAAAGAGTAACAAAGACGAGAAGTTATATTTTTAAATGGCGTTCTCGTTACTGTTGCCGTCCTAGTTTCTTAAACTCCCGCCTATTGTATACGGTCGGCCATCGCGCATTTGGGGTATTACGTATGGTTCTAAAATAGCCGACTCGGTCACAGGGCACAGAGGAATCGAATTTGATGTAAATTTTTGCTAAATTCCTCAGAAAGTTGCAGCACAAACCGATATTGTTGATTTTTAAATAAAAAAAAAAAAATACAAGAACGTGAACTAACAAAGCGTCATGAGATCATCACGCACCAGTTCTGGAAGAAACGAAAACAATAGGTCTTATCACGGTTTTAAGTAGGCAAACAGTCTTGAAATAACAGTGTTTGTATGGAAATGCGATGACAAATAATTCTCATAAAACATCACTTCTGAAAAATTCATGATTTGGAAACTTTTGGCCCTTGGAAAAGGAGTTTAAGACAAAAAATGGAGGGATGTAGCTGTGCCAGAAAGCGTCCAGTCGTGTTTTGAACTTTCCATACATTTCCCTAGTATGATACATTTCCCTAAAAATAGTTCGGCGAACTATTTTTAGTAGCAGTCACGGCTGTTTCCGGTGGTGCGATGTATTTGTCTCAATGGATTTTCTGTCGGATCGCATTTCATAACAATTTTCGCTGCAACCAAATTCAAGATGGCGGACAAGTGCGAGGTAAGTACATACGATTTTTTTTAATTTCGTGCCGTAATCTTTTTCTTTGTCGTTTTTGCAACTCTAAAGTCGTAAAAGGGCATATTGCCAAAATGAAAATGGTCAGAGTTCGCTTCCTCTTCTCGTAAGTCTGCCCTTTTTAGTTTTATTTTAGTTTAATCACGGGTCAATCGAAGAGAGGCTTATCCTGTTCATGGAGATTGTGAGAGGTTCAAACTCTCGCTCTCGCTTGGCCTGAAAGTCTTGCGCTCTCCTCGACTTTGAACGTGCTCAAATTTGTCATGAGATTCTACGAGAGTTTTCTCTAACGCATAATGAAATGAACGCGTCACTTGCAACGGGCTTTCGATAACTCTCGTTCTCGTTTGGTCCAAGTTGATGATAGTCGAATACTCTCATAAGTCATTTCTCATCAACTCCTACACGTTTGGCCCGGGCTTAAGTTGTGTGTTTTCTTTCTTTAAGGTTACTGTATACCTTCAGCAATGTCTTCAGAGGTGTCTCGCGTCCAATCGATGTAAGGCGTCCGGTTTAAACTGTAGATACCTGTATGTATGTATGTATGTATGTATGTATGTACGTACGTACGTACGTACGTACGTACGTACGTACGTACGTACGTACGTACGTACGTATGTACGTATGTATGTATGTATGTATGTATGTATGTATGTATGTATGTATGTATGTATGTATGTATGTATGTATGTATGTATGTATGTATGTATGTATGTATGTATGTATGTATGTATGTAAATTTAAGATAGAAAATGTAACACAGTTACTCGAGTTTCACGCACTAAGCGATCATCAGACTGTACCGTTGGAGTTTCTCGAGTTTAAGTTTAAGGAGGGCGGTTGGAGCGATCTTGCTTCTGATTGGCTGCGTAGAATTTATTTTCATGCCTGCATTTTGTAATTAACTCAGATCGTTATTGAGGAGGGTAGATTTGTCAGCAGATACGATGCAGAGCTTCTCAGATAAGCACAAATTGCAGCGCGAGGGATGTCCGTGATATGGATTTGCTCGTTTGATAATGGACCATTTGATCGTGTAAGCGGTGCCATTATCCTTCTGGTCCCAGATGTATTTGGAGAGAACAGTGTCATGTGAATGTTTGCGGTGGTTGGAGGAAAGCTTGTGGTTGTTATATCGCGTTTTGAAAGTATGCTCCGTCATTCCTATATAAATCTTATTATCGCCGGATGTGGTGGTGACGTCTGCCCTGTAAACGATACCGCTTGCAAGACACGCGCCATCGAGAGGGCAAACCGTGGGTCAAGAAAGGGGATTCCCCTATGTTTGATGTCGCAATGGGCTGTTATGATGGCGCAGAGGTCTGTGAGCTGGTGGGTCTATACATACTGCACAAACTAACATCCACCTACACTAACGGAAGCATTGGCCTATACAGAGATGACGGTCTGGCAGTATTCAAGAATATGAGCGCCAGATCTCTTGACAAGGCGAGGAAAGATTTCTCTAAGATCCTGGGCGAGTTAGGCCTGCAAATAACAGCACAATCCAACCTCAAGATCGTGAACTACCTTGATGTAACATTAAACCTTACCACCGCAAAGTATTATCCATATAGAAAACCAGATAACAACCTGCTCTACATTAACGCGAAATCCAACCACCCTCCTTCCATCATCAAACACCCTCCAGCTTCCATAAGCACCAGAATCTCAAGCTTGTCATGCGACTCTGATGAATTCAACAAAGCCTCGCAGACCTACAATGATGCCCTCAAAACCAGCGGCTACCATGAGAATCTTCGATATGTACATATCGAAAACCGGAATAATAACAGAAGCAAGAACAGACCGAGAAATATCATTTGGTTTAACCCACCTTACAGTGAAAATGTCCAGACAAATGTTGCAAGATCGCTCCTCTCCTTGATCGATAAACATTTCCCTAAAGCACACATCCTCCACTAGCTGTTCAACAGGAACAATGTGAAAGTCAGCTATAGCTGCACGAGTAACATGGCAAACATCATCAAGCGCCACAACGCAAAGATACTGAGGAACAACAACAATGAGCCTGACAAATGCAACTGCAGGAAGAAAGACCTTTGCCCTCTCGATGGCGCGTGTCTTGCAAGCGGTATCGTTTACAGGGCAGACGTCACCACCACATCCGGCGATAATAAGATTTATATAGGAATGACGGAGCATACTTTCAAAACGCGATATAACGGGTGTGTTTTCACGAGCGATTTTTCAAGTCGCTTAGCGAGTGACAACCGGAAATCTCGTGAAAACAGTTGCTTTTCCAACTCGCTTAAAGTTAAGCGAGTCGGCAAACTTCAATGCAATTGTCATTAAATTTAAGCCACCAAACCAGGTAGCTTAAGCGACTCGGCAATTAATTTCCGCCAATGAGAAAGAGCTTGCGGTCATTTATCTGATAAGCTTGTCAAATCGTAAAAAGAACACGCCTTTTATTTTTATGCCTCCCGTGCAACAACATGAATAATTTTCCGTACCACGATCTCTCTTCTTCAAATGATCCAAGGGCAAGCCATTCAAGGTAAGTTTCCTTCCTTTCAACATTGGAGATGCAAAGCATTCACTTAACGAAACAAATATTTGCTATAGGTCTCGCTTCGTTGTTCCTCAAGTGAGCGATCATGGTGATCATTTTCCCGATGCCACACGCCGACCCTATATTTTTCCTGCGTGGCAAAGTCAACTGTGGGTTCCTCAACCAGAATTATTCTCGCGACCTGTTTCGCCGGCGAATTCACAAGTTATCACACCCGTGTCCCAGTACCAAAGTGCAAGTGTTGCAAGTGAAGTGGATTCCAGCAAAGGAAACAACGTTAACGCTGGTGCCAAAGGTCGCTCAGCTAACTGGTCGGATGCGGAGATCCGATTTCTGATAGCTATTTGGAAAGATCACCATCCCATCAGCAAGAGACACAACTCTGCTGTTTGGGAATCCATTGCAAAACAGCTTAATACGCTATTGAGGGAACAGGAGCTCACGTCCATTCGCACAGCATCCCAGTGCAAGGCTAAAATGAAGAATCTAGAAGACGAATATAAACGTGTGAAAGATCACAACAGCAGAAGCGGGAACGATCGAGAAACTTTCACCTATTATGAAGATTTAAATGAAATACTGGGTTGTCGCGCCAAAATTACGCCGAAAACCGTTGTTGAATGCGGGTTTGAAGACGACAATCTGCCCTCAAATATTTCCCCCTCAAGTTCTGTGAGGAAATCTACCTCCCCAACTCCTGGACCATCAGACGAGCTATCAGAATTCAGTGACGAGAATGAAGTCGAAGAGGATCAGTCACTTTCAGCGGCGCTTTTTAGGCGTAAACCAGATACATGCAAGCGTAAGAAAGCCTTGGCTCGTACGCCGACTTCATCCAAACAACAAGGGAAAAAATCTGCCGAATCTAGTGGGGATGAAGATCTCGCATTTTCTGAGTCGCTTTTCTTCAAACGAAAACCTGGAACCAAGGCCGGTAAAGAAGCACCTGGTACCTCAAAGCAGCCTTCCGTTAAAAGGAGGAAAAATAAAGAAACCAATGGCCAGAGCTCCGGTAGCACCGAGTATTTTGCCTTTCTAAACGAAAGCCAAAAACGTGACCACGAATTTTTTGAACGGCTGGCTGAAAAGGAGGCGGAAAGGGAATTAAAAAGCCAGCAGATGATGTTCTCAATGGTCAAGGAAGTAGCCAAAATTTTCAAGGGAGATTAGAGAGCCCTTAGAACTATTTCTTTGTATGGACCAGACCGATTTCATAAACTGAAGCAGGCAAACGTTTCTTTATTTTTAAAAATGTTTCGTTTAGAGAAGAATAATACAAACTAGTGATAAAACATTAACCACGCTGAATTATATTACAACTTAATTTTTGCTTGAAAATTTTTGTCATCAAATAAAACATTTTCGTATGTTAAAATTCAAATTAAAAATTTGCTTGCAGTCTGAGGCACCAAAACCGGTCACGATTTAAGATTGACAAGCCAAATAATTCTCTTAGGATGCATGTGAGAAATGAACTTTTATAAGAAAACAGGAAAAAGAAATCATAACAATTACCATTTCGTTAAAATTTGTTGAATTAACTGAGCACCGAGACCTTTTGATTTACTAAAATGATTATCACAGGTGCTCTTTGTTTGTTGTTCATTAAAGAAGTGCAGGTCATTGGAAAAATGTCTCCTTTATCTTGTTCCTTAGCCGTGAACCCTCACGATTCACGTGACCTGGAAGTGGGGGGAGCACGTCTTGCTCATTATCCTGAGGGTCCACATCCACATCATCGCGAACTTCAATGCAGATATTGTGCAATATGCAGCAGGCTAAAATCGTCAGAGGTACTTTGTCCACCGATTCCTCAAGTTTCACCAAGAGACAACGCCATCGCCCCTTCAACAGTCCAAAAGCCTGTTCTATGACCACCCTAGCACTACTTAGTGCTTTGTTAAAATCACGTTGACTAGGGGTGATAAATCTCGTTTCAGGATAGGGCTTCATACACCAATTAGTGAGTTTATACGCGGGATCAGCTACCAGAAGGGGCCTTATTTCTTCACCAGTCCGAACTTGTGTAACGGGAGATAATAATATGCGCCCATCTTCCACTTCGTTGACCAGTGAACTCATGCGCAGAACTCTTGCATCATGGATACTCCCTGCATAACCAGTACTCACATGTATAAAGCGTCCTTGCGCATCAGCTACACCCTGTAAAACTATACTGTGGAACTGCTTCCTATTGTAATAGTCATTAGGGTCATTTTTGGGAGCAATAATCGGTATATGAGATCCGTCAATGGCACCAACCACTTGGGGAAAGCAACTTATCTCTTGGAATGCCGCAATTGCTCTTCTTGTTTCAGCTTCTCCTCTTGGGAACTTGATAAAATTCTTAGCAGTCATCAGAAGTGCTGAGCAAAATTCGTCTTTAAGTTTTAACGCAGTGCACCTTCCAATTCCAAAAACAAGTCCCGTCGTCCTATAAGAATTTCCAGTTGCAAGCCGCCACAAAGCAACAGCCACTCGCTTTTCCACTGGAATCGCTCGTCGCATGTTTGTATCTTGCCGTAAGAGATGCGGTCCAACCAAATTGCAAACGAATTGGAACGTATGTCTAGAGATTCGAAAATGTTCTCGCCAAATATTATCGGCGTACTGGTTTAAAACCATATGTTCGAACCAGAATTGCGGCCTCTCAAAAACCCATGCAATTTTCCTTCTGCGGCATATCTTCCTCTGCGAATGCAAAAAATACGCCTCTACTCTTCTTCTCCTGGCTCTAACTAATAGCAATCTCAACCTTTGATGAAATCGGTTCCTTCTGTTATAAAGCAAGCGCATAAACACAGTAATAAAGAGAAGAAGGACGAACAAGCGAGCGCCGTCTGCATCTCCCGCCATATTATTCAAATTGATTTATTCGAGCGCGTGATCTCCTCAAATTACTAGAATGAAATATAATCTTACTCGTGAAAACACCCATCAACTTTAAGTCGCTTAACGACGTCGGTAAACAAAACACCCTCAGGAATGTTAAGCGAGACATCCGGCGTCGTGAAAACACACAACAACCACAAGCTTTCCTTCAACCACCGCAAACATTCACATGACACTGTTCTCTCCAAATACATCTGGGACCAGAAGGATAATGGCACCGCTTACACGATCAAATGGTCCATTATCAAACGAGCAAATCCATATCACGGACATCCCTCGCGCTGCAATTTGTGCTTATCTGAGAAGCTCTGCATCGTATCTGCTGACAAATCTACCCTCCTCAATAAACGATCTGAGTTAATTACAAAATGCAGGCATGAAAATAAATTCTACGCAGCCAATCAGAAGCAAGATCGCTCCAACCGCCCTCCTTAAATTAAAACTCTAGAAACTCCAACGGTGCAGTCTGATGATCGCTTAGTGCGTGAAACTCGAGTAACTGTGTTACATTTTCTATCTTAAATTTATATTTCGCTCTGCATGTTTTTGCATCGAGCACTCCTGCGACTGAGTGAAGCAATCATTGTATTGTTTTTTTGTTTATGTATGTATGTATGTATGTATGTATGTATGTATGTATGTATGTATGTATGTATGTATGTATGTATGTATGTATGTATGTATGTATGTATGTATGTATGTATGTATGTATGTATGTATGTATGTATGTATGTAAATACTTGTATTCTGGGTAGAATGTGTTTCGTAGAGCGCTCAATTCGTTTGATTGATGTATAATTCTTGACAGAAGTTCAGGCTTCAGGAGTTTTCATCGTTTATTGCGACAATACTGTTTCGTATGGTTCGAAGTTATCGGACCACACTCATCAGGCAATTTTTAACGATTGACTTTTCAAATAACAGGCTGGCAGTAAAATATGGGTGGTTACTATAGAGATGCGTTATATTCAGTAGAGTATCTAGGTAACAGATGCATTGTGCCTTAGTTGCGTTCAGAGTTGCGTTACTCTAAAGTTCTGCAGTACATATCTCTTTCTGTGGCGGCACGAACTCGCTAGCTCGTTTCGGCTGTTCAGGCTACACAGCTCTTTTTTACAGATGATTATGAATTTTTCAAAAAGACAAAGATTACATTTTTTGTTAGCGTTGCTGTATGGCTTACATTTCTTTAAAACCTTCCATTTAATCTGGAAGGGTTTATTGCTGTCTTGCAAAGTCCAAACATGTTTTGACAGTTCTGTCTCGTTTCTTCTGTTCGGGCGTCGAAAGGATGTCTGGTGGTTTCTGTGACGTTCCTTAAAATTTGTTGCCAGTCCGACATAAGTTTCAGTTGTTGTCTCAGTGGTTACGGTAGCTTGGTAGATGACGTTTGTAACCACTGAGACAACAACTGAAACTTATGTCGGACTGGCAACAAATTTTAAGGAACGTCACAGAAACCACCAGACATCCTTTCGACGCCCGAACAGAAGAAACGAGACAGAACTGTCAAAACATGTTTGGACTTTGCAAGACAGCAATAAACCCTTCCAGATTAAATGGAAGGTTTTAAAGAAATGTAAGCCATACAGCAACGCTAACAAAAAATGTTATCTTTGTCTTTTTGAAAAATTCATAATCATCTGTAAAAAAGAGCTGTGTAGCCTGAACAGCCGAAACGAGCTAGCGAGTTCGTGCCGCCACAGAAAGAGATATGTACTGCAGAACTTTAGAGTAACGCAACTCTGAACGCAACTAAGGCACAATGCATCTGTTACCTAGATACTCTACTGAATATAACGCATCTCTATAGTAACCACCCATATTTTACTGCCAGCCTGTTATTTGAAAAGTCAGTCGTTAAAAATTGCCTGATGAGTGTGGTCCGATAACTTCGAACCATACGAAACAGTATTGTCGCAATAAACGATGAAAACTCCTGAAGCCTGAACTTCTGTCAAGAATTATGTATCTATGTATGTATGTATGTATGTATGTATGTAGGTAGGTAGGTAGGTAGGTAGGTAGGTAGGTAGGTAGGTAGGTAGGTAGGTAGGTAGGTAGGTAGGTAGGTAGGTAGGTAGGTAGGTAGGTAGGTAGGTAGGTATGTATGTATGTATGTATAATTCTTGACAGAAGTTCAGGCTTCAGGTGTTTTCATCGTTTATTGCGACAATACTGTTTCGTATGGTTCGAAGTTATCGGACCACACTCATCAGGCAATTTTTAACGACTATACAAGACTATAAGTATGTATGTATGTATGTATGTATGTATGTATGTATGTATGTATGTATGTATGTATGTATGTATGTATGTATGTATGTATGTATGTATGTATGTATGTAAATCTTTATTTATACACGGAAAATCATCAGTTTAGCTTAATTAAGTTAAAAACTAAAACTAATTACAACTGCTTTACAAGATTGCCGAGTGGGAATCCGATATTATCAGCTAACTTCTTGATACTTCGCTTAAAATGCTCATCGGATGAAGCATTTTTTAAGCTTGGGCAAGTTATTCCATGACATGGCCCCGCTGTAAGAAAAGCTTCGTTTCAAGTACAGTCAACTCTCTCATAGCGACCACTTCTCGTAAGCGACCACCTCCCGTAATCGACCACTTCCTATACAACCGTTTTACTTCTCAGTTAAATACTGTTTCAAGAGCTCTCTCGTAAGCGACTAGCCTCCCACGCAGTCGTTTTTAGGGGACTCGTATTACCTCCTCCCCACATACGAGTCCCCTAAAAACGACTGCGTGGGAGGCTAGTAAGCGACCTCCCCTCTAATTTTTTAAGGGACCACGACCCCTTTATAGGCCAGAAATTTGTCATATCTTTTGTTTTCTGTTTCCGGCAAGCGACCACCCAACATAATCACGTATGATTGTTAGTAAATCATTACTCAGAAGTGACAAAAGTTTAATTTTTAATGACGCTTCCCCGGACTGCTTACAGATAATAACGGTTTACAAACAGAGAAGATGGCTATAATTAGATCTGTAGGTAAACGGGAATTGTTACAGTGATCTGTTCCAAAGTTTCATCAAAAGAATGAATAGATTGTCCAGGTGCTATTCAACGTGAAATATTCCAGTGCTTTCAATGATTCAATCTTTCCTTAAGCCATGGAATAGAAATGTCATTGCCTCTGAAGAAAATGTAACTATTTGCCAAATTTAACCTGATCAGGTAATATTTTTATGTAAATATAATTAATTGATCAATCCAGTATTAGGCTTATTTTTTTATCGTTCCCGTAAGCGACCACTCTGTTGTGCCCCAAGGGTGGTCGCTTACGAGAGAGTTGACTGTAATTTGTGTTTGGTTTGGACAGGGACAGCCTTCCCTCAGAGTTTCTTAAGTTGTAAGAAGAGTGACGCTCAGAGAAAAGACTTTGTAGATATTCCGGAACAAGGTCAAATATGGTTTTATACATCATTAAGGCTTTTTGTTTCTTTCGCCGAAGAGATGGCCTCTCCCAGTCGAGGGTGGAGAGAAGGTGGTTGGAGCTCGTATCAAATTTGGCTCTGGCTGCACGATTCTGTAACTTTTGGAGCTTATCACTCAAGTAACCACTCAAACAGTCCCAAACGGGGCTGCAGTAATCAAAATGAGGCATAATTAAAGCGTTATAAATTTGGATTGCAGTTTCTTTGGATATGAAGGGCCGCACACGTTTTAGGGCGCCGATAGCTGAATGAGAGACTTTCTTGCAAATCTCTTCAACGTGTTTACCCCAAGAGAGTTGGGCATCTATGGTAAGACCCAAAGATTTGGTCTTATCGACTCTCTTGATAATTTGGTCATCAATTCTGATTTCTACATCGTCACATTGGGCAGATAGTCTTTTTCTTGATACAATAATTGTTCGCTCTGTTTTAGAAACATTTAGAATGAGCTTGTTAGCTTTCAGCCAACAGCTAAGGTTATTTAATTCAGGGGTTAGAACTAGCTTAAGCTCTGTTAACGTCTTAGCAGATAACGTAAGATTGGTGTCATCGGCAAACATTCTTGGTACGGTGCCCCGCAGCGAGTTGGGAAGATCATTAATGTGGATTTTAAAAAATAACAAAGGACCCAATAAGCTACCCTGTGGCACTGACGCCGTAACTGAGGGTATGAGCAGATGATAGTTTGCCACTGACATTACATCTCTGGGTTCGGCCACTTAAGTACGACGAGAACCATTTTATAGCTGCCTGATCGAAACCCAAGTATGACATCTTACGCAAGATGATTTCATGATCAGTGGTGTCGAATGCCTTAGTAAGATCAATAAAGACAACGCCATTTAGAAGGCCATTGTCAATGTTAACTGACCAGGCATTTGTTGCCTCAAGCAAAGCCGTGAGCGTACTATGTAGAGAACCCTTCAGTATAGAATACTGTTATCAACGGGGTCCTGTTGACTAAGAATTAAAAAAATTAAAAACTTACAAATAAGAATAATTAAAATATGTAAAAGCAAAACATGCACTAATTTAGAACTACAGTAAAAATTTACAGATAAAAATCGTCCAAGGCTTTCCTGAATAAAAATCTAGAATTAATGTTTCTCAGACTTAAATGCAAAGAATTATATATCGAGGCGCCTAAAAAAATAAAAACTACGGCGTGCAAAATCCAGTTTGACCTTGAGCAGTTTTGCTGCTTTCCCATTGTTTCTAGTATTTAAAGCGTTATATGAAATTAAAGCTTATAGAGCTGGCTATCAAACTAAACCAAGAATTTTGAAATAAAATGAATTGTCGAATTTTTAGCGCTGTTTTCTCGGATCAATTTTTTCACCTGGAGGAGCCGCTTCAAAGAGCTAAAACTCAAAGGGAATTTGTTCGTTTGCCTTCAAATTTGGACAGTAGCTAGTTGAACATATAGACAACGAAACGGTGTCTGCAAATTTTTTCTGTCGAAATATTTTTTCTCCGAGAGCAAATTTTGTACGATCACTCCACATTTTTTTCATCCTATTTCGAAAACGTTCTATATCTTTTCATTGCGATTAAAAATGACAAAACGTAGACACGCTTTTTTAGCGCTTTGGGTCCGGAAACTGAGGAGCCAATTTAATTAGCGAAAAACAAAATTCGCTTTGATTCGGACGCTCACATTCAGAGGTCGTGAAAAATTCGACAATTCATTTTCGAAATTCTTGGTATAGTTTGATAGCCACCTCTATAAGCTTTAATTTGGTATAGGGTTAAGGTATCTACGGTTTAAACTATAGGCGCTATATGGCAGGGGCGAAGCCAGGATTTCGCCAGAGGTACGCACATTTTTCCAAATCCCTCTTTCAACCTTCTCCCCCCCCCCCCTTTTTTTTCCACGAGCCATGATGCCATGAATAGAGAGATTAATGGCGTTTACGACAAACGGCAAACGTGAGATTTGCGTTTCTGTTTTCTTGAAATAAAGAGTACAGACATGAGAATAGTGCAAGCTGATTCTGGCCTTTGATGCTTACGCAAAACTACTCGATTTGACAGAGAAACTGAAAACAGCGAGCGGCAGACACAGGATAAACATTGTCACGTGGTCATATCTCACATTTGACATTTACCGTTTGCCGTAACAGTCGTTCTATTAAATTTTGTCGCTCTATTAAATTTTCTTAATCGTCAGGACGGCGATGTTATGCTGTAAGTGTAAGCGTGATATGAAATGGCAACTACGCCGTTAAATTCTTTGCTGCTTCCTTGGCTTCATTGAAGTGCTTTGATCCTTCATAGACATTTTTCATAAATGGTGGCCGATTTATTATTCTTTTCAATATATGTTAATTAGCCCTACTAGCCTCATTTCAGAGTGAAAATTCTTTTGAATTTTGCACATGCTGACGAGGCCAGTAGGTCTAATTTTCATGAAAACAAAAGAATAATTTATCGGCCGCCATTTATGAAAAAGGTCTATTCATTAAGCCAACAAGCTAGCGGTACTTCAGGGTTTTATTCGCAAATGAGCACTTTTTACGACTGTGGGCCACATCATTGTTTTTGAGCAGCATTTATTACGCGCTTAATCATTATAAATTTACAAATAAACAATCAAAGTGTACATGTCTAGATCTACATCTCCAAGAACAAGAGAGTGAGGCACTGTAAATTAATATAACTGTAGATACTTAAGCTTTCATAAAGGCATAAGGGGTATATAACCGTTTACCATTACAAATACAAAGCTAACCATCTGTCTTTCCTTCTAGCAAAGACAGAAATGACCTCATCTAGGTCAATTTCTCATGCGTTACGGATAGCGAGGACAACCTCGCATCTGACATAGCACTCCGAAGGGGTGTCTTAAGCCTCTTCATGGTACTAAAGCTCCGCTCTGCAGCACACGTAGACACAGGGTGTGAGTGAGAAGCGTCTTGACTGCTAAAACAATTCCAGGGTTAATTTCTGGAATAGAAAAGTCCAGCGTTTCCACTAAGGTCCGAAATTCGGATCTGGAAAAACACACTACGTTCTTTATAAAAAATTATTTCAAAGACACATTGATTGAAATTGTGTTTTTTATCAAATTATCATGTTTTAGTTATTTGCTTTTTCTTTATTTTACTTTACTTATTTTATCTTGCCTGATTTTACCTTACTTTATTTTCGACTTTTTCGGATACGCACGTGCGTATGTGCGTACAGGTAGCTACGCCCCTGAAAGGTATAGGGTAACCTTAATCGAATGTACTTACATATCATAGTATTTTAGGTCGGTTACTCAAAGGTTAATGTTTAAGTCGAGCCTGTAATGCGAGGTATCATTAAAAGCGCCCCTTCATCTAAGTTAAGACTGAAAAAATATGGAATGAGTTTGTCATCTTATCGCATTTCATTCTGACTTTTTATTTTTGTGATTTTTTGTAAAACATAAAGTGTGGCTAGAAAAGGTGCCATAGAGCTTGAAATAATACGGTAGATTACATGTCAGTCTAGTAATTGGTAATGCCTGTGCCAAGAAAGGTGAAATGGAACAATTAATGTTGCTCTTTGAAATACAAATCCTGTGATTGCTAAAGTGCAAAAGTAAATGGAAAAGTACATTTATGTTCATGTATTGCAAGCAGAACATTTTCCATATAATTTTAAAAGTCTATCTCAGATCCTGAAGGGTGTCAGAGGGTTTATTGTGACTGTAAAATGAAAATCCTTGGTTGCAATTCTTTTCATCTAAGCCTGGGAACATTTAATTTGGTCTTGTTATCAAGACGAAAATGCAAATGTAAAAGACGAAAATGCAGTCAAAATGTTTCAGGTTAATATCATTTTATTTCATGTCAACACTCTACATCTTTTTCTTATTGTTCCTCCTTCCACCTAGAAACAAATCACAAAAACAATTTTTAATTTGTTAATTTAATTTGCATCCATAACTGAGTATATCATGGGGAGGATTCACAGAGCCCTTCTCACCTATGATTTACCCTAAATGGGTGATTCCAGAAAATATCCATACCATACCACGGACGGCTTTAAGGATTTCCGAAGGGGAGGGAAGGTTCACGATTATGGAATTCTGAGGGCATTGGGGGGTATTGTTATGAAACAATACTTAGGATTATATCTTAGTTACGGGAGCTTTGTGAAAACCCCCAGGCAGGGCCATAGCTGCTTTGAGGCAAACCGAGGCACTTGCTTAAGTCTCTTATTTTCATGTTTTTTTTTTCTTTTCAAAGAAGGAAAGTAAATACCAACGAAAAGAATTTAACTGTGGACATTCCCACAGTTATACTGGCTACGGCCCTGCCAAGTCATATCTGGCACAACTCAGAGACTCTCTTGATTTTCTAATAACAAGAATAATATCATTATAAATGTCCCTGACAGGTACTGTAATGTTACTGCCTTGTCCCCAGCATGCACATAATGGCCCAGGGTAATTTAGGAGAGGGAACAAAAATGATGGAATGGAGGAGAAAAGTAAAACGACCACCATATTCTTTTTGTAGTTTCCCCTCTTGCACATACAAATGCACTTAAACTAATATTTTCCAACAAACATGTACTTCTATCTCTCCTCCTTCTTCAGCATTTTTCAGGCCTGTTGTTATTGCTGCCACAGCCTCATCCACAAAATTATTCTTAACAAGGAGAACCCATTTACAGGGATGTAGGCCCCCCTCCTGCCTGCTTGTTTTTGACCCACTTTTGTGAGGCAGGAGGGGCTTTTATCGTTGTGGGTAATCCTTGTAACCACACTATAAAACAGGAGAACAGACACAATGTCAGGATGACTGCGGTATGTTGCTTAAAGTATAAAATACTTTTACAGAACCATGCTTTGTCACAGATCATCTGGTTTTAATTTATACAAAAATGATTATTTCCTACTCAGTAAAGTTTTTAATATATAATTTTTTGGAATAACTTTTAAAATAATTCCTGATGATTTGTAATGGAGATAATCAGAATCTTTGTATTGCAAATTGTGTGTGGGGTCCACACAGCACGCACTGCGTTGATTGCATCTCAGCTCTCCACGTAAGTATAGCTAGTATTGGTGCACAGAGATCTACATTTATTGCACACATACAAAGGGTGCACATCTGGAGAATCGAGAGATATTTTGCCGGAACAGATTACACTTTGTATTTCGTTTTCCTTTAACTTGATGTTAGCTCCACAAATGCGGCAAGAGTTCTCTATAATTTGGTGATGAACCTCCATTTCTTACAATTTCTGTAGGCAGTCAAGACACATGACATTAAATTTAGCAAGGAATGAAAACTGTAACAGTAGGAGCATGAAAGATAAAGTATCAGCAAACTTTTTTAAAACAGCGATTGGCAAACACGCTCAAATTTATTTCGAAGTAGTAAAAGTATAAATTAAGTCCCTATACTCTCACTGATTTACCACACCTTCAAATGAATTACAAGAACTCTTTTTACCCTAAGACAATTGCGCAGTGGAACAATCTCCCACCAGAAATTATAACATCTACTTCGTCATGTTCATATCTTTGTGTGATCTTGTATATTAGTAATTTTATGTTTTTGTTTTATTCATTGTTGTAATCTTTATGCCTCAAAACGCTGATGACTGAGTGAACATAAACGCTCTTGTCCAGATCGAAGCGATATATCAAGGAATGCATACAGTGTATGAGTAAAGCATCCAAGCAGTCAACTTTAAAAGGGGTTACCATTCTTCCTAGGTGGTTACCAGCGACGAAACTTTCGAAAAACAACATTTAACGGCACATTCGAGGAAAATTGTTCCCTTGGACTAAAAAATTCTCCATGATAGAGAAAACAAAACAAAAAACATATACTTACATTTCATGTCTGCTAAAATGGCGGCGGCGTCCACGATCCACAAACTTTCGTTGGCTGAAATATTCGTTGTTAAGGTGATTCCACTGAATTGCATTGCGCATCCTTGCTGCGCATAATTTTTCGCGTCATTTAGCGTGAGCACGAGCACGCGCACACACAACATTACGGGATTTCCTTGAGGTTAAGCTCGGCAGGAAAATAAATGGTCCTTTTCTTCTAAACGAGCACGGTGACCCCCATTTTTTAAAACATTAATTTCAATACAAAACTGAATGCAAGGCTGACACTACGGCAAAGGGCAGATTTATTAGTGGCGAAACAAGACAAATAAAACAACATATAACCTGTAATTCTACTAACCTTACATATATGATTGAATGTAAAAAATGTAAAAAACAGTATATATGGGAAACCAAACGCACGATCCGTGAAAGGTTCACAGAACACAGGCAAGCGACAAACAACCCACATCAGCCAACTCCACAGCAGCAGTCCCTACACACTTCAACTTACCAGGTCACTCTTCTGCGGACATGCGACTTATCCCCCTCCAACTACAACCCACCATCAATGCCTCCCGCCGTAAGGCACGCGAGGCTTTTCTAATTTATAGAGAGAAAACGTTATCTCCAGAAGGCATTAACAAGAAAAACGAACGCTGAACCTTGATTATACACTTCTATATTTTTGTTATCTCATATTTACAAGTACGCTGTCAACATATCATGTATTAGCCAATCATGTTTTTCCATGTATTTTTCAAACTTTAATTTAAGGAGCCGTTATTGTATTTTCCTTCAGTATAGCTCTGGCCCTGAGGAAGACTAATTCTATTAGTCGAAATAGGCCACTAATAAATCTGCCCTTTGCCGTAGTGCCAGCCTTGCATTCAGTTTTGTATTTTCACGTTCAAGTGACGCCTGACACGAGGCCTTTCACAAGAGAGATCCGGCAAAATTACCAGCAAGTTTAATTCCTGCGTTGTGTGGACCTCTGCATTCAAAAGTTTTCTATTAATTTCAATGTCATACAGTTGACCACTATATACCGCGATTTAAAGAAAACTTTAATACTCTACTTTGAGATATTTTTATTTGAATCCTTTAAAAAGCACGTATTTAGGTAGTGCTGCTTACGTGCACACGCGGCAAAATCTTTAATTTCTTTCATAATCTTAATTCCAGTTCAATTAAAATAGTTTGTTATGTAAGATTGAAGGAAGTTTTGTTGCACTGCTTCGATATTTTCATGCAAGAAATTAATTTTTCTAGAAATGATAGTTCCCTTTTCTGATTTACTAGCGTTCCTAATATAAACCTCGTGGGTCATATATTTACTATAATAGCCATCCAGGTTGCACAAAAACGAGCGCGGTGACCCCCATTTTTTATTGCATTTTTGTAATGCAATAACATAGTCATGAACTGGACCAAGTCTTAGACAATTTTAAATATTCCTTCTTTTTCAGTGGAATCACCTTAACTCTACTTTCGTCGCCAAAACGCAACTGTGGTAGCAGCCATCTTGTTTCTATCAGATTTGCTACTCAAAGTCCCCGGATATTGCGCTTAGAGACTGGCAAGGAGCTTTTAGCGTTTGGCCGATTTTTGCGTATTTTTGCAAGAACAAAAGAAATGTGACGTCACACTTTCTTCCTGAACTGGTACCCTCCCGAACTGTTTTTGGTGGGCTTACAATAGAAATAGAGACAAAGGATGAGAAGAAATAGAGACTTTTTTCTCTCTTGGCACTGGCACTTCTTCGTGCCGCACACGAAAAGCTTTGTTTTTCCTTTCGGGCGACGATCGTTTCCCCACAGGCGACTATAGCAACAACAACAACATCAATTTCTTCGGTATTCCCACATGAGTACATGGTATTACCTGTAATGATAAAATAGGGCTAATATAGTATGATCTAATTACAAAAGGGTCTCTCATTAAATTAAATAATTATTAGTCTGTCTATAGTCCATACATGAATGGATGTAGGCAGCAGTAAGTCTGCATATAGCGGGATCAACATTGTTAAAAAGAAAAATAATTTTAGAATTATCGTCAAGATCATTGAAATGGGGATATTTTCTTATTATGTCGTCGAAGAACTTTGAACGTAAATTATCGTAAAGGTGGCCATAGAGTATAAAATGTAATTCATGTTCAACGTCATTTAAGTGACAGAAAAGGCAAGTTCGGAGATTTTAATGGGTTTTGAGTATTGTGCGTCTGCCAGTTTCAATCCAAAATCGATGATTTGCAAAAAGAAATTTATTTATCGTTTTCTTGTGAGAGGAACTGTTTATATTGTGTGTAAGAAATCAGTTTTGTGAGAGTCAGTTTTAAACATGGAGAAAAACTTCAATTTTTTGTTTTGTTTCATCAAATTTAATTGATGTTGAGTTAATTCTTTATTAAGCGTTAGCCTGTAGGTTTGATTTTTTACAGAGGTCATTAACTTTTTGCATGAGGCTCATATGGTTTTTGTCTGCCATATGTGTTGATATGTGTAAGCTTTGTTTGGAAATACTGTTTTCTGGTTGGTTTTTTAAGTTTATCCAAAGTTTTCATAACATTTAGGTCGGTTAAGGGACAAACCTGGAGATTTTGTACGTTGATCGCGGCGAATTTGATCGCTAGCGAAAATCGCTTGCGATTTTCGCCACTGATTGATGCGGACACACTTGTCTGTAAGATATTTTGTTAGCTAGGTGGTCGATGTGGACCGGCCAAGACATGGCAGATTCTCGTCAATAGAGATTTGCTGGCGTTAACTCAGTTCTGTATATCGGATCGTCACCCATTTTGATTTTGAGAGGAAGCGTAAGTTGTGCAGCTTCATGTGTATCTATAGCAAACTAATAAAACTCAGTCTTGACTGATAAGAGAGGGACAGACAGACAGATAGAAAGACAGGGACATAGATAGACAGACCGACAGACAGACAGATAGATAGATAGACAGACAGACAGACACACAGACAGATAGACAGACAGACAGACAGACAGAGGAACTGAACTTGACTGAAACTTCGTTATTAACTCTCACAGATCCATCTACAAAAAAACTGTTCAATCTGAATGTAGCTTTCAAGATGTACGGCAATAAAAACGACATTGATACAGTTAACATTTAGCGGTAAAAATCAAAAGCGAAGTAAGCAAAAAGGCTAAGTAAGCAAGTAGGCAATGAGGTGCACATGACTCAAGGAAAACAAATTAAGGTTCTTAAAATCATTTATTTTTACTTATCGGTAAATGTATATCGGTGACATGACTCCTGCCGGAGTAAGGCTAAAGGGAAACTTGGACTTGGCTGTTGAATTGCTTCGCAATGTCAGTTATATATTGGGCGCAAATATGCTATTAAGGCAGCTGCTCTGCTTATCTCATGTAAAACTGTGAGGAAATTTTACCAATGTTAGTTTCGGCGAAACTATAAACGAATACTGCTGTTAAAGCTTGAGTAGACAACCTTCACAGGCAACACTTTGTAACATTAGTAAACTGAAATCTGCCTCCACAATAATTCATCTTTCCCCAAGTGTGGTTAGGGCGACGGGCTTGAAATTCTAAGGTTCCGGGTTCAAGTCCTGCTCTGGCCGCTAGCTGGTGCTGCCCCGAGTTCAAGTCCTCGGTCGCGAATATAAATAGCCAGCTGGGATTTTTAACCATGCTATTTCATCAATTTAAATTATTTCTTTGTGAAGTTTAATGCTTGGCCCCGCTAGCACTTGTGCCATAAACATCGCCGAGGGTAAATAAAGGTTAAAGGTTATTTACATTTTATGCATTTGCACATTTATGGATCCACAAACTGAAGTTACAATAAAAGAATGAAGATCAGGGAACTTGAACAAATTCTTAACTCCTCTTTCATTTCTAAGATGACCTGAAGAGAAGAAAAAACAGAATTAAAAATGTCAAGAAAACCTAACATTAAAACTGTCAAACTCTTAGGGCACCCTTTTTCGTTATGCTTTTTCATGTGTTGTTAACTGTTGTCTTTTTCGGGATTCAAACGTAAAAAGAAAACTGAAATAGACTGTTAAAGATAAGCTTTTTACTTCAATAGCTCAAACCTGATAATTTTTTTTTTTGTGAGTTTGTGAGTTCACTAGATCTTATCTTAAGCCGACTCAGTTTTCTCACTTTTTTCCCATTTAACTACGGTTATGACACATGTTAATTTTTCCCATATTCTTCAGGGTCTCAGAGACGAATTTCTTTTTCTTTCTCAGGGCATTGTTGCTAGGTCTGCACCTCACGTTTGCTTGAGAATAAGGATGCAAGAAAACCTTAAGCTTTAGGACCAAGATACTTTTCCCAAACAAATTTCTTCAGTAATTTTGTGCGATTCGGTAACTTTTGACCCATTAAAACTAAAATCTCCAAACTTTCCAGGGTGGCATATTTTATTAAGTTTAAAATTGAAACATGGCATTTATGATTGTATAGCAACTCAAGTCAAACAACCAAAGCTATCGTGACCACTTTTGAATAAAGTCTATGTTAGGTTTTTTTTTTTTTAAAGTTAACTATAAAAGAAATGAAACGATTGCAGACGTGCAAAAAATAGCCAGGGAATAATTTTTCTTTCCTGTTCTAAAGTCTAAAAGGCAACATAAAGGCAAGCCTAAAGTAAGATAAATAATTTAACACTTACTTAACATAGTCTTTCATCGTGTTCCCGGGGTATGGCTCGATTCCTTGTCGTTTGATTGGTAGTTCCTCTGTTTCTTCGTACAGGACGCCTTCTGCCCCCTCCTCCATAGTTAGTTGCTCTCCGCTGTTCGCACTCAACAACCACAGCTAAGTAAAGCTTGATGACAAAGCACAGTGCAACAAACACCACACTCAGAGACACAACGCTGAGGAGGTCAGTTGCCGGCATGAAGAATTCTTTCCCCTTCTTTTCCTTTCCCCTTCTTTTCACTATTCAAAACAATATGGATAAAAAGCTGTATACTTGTGGCATCTTCATTGATCTAAAGAAAGCATTCGATACGGTAAACCATGAAATACTGCTGCAGAAATTATATCATTATGGAATAAGAGGGATAGTCAACGATTGGTTCTCTTCTTATCTCAAATCGCGTTCACAAACAACTAATATCGGTCCCCATATTTCTGAAAAGGCCCCTACGGAATGTGGCGTTCCTCAAGGTTCTGTTCTAGGGCCTTTACTCTTTTTGTTGTATATAAATGATATCACTAACTGTTCAGATAAGTTCAATTTTTATTTATTTGCTGATGACACTAGTATCCTTTGCAGTAATAGGAACCTTAAATCCTTAGAACTAGAAGTAAACACTGAATTAAACAAACTTTGCGAATGGCTAACAGCGAACAAATTAACTCTAAATACTAAGAAATCTAATTATGTAATATTTCTTAATTACAAAAAGAAACTTCCTTATCAACCAACGATAAATATTTACGACAATGATAAAGTTTCATATTCAACATTAGAATGTAAAGATCATGTGAAATATCTTGGCATACTCATTGACAAGAATCTCAACTGGAAAGTTCATATAGATTTAATCGCCCTAAAAATTAGCAAGGCCATTGGCATCATAGCTAAATTGAGACATTTTGTACCCTTTTCTATTCTTGTTAAGTTATATCAATCTCTTATTTCCCCCTACCTCATGTATGGAATTAGTTCGTGGGGTCAAGCTTCTCAGTCTAACTTAGAAAAGCTCCTTCTCCTACAAAAACGAGCTCTACGTTTGATGAACTTTTCTACAAAAAGTGAACACGCTATTCCTTACTTCATTAAACTTAACATCCTACCTGTTCATTTTCTCTATGTCGAATCTGTTTCCTGTTTAATGTATGATATCCAAAACAAACTAGCACCTGTTCATATTCAAAATTTATTTAAACATGTCTCAGATATACACTCCTACAACACCCGGTCAGCAACCGCCGACAAATTTTATATCATGTCTTCACGTCTTGATCAACTAAAGAATTCATTTTCTCGATTTGGTGCACGGCTATGGAATTCTTTACCGGATAATATTAGAAAGTCTGACAACAGAAAACTATTCAAGAAACAAATACATGAAATACTAATCAACATTTTAAAAAAAGAAAATGCTTACCTTACACCTTCTTCAATTCTTGAAATAATGAAAAGCTTCTGAATATGTAACAATCCTTTAATTTCTATCAGCTAGCGAATCCCCTTTTTTGCGTCACTTGTTTGTTTACTACTTATTTAACTTTTATTTTAGTCAATTCAGTTGTAAACACCAAATGTATTTGTATTTAGTTTAGCATAAACATACCTACCCGCCTCGACTAGCTTCAGCTATTTGCGGGTAGGTATATAACACCTTGTAACTGTCTATTGTTAATAAAGTGTTGTGTTTGTTGTGTTGTGTCTTTTCCGACCGGCAGCGCCAAGCGACGAAATTCTAAAAACATTTAAGAATGATATATCAAAAAGTGCTTAATAAAACAGAAGTCCTCAATGCCTAGTTTTTTTTTTTATGTGAAAGTATCCTTAAGAGAGTCTCGGTACTTCGCACGACAAACTCTTACAATTCTCTCCGTCGTGGTCGCTCTCTCGTTTATCTCGCCTAAGATAATGTGACCGAAATTTATGGCGATTTTGCGATGCTCTGATGACGTCAGGACTGTTTTCCTACTTTTCCACAGCTGCTCTTTACAAATTGGTAAATGGTGGTCGTGTTTGGTGGCGGTGGGCGGTGGCCTATTAATTCCGGATCGACCACAATATTGTTAATGACTTCCCTTCAATCTCCTACTTGATAATTCTGCAAGCGTTTCCTTATCATTTACGTCAGTGCGTGTGTCCCAATATCCACGAATACATGATACAGAAAATATAGAAGAACCGTCATTTCATCATTAAGTGTACATTAAATTTATAAATACATTAAATCTATAAATATAGAGAAATGCAACTTCTTTTCGTAAATACGCCTGGACCGCGGGTAACGAAATCAAAGACTGAACGTCACCCAGCAGAAACACTATGTCTAGCTATGGATGTTGGATGTAATTGCTTTGCGCCTGAAAATACATGCTTAAAAAGATGTCAACAAATCTTGGCGGCGTCATCGTCATTATTGTAATAAAATGCCTTAATGCTTAAATTCCACAGTTGTTCGCAACAATTAGACAGTCACTAATTTGTATCAGCGACAAAATATTTCTTTCATTGTTCGGTTAATTAATTACTTTCAACCATCTTAAGGCCCGCGCGTTGCAACCGTTTTTAATCGTCGAATTTGGGCAAATGTTGGATGAGCGGAGTGTTCAAACGGTTTCAACGCCATTCAACGCTTTCAAGAACAAAAGAAATGTTGAGGGTTTGTTGAATTCCACTTTAAATTTGATTCAACACACTTTCAACAAGCTTGCAACATTTTTTTGCACCTTCAGCAATGTTGAGCGACCTGTTTAAACTCCCCCAACATTTGATTCAACAAAGTGTTGAACGCACGGTTGAAGCAAATGTTAAAACCGTTTAAACGGGCCTTTACACGTAGGTAGTAGTTGTTCTTTATAACCTAATATCAAACCTGCACTTTCCTTATAGAGTGTGTGCACGACGGCCATGTTGGAGGACCGAAACAATACAACGATTTTCCGTTGGGAAATATATTCTATTTTTATGCAAATATCCGCTATTGTTTTAGTCCTCCAACTTGGCCGCTGTGCACACACTCTATAGTTTAAACTTCCTTATTCAAATAACCGTGACTCGTTCAAAACAGCTCACGCTATTTTAACCCAAAACAAACAGTCACCTTATATTTTAACCAGCGACAATATTTATTTTCATTGTTCTTTAGCTGTGAAGATGTCTGACTTGAATGCTTTGGCCCCACTTAGACGTATTTGTTCTTCAAACCTAATATTGTCACTTTCACCGCGTTCCGTTTGACTTGACTCGTCTTTGCAAATGACTGTCATCGGTGTTCCACCGATACGTGATTTTCGATTTCTGGTGCGCACATGATTGTTTGTACTCATAGTGATTATTGCGGGGGTAGGGGGGGGGGGGGGGGGGGGTTGGCAATTTCACTAAGTTTTTAACTGGCTCTTTCTTAAATTTACAACCTTTAAAATTCTAAAATTTTTACCTTCGTGGTGACTCTTTTTCAGATATTTTGAACTTAAATATAGATGACGTCAATACTGATCCCTGCTAACAACATGCTTTGATTACTATAGTTTTATTTGAGTGACTTTATGAACTGGCACACTGTGAAACAAACCCCACTGCAAACCATGCCTTCAATATTCTTGATTACTAGAACATGGGAAAATCGCTGATGGGTGTATATTTCACCAAATTTCGGAACATCTAAGCGACAGATTTGGCGAACACAGACGCGCAATCGAAAAATCCCTTCAACAACGTCACATTAATCAACCTACCGCCTAATCTCGTACCCCGATCTCAGTAGTCGGTTCGGGAATGTCGAAATCCTGACCGTGGGAGATCTGGGTACGAGATTACCTACCGCCGTTTCAGATCACTTCACTCTTCCTGGCCATTCAATCAACAACATAGAACTCATTCCCCTAGAACTCAGTAACTCCAACAGAGACGGCATTCGGAAAGCCAGGGAAGCATTTCTAATTTCCAAGGGCAAGAGTTTTGAACCCTATGGAATGAACAGACGCGATGGAACTTAATCTGTCTACTGTACACGTTTCAGCTTTCTTCATTTATCAACCAATCACATCTCAACTTTTCATTTGTATCGTCTTTAAATATTGTAACCGTTT
The DNA here is from genome assembly GCF_977016875.1 of Pavona decussata. Classification (NCBI taxonomy): domain Eukaryota; kingdom Metazoa; phylum Cnidaria; class Anthozoa; order Scleractinia; family Agariciidae; genus Pavona; species Pavona decussata. The sequence goes on from NW_028145484.1 coordinate 1,975,144, forward strand.
ATTTCCAATTTTTACTTAGCTTTTCGCCGCCCTTGAAGAAGGTTAGTATTGTCTAACCGAAATATTGGGCAATAAAATTATTTTAGCTGTCCGATCAGCCTTGCATTTAATTTTACGTATATTTCACCACTTATCTCGCCATTCACTAAAGCGTGAAAGCGCCTTGGAATATTGCTGCGTGAGTTACTTGGGCAACAAGCCTAGGCCTCCCAGTCTATCTCAGTGACAAGATTCAGAGGGCCCAGAAAAAAGCTTTGCCTGGCTTTGTGTATTCTGTTCCCAGAAACGAGCTAGCTATAGAGAGGCTCTCTCGCTCTGCAATATCACTTGTCTCTATACTAGAAGAATGGGGACTGCGGCTGCCATGGCCGAGAGATTACGGATCGCATCTAAAACTGCTCCCGCAAATTTGGGGGAAGCAGCAGTTCCACCGACAGTATCCAGAGGATCCCGACCGGGAGCGTGTTTTCAAGAAAGCTTTGGAAGAAAAGGTGAGCTTGAAGTTAACTGAAATTATATGCCGACCTGCCGAAGGAGATTCAAGAAAGTAGGAAGAAACAATGGCCACGCCTTTTAAAAGAAGGAAGAGGATAACCCAGCTTATTTTAGTAGGAAAGAGCCGAACAAATTGTATATTGAAGGGCGTTTTGTTGCTCCTTGAAATGCTTCCTTTAATTTATCAAGTATATATCTAATCGGTTGCAGTTTCTGACCATTTGGTCATAAAGAATAAAATATAGATATATACAGTCAAACCTCTTTATTACGGACACCAAGGGGAAAGGAATACTGAAGTGTCCGCATTATAGAGGTGTCCGTTTTAAAGAGGTAGGCTTTATATGGATTTCGGCCTCTCAGGGACCAAGTGAACTGTATGTAATAGAGAGGTGTCCGGATTATAGAGATGTCTGCAAGGAGAGGTTCCACTGTATCTCTATACTCAAATTGCGCCAGAAGCCTCTTTTTCCATAATCACTAGTTCGAGTGGTACCAAATCCCATGGGCTGCGCGTAGGATACAAATATCCTCGGTCTTGTACCTTGTCATTGATATTAGTGTTAATTGGGCTTAATTACGTTTAGGACCTTACCAATTTTTGCTACTGATTAGGTGCGTATCATACTGGACGTCACTAAGCTTATCGGAACGCGAGCTTCGTTGATCGGTTAGTCATAAGCTCGTTTCATAGGACAGTCCTTGTACCTTATAATTGATATTTGTGTTAATTGTTTTCTGTGTTTTGACAGTACGGAACCATTTTTCTTCCTTTCCAATTTATTCACCATTTGGGTGCCAAATACTTGGTATTAACTGCGTAAGTCGAAAACTAACCAATTTAACAATGAATATACAAACTTCAAATTGATTTCATTAAATGTTCGAGAAATTCGGTCTCCAAAAAAGAGAAAGGCTCTCTTTCTGTGGTTAAATGAGCAAAAACATGTAATCATTTTCTTACAAGAAACCTATAGCATTAGATTTATGGAACGCAAACACTGTCTTCTGTGTAACTCTCCCATTATGCGCGGTGCATTTTGTATTATATGCAGTAGTTTTTACATTACTGATGCGGTACTTTTGTCATTATATGCAGTGCTTTTGTAATTATATGCGGTAGATTTCGCATTGCATGTGGTGCTTTTGTCAATATATGAGATAGTTTTCTCATTATATGCGGTGCTTTATTTGTCATCATTATATGCAGTGTTTTTGTCAATATATGAGGTAGTTTTTTCATTACATGCGGTACTCTAGCTATTTGTCATCAATATGCGGTCCCTTTTGTATTATAAGCAGTACTTTCTACATTATATGCGGTACATTTCGCATTATATGCAGTGCTTTTGTTAATATATGAGGCCGTTTTCTCATTATATGCGGTGCTTTATTTGCCACATTATATGACGTTCTTTTGTCGTTATTTGCAGAGCTTTCTTCATTGTGAGGATGAGGTCGAGAATCTATGGGGATCTGGGTAAGAGTGTACTGACATTAATAATCCGCCATTTTGTTTTAAGTCACAGGGCGTCCACAAAAGTTGTGAAAAATAAATTAATTAATAAATTATCGACTTACGTTGTTCTGTAGCTTTGAACGTTCGACTTGTTCGCCTCTTTGCAATCAAATTCGTATCAAACGAAAGCTGGATAATTTGAGAACACACTTACCTGTCAGAATCCCAAGAAAAAACAATTTTAAGCCAGCATTTTAGCTCCCTTTTCGTAGTTTTGCTCGGTGTATTTTTTTGTAATAGCTGCGGCCTGATACCTTGGCGCAGACGTCACAGATTTACGCGCCATCACGAGCGAAATGTCGCCTCTCCCTACCTCCCAAAGATGTTTTTGCGCGACAGCCATGGACAGTCACCGCTCCCTGTTTAGTCACAAATTGCGCGAACTGAAATTCTACTTTGGTTTTATTTACAAAATTTAGATTTGCGCGACAAGTCGGCTGAAATTTATTTCCGGTCTCGTTTTCTCTATTGATTCTTTTTTCCGTATAATTTGCATTCGCTTTTTCAAGCTCCGTGGTTCAATCGCTAGATGTAATGACTTCAAGGGTCACGTGAAGGAAATATGCGTAACTCGGCTCAAAAGTGAAGGAAAACACCGGCCAACGCGCGAATGTTTGATCGGCACCTCATGCCATTTATCAGGCATGTCGCAGAAATCAGAAAACAATACAGCCATAGCATAAAACACTTTTTACCGAAATCAAGTTATTTTCGGGGGAAAACCGTTGTTTTCCTTATTTTTATTTGTCGTTATTTCGCTTCCAACCCCAACCGAGCAAAACCTCTTATGACTGGAGTCTAATGCCCCCCCCCCCCCCCCTCCCACACACACACACACACACTTCTCTGTCACCGAAAAACTAAAAGAGCGGAAAGATACTTCTGACCACGGAGAACGTCCAAAACTGAACTGTAAATATATTCGGTTACATCAACTTTGAAAAAAAAAAAAAATAACACACTTCATTAATTCAAATGTGTCCTGGCTTTGCATATGCGTTCAGCATTAAGTGCAAAACTATAAAGTCTAGGTTATGTACATGTCTATCAATTAAGCTTGTAGGTAATCAGCCGTTGCAACAATCTGCGATGTGAAAAATACTACTTATTATCTTCTTTCAAGGTTCGATATTCCTGAGCCAGGAATTAAAAGCAGCTACACTTGGATCTATCAGCACAGAGAAAAGTACTTGAATGGACTCTACGCTCTCCACTGAGGTAACCCGAGGATCAGAACTGAAGAAAGAATAAAAACATTAATCAATTGAAAGCCACGCGAAAGTTTGGACTGGAGGAGGGGAGAGGGGTGAGGAGAGAGGGATAAAGAAGGCCTACCCTCGCTATAATTTTGATAACTGGAGCATGCATAACCACATTGCACGTTAAAACAGCTATCAACCAAGTTGTAGCGTGACTCACGAGCAAAATGCTGGACAGAATTTGAAAACCGCGAGTAATGAAATTCAAACGTTCCCGAGTGGCAGATAGTCGAAACTGGGCGAATAATTCACGGGCGAAATCAGGTCTTATGAAGTTTACAAGACGGGCATGTAACTTTGCTAGTGCCAATTTGACCCATAAATCTTCGCCCCCTAAAGTCCGCCACGAACAGCCCCTGGGTCTCCAAAGATGCAACATTCGGGGCACATTCGGGCACATTTGTTTCACGTCAATGGGTTTAAAAAAAAAACGTTACGGCTTTCCTCTCCCCTCCCATTCTCCTTTCTCTCTACTGTATTTTGCCTTTGATTCAATTTTTGTGCAGCAAAATTGGCAAAATCTACGGAAACGCTTGCTACACAAGCTACAGCGGCTTACTTGTGTTCTCCTTCTTCGAAAAAAAATCTATCCTAATCAAAGCTACGGAAATAAAAGGTAACGCTAAATGATAATAGTCAGAGCGCAATGAGCTTGATATGCCAAAAAAGCTTATTAATCACAAATCAAAATCAGAATTTCTAAACAACCAATCAGCAAAATTGATATTTAACTGATGGAAGGCTATGTCTAAGCAAGAGGTAAACTGAGCTTGTAAATAATAAAATACAGTCAACTCTCTCGTAAGCGACCACCCTTGGTGCACGACAAAGTGGTCGCTTACGGGAGGTGGTCACTTACGGGAAAGATTAACATTTTAACCGTTATAAGTCGTTTTCAGGTCACGTGACTAGAATCTGATACAGCAAATTTTAGAAAATTAATAAGGACACTGATAATAAACTGTTTGCCAAGTTCCACAGAGATCAGACAAATGCTTCCCCTCCAAATAAAAATGTGCATAACAATTGGGCTGGTCAAGCCTTAATACACTTGAGAGTATCCTGTTTCCGTTGAGGGAGCGTTTGATTGTGACTCTTTAAATTTAGATTTCAAAGCGGCAATGAAATGATTTGTTGACAAGCACTGTACAAGAGACCAAAGAGACTGCATTATGATTTTCTTCCTTGTTTTATTGTTTGATTAACCGGGTTCGATTACAAACATAAATTATTCTTCCTTCGGCTTCAAGGTTGTCGCCTAAATTTTCTCTTTTTCCTTTGTTACGCTGGTTTTGAAACCACGTCTTAACCTAAGAAATATGGGGAACAAGAAGAATTTAGATTACGAGCCCGAGGGCGTCTAGATGATTTGTTCATATCTTTACTCAAAAAATCACGAAAATCTTTCCCTTTTAAAGACTGGGTGATAGAGCAACGAGCGTGCGATTGTGTTACATCAGCAAATAAATAAAACTGTGGAATAATCAACCAGGGATCTATATCGGATTTACAAAAAATACAACACACGCTGAGTAATACTTAAAGTTGTAGAAAAGATGAAGCAATCTTTATCATTTAACGAACAGGGAAGTTGTTATAAGTGTCTCTGCGAGTTCACCGGCTTTAATATCTTTTGGTGTTTCCGTTTCGAAAATTGGAACGATAATTCAGTTTCGATTAATTCGATATTTATCAATAAAATCGATAGCCCTGATTCAAAAATCGATAATTATCGATTACTCTCAACGAAATCTTTTATCGATTTTTATCGAATTTCGAATAAAATTAATCGATTTTTATTGATTGTTATCGAATGCTATCGATTATCGATATTATCAATTGACTACCCCGGGTTTTCAGCCGTCCACACGTATCCGATTGTATCCGGAAATTTTCTGATTTGCTCTAGTGCCCAGTTCTAAAATTCTCTCTCCATTCTTCTTCGATCATTGTGCCATTGATAAAATTGTCCCACCATGCGCTTGTCCTACCTGGTCGCGTCCAGAATCGCCGGAAAATTTCCGGATACGACCGTCCACACGTATACGTATTCGTATCGGATAAAAAAATTTCCGCTCTGGAGAGCGTTTTCAAATATTTCCGGATACGGCCGGAATATACGCTGGATACGTGTGGACGCAAGCCGTATTCGTAAAAAAAAATTGCGTTTTCACAAATTTCCGGATACGTGTGGACGACGCCTTAAATGTATACGAACATCTGATCATTTACTTTGATTTTGACCTGAGGAGAAAAATAATTTTACTGCTGCATTTACTATTTATGCTTTCTATCATGGCAGTAAGATGCTCCCAAACGTCCAATATTCTGGCGCTCGTTCACCTCTTACATTGTCCAAGATGAATTTGGGAGAATCATGTATATTGTTAGTAAGATATTATATATTTTTCTTTTAAAACCATTCATCTACTGTGTGCCGTTGCCTGTGTCGCGGTTAGTAATTTGTTTGTATTTTTGCATAAAAGCAACCCTTCGATTTGTCATTCCGCATGTTAGTTAAAAAAGGAAAGGGTACGACAATTTCGGAATACGCCCGCGGGAATAATGATGGTTTTGTTCTGTTCTGTTCTGTTCTGTTCTGTTCTGTTCCGTTCTGTTCTGTTCTCTGAACTGCCGTGGACAGTTTATAGTGGGGTTTCTGTTATATGGGATTGCTTTGGGCTTGCTTTGTATAGGTTTACCAAAGCCAATCGAACTCAATCAATTAAATTGTGTTCGATTGAGTTCGGTTTCCGAACTCTATCGAACACAATCAGATGGATTGAGTTCGATTGAATTCGATTTGTTCGGAAATCGAACTCACTGAAAGTCTGAGGTTCGATTTCGTTCGATTGCCGAACTCAATCGAACTCAATCCACGGATTGAGTTTGATTGAGTTCGATTTTCGAACGTTCGATTTGCTATCCCGGGCTTCGATCAACACTGGATCGATTCCGATTGTGGATATTTTCTGCAAATATCAATCTCTGACCGGCAAATCCAGCTTCTTAGCATATTCAGAAATCAGAAAAGAATAGGCAACCTTCGAATTATCCTCGGAGCTTGATTCGCTTTTGTTTAAATCCATTTTTACTAGAGGGAATTGTAGTTGTGGCCGTATTACGCAATGGCCAATGCGTGACGTCAGGTGAAGGGTAATATCATGTTAGCACTAGCTACCCATGCTTGGCCTAATGACTGCTTGGAAGGCTAGCGAACATAGAGCCGAAATTATTTTTTTCGCTCAAACTAAACTGGCGTGAGAAAGATTACCAAAACATAAACAGAATTAGATAAGGGTACAGCAAACTTACAATGTAATTACTTAACAACGCAATTCGTCATGTTCCCGGGGTCTCACTCGATTTTCAGTCCTTTGATTGATACTGTGTCTGCCTCTTTGCCCTCGAAGCCTCCTGTCCGCCGCCACTCCACGATCCCCTATTTCCTGAACTGGGAAGCGGGCTGGAAAGCCCTGTCTTCGTTCATAGTCTGCCATCACAGCTGAGTACATCTTGACCACATAGCACAGTACAACAAAAATTAAGATGAGTGAAGCAACACTGATTAGGTCGGCTGTCATGGTAAACATTTTTCTCTCTTCCTTGTTACCGTTAGCAAGGCGGTGGTGACGGTGAAATTAGATTGAACAGTCTGACGGAATGTGAAATTTTGGCGATCAAAACAGTTTTTCCTCAATAAAAGCTCGCAGACAGAGATCCAATGAAAAATTGGATTTCTTTAGCTACAATTTAGAATTTCGTTCGATCCCTGCGAAAGATGTGTCCTTAGGCGGTGGTAAAGCTAAATGTGTCACCAGCCACGAAACGTTGCCAATTTATTGACCTACAGCACGCACGTGGGTCAATGCCAAGATAATCCTTTGTTTGTAGCCAGGCGGTGTTTCCCCGGTTGATTGAAAACTGAACATAGATATTATTCGGTCAGCCAACACGCATTCCGATCATTCAGTTTCACAAATAGCCGACTCTTTTGTTCTCTGACCAATCAAACGAAGTGTTTATTTCCGTTTATAGTGGTTGTCGAGTCGACATCACATTAAAATTCTCCCGTTCCTATAAATTATGGGATATTCTACAGGACAGCACGAACACCGCAGAGGAGAGCAAATTTACGTGGCTTTCTTTGACGAAGGGATGAAGGAAGCTTGAAACGGCGAAAATAATAATACGATAGAGATAAGTTAGTTTTATTCATTTTATCGAATGAATGCTAAAATAAAGCTTTATTTTACATTCGGTCTTTTCTATATTTCATTCTTTTTTAGTCTGTGACCAGGCTCCCAAGAAAAGAGAAATTCTGCTTGGACCATATCGGTCCAATGGACGCTCCAATGATTCCAAGTTGTCATCTTCAAATTCTAGAGTTGGACAGTGGCCCCTATAAACCTCAATGTACCTAACGTCAGTAGTTTGCTGGAAATCGCAGCTACTGAACACACTCACAGACCCAGTGCCAGTGTCTTCTGTGTCAAGTTTGTTGCGCGGTTTTCGGATCATTTTCATTCTCAATTTCCTGTTAGCATTCCATTTGCGGTGCGACATTAATTTATCGGATGGGCAAAGCTCGCCGTATATTTCACACGGTAAAGCTACAATGCTAATGTTTTCTCTGTGCGATTTTGGAAGCCTTGTGTCTGTTCTTTCGTTTCTCGCTCTAAGCCCAACGAACTCTTCTTGTACTTCATTTACTTTCTCTCTGCTTTGTTGATCTTGATTTCTTTTGCTCGCTTTGTTCTTTCCGTTTCTTTCCAGCTCTTCACCAATATCAATATTTTAAATGGAACTTTTATCAAATCTATTCTCATTGACTCATTTGTTTCTGGTGAGCTACAAGCCGGAGCAGTTCTTAGCCGGAATTCGCACGACGACTTCAAGGGTCTCGTGACGGAGGTATGCGTGACTGCCCAAAGTGAAGGGAAACCCCCGACTATTTAAAAAGTGCTGTCTTCTTTGATCTACTTATTGACATTTATGGCATGTCACAGAAATCAGAATACAATACAACCAAAAAGCAAAACACAGCATAAAACAGCAAGCCTTTACCAAAATGGTTATTCTTTTAGAGAGCCCGGTTGTTTTCCTTATTTTTCGTTTGGTAATTCCGCTTTCAGAACTACGCTATACGCGATCTGAGATGCTCCATTTATTTGTCACACTTGGCTGGCGGAAACTAAGCACCCGGACTCATGCATATTGATTTAAAACTTTTTACATTGTCTGCCTCACGGGTATCTAAGTATAAAATCAGTTTACAAACTGTACTTATGTAACAAGTTATTCTCTGAGAAATTCTGTGAACAACTTCCCGTTCCATTGCCCCGCACTAACTTTGTGAAAACAGTTCGGTAACTATTGTCGTGTGGTACTTTGGAACAGCTTACCCTACGATTTATGGCAAGCAGAATCACTTTTCTGCGATTTCTTTATAAAATTTAATTCTGTACTTAGTTCGTGTAAGGTATTGGATTTTGTAATTTCCTGTTTTACCTTGCATATGTATGTATCCTTACTAATGAATTATATTCTTTTACTATCAATGCTCATTAATTCAAATGTCCTTACTTACGCACTTAGCGTCACTTACAAAACTGTAAATGCTATGTACATGTCTATCAATTAAAGCTTGTAGGTAATCAGCCGTTGCAACAATCAGCGACGAATGTGCAATTATCCTCCTTCACGCTTTGCAATTCTTGAACCAGGAATTGAAGCAGCTGAACTTGAACCTAGCAACACAGAGATAAGTACTTGAATGAACTGTTTGCTCTGCCAGAAATCCGAGGATAAAAAAATCGAAACCACGCGAAAGTCTGGACGAGGGCGAAAAATAGTAGGAGGGGGGGGGGGGGGGGTGGGGGGAGGGTGAGGAGACAGATGGTCCGTTTGCCCGCTATTTCGATAAGTGGAGCATAGCAACATCGACGTTAATTTTAAACAGCCATCAACCAAATTCTATAGCGTGACTCACAAGCAAAATGCCGGACAGAACTTGAAAACCACAAGTGATGAACTTCAAACGGTTCCCGAGGGGCAGTTCTTCTGAACGGGGCGAAGATTTCATGAGCGAAATCGAGACTAAGCGGGCGAGTAACTTAGCTTGCCCCGATTTCGCCCATGATTCTTCGCCCCGTCCGACTATCTGCCCCTGGGTCTCCGAGGATGAAACTTCGAGGCACGAAAAAATTATTTTGTTTATTAGTTTTTACGTCAATGGGGTGTTTTTCAAAATTGCGGGGTGTTGCTCTCCCCTCCTATTCTCCTTCCTCTAATTTTTTTGCTCTCGATTCAAATTTAAATTTAAATTTTTGTACAGCAAAAGCACAAGGCTTAGGGGAACGCTTGCTACACAAGCTGCATACAGAGGCTTACTTGTAAACAGAAAAAAAAGAAATAAATAGTAACGTTCAATGATACTAATACTAACAAATGCTTATTAATCAAAATCAGAGTAATTCAGTCTCCATCGCCAGACAGCAAAAGCGGAAGGTTTTCCTATAAAGCAAGAGGGACCTGAGAATAAAGCCGGAATAAAGTTTTTGCCCAAACCAAACTGTCGTCAAAAAAGATTACCAAAGGATAAACAGAATTAGACACGAGTGCACATAATTAACGATGTCCTACTTTTTTAAAAACGCCGTTCATCATGTTCCTGGGGTATCGGTCGACGTCCACTCCTTTGATTGGTACCGATTCTGCCTCTTTGTCCTCGAAGCCTCCTGTCGGCCGCTCCACGGCCTGCTCTTTCCTGTCCCTCCATCTCAGGACCATGAACTGGGAAGCCCTGTCTTCGTTCAGAGTCGACTGCCATCATAGCTGAGTACATCTTGACCACACAGCACAGTACAATAAACATTAAGATGAATGAAGCGACACAGATCAGCTCGGCTTGTCACGGTAAACATTTTTCTCTTCTTCGTCTTTACCGTTAGCTAGGCGGCGGTGGCGGTGAAATTGAACAGTGTGAGTATTCAGATGGGAATTATTCCTCGCTTAAAAACTCGCAATGATGATTTGGATTTCTTTGGCTATAATGTAGAATTTCTTCCGATGCCCGCGAAAGATGTATCCGTAGGAAGTGCCAAAGCCAAATGGCTTGTTAGCGTGCGGTGCTGCAATTTTATTGAACCCTTCTACCCTTTGTTTTCAAGTTTTCAGCAACTTCCGGTTTGAACGCCCTTTATGTATATCATGAACTTGTGCCCAGTCATACGGCTGACCAATCACGAGAAGAGTTTACAGCCGTGTTGCTATGGCAGCACGGGGTATCGTGCTGTATCGGGGTATCGGGTATCGTTTTTTATTTTAATGTAAGTTATTTGTGGCACGCAAATCAAAATTCCGTTCGACAAGTTTCAAATTACCAGTCACGCGTGTGACTGTAAGTTATTTTTGGTACCAAAAATACTTTACAGCCAATCTACTTTACGCGTGACCGGTAATTTGAAACTTGTCGAACGGAGTCTTTATGTGAGTACTTTTATTTTAAAAAATAGCTTACAGTCAATCTACATCACGTGTGACTGGTAATTTGAAACTTGTCGAACGGAGTTTTGAATTTTAATACATGTCAGTGAAGATTTCAGAGCTTTCGCAGAAATTTCCTTAGTTTATTGGCATTATAAAGCTTTGAATTTTTCTTAACATTACAGTATTAAGTATTTCAAAAATAGCCTGTGGACAGGCTCCCAAATGGGGTATGGGACGAAAAAAAAAAAAAAATTGCGAGCCGGGCGAGCGGAGCGCGGTATGGGGGCGAGAAAGAAAGGGAGCCTCTGGTCATTGCATGTTTGGTATAGGCGATTGTTGACCAACTGGTTTCGACAAGAGTGCCAACTTCCAGTTAATGCTTCCCTGGATGCTAAAAAATGTGGAACCTTGAATGCTCTACGGTTGTAATTGTCCCTCCCTTCGATTGGCAACCTTATGCTTGTTAAGGTTTGATGTCTAAAAGTATGCAAGAGTTTGTCAACTTTTGTTTGCTGGGTGAAGTTGCCCCACCCCTCCCCCCGCCCCCCTCCCAGAAAGGAAACTCTAGCTCCTCGGGAATTTTTGGTGGCATGAGGCTGGGTTCCAAACCAAAATATGCAATTTCCTTCACCCTTTTTCAGCCCTCGTCTCTAAAATTCCTTCCCATTTTTAGGCATAAGCCAGGCTTCTGTAAAATCTAAACTTGTTTTCAGACTTTTAGACCAAAATGGTTGATTGCGAAATTAGCCTTGCTCTTTCTTTCTTTCTTTCTTTCTTTTTTGTTCTACAATTTTTTGCTGAATAAACCCTTTACTACAGGATCCGGTACTTTTATTTTGTCGCGGTGGTCCTTCCGTAAAACAGATACCGTTTTTCTAAAATTTTATTTCTTAATCTACACCCTTTCTCAGACCTTATACAGGGGAGCTTCCCCCCCCCCCCCCCCCCCCCGAGTCTATGCCAGGTTTAAAGGAGCTATGTCATTAGGGTATAACCTCCAAAGGATAGTGTGTGTGTGGGGGGGGGGGGGGGGGGAGGGGGGGAGTTTTCTAAGATTATTTTCCTCTTCAAAATGCATCACTGGGCTGTAACCTCGCTGGATTTCTATGTGCCGTAGGCTAGATACATCAGCGTCAACCCAGGCTTGAGAAGTCTCTGGTCCCACCGGTGGAAAACTGAACGCACTTCGCTCGCCTCTTGAGAAAACATTAAGGGTTATATTACGCTCCAATGACTCCGCACTGTCATCCTCAAATTCTAGAGTCGGACTGTAGCCTCTATAAACCTCAATGTACCTAAAGTCAGCAGTTTGCTGGGAATCGCGGCTACTGAACACAGACCCGTGTCCTCTGTGCGAAGTTTGTTGCGCGGTTTTCGGATCATTTTCATTCGCAATTTCCTGTTGGCATTCCATTTGCCGTGATTTATCGGATGGGCAAAGCTTGCTGCATATTTTACACGCGGTAAAGCTACAACGCTGATGCTTTCTCTATGCGATTTTGGACGTCTTGTGCCTGTTCTTTCCTTCTCCGCCCGCCTCTAAGTCCAACGAACTCTTCTCTATATACTTTATTTACTTTCCCCCTGCTTTGTTGTTCTTGATTTCTTTTACTCGCTTTGTTCTTTCCGTTTCTTGCCAACGCTTCACCAATATCAACATTCAGAATGGAGCTGTTATCAAATCTATTATCATTTAAAAATTTTTTCTGGTGCCGGCTACAAGCTAAGCTTACTACCCGAAAGACGTTTGTAGCAAAACTCGCACGTCAGCGCATGCAGGCCGTTCTCTTTCTTTGTCTCAAGGACCTTCGTCTCAACCACTTTTCAGCGAATCTTGGTATCGATAAAGATTTGACTTATTTAACTGTTGAAAAACAAAATCGCTAACCATCACAAAACCGCCACAGCTCTTTGGACTGCGAGCTGTCTCTTTCTTCTCTTATAAAGTTCTCGGTAGCGTGCACGATGGATTTTACATAATTTTACTGTCACTTTAAGCGTGTGATTTGAGGGAAAAAGGTACGATTTCCCGCTAACACTTCTTGCAAATATACTTTTAGATGCGTAAGACTTTTCAAGTTCGTTCGCTATTTATTCAGTCTTTTTTCCGTATAATTTGCATTCGCTTTTTCAAGCTCCGTGGGTCAATCGCTAGATGTAATGACTTCAAGGGTCACGTGACGGAAACATGCGTAGCTCGGCTCAAAAGTAAAGTGAAACGCCGGACTAAACGTGCGAATGTTTGATCTGCAGCTCATGCCATTTATTGCATGTCGCACAAATTAGAAAACAATACAGCCATAGCATAAAACACTTTTACCGAAATCGGGTTATTTTTTAGGGAACCTGTTGTTTTTCTCATTTGTAGCTATTTGTATTTGTCGTTATTCCGTTTGCTACCCCAACCGAGCACATGTTATCACTGGAATCTAATGCATCCTTCCCCCCTCCCCCTGCCCCTCACACACTTTTCTCTACCACAAAAAATCTAAAAGAGCGGAAAGATACTTCTGACCACGGAGAACGTCCAAAACTGAGTAAATGTTAAAACTTAATGTATGGTCCCGAGGGAAACAGTTAATTTTGTTTTTCCGAGAGTCCTGATGTTTCCCGAGACGAAGTCGAAAAACTAATTGTTTTCCTCGGGACCATACATTAACAAACAAACAACTGAGATGGCAACAATTGCGGAATTGTATTCCGGTCGGGATACGTTTGTATTTGATCAGGGGCACGCGACCAAGAATCAACCAATCACAGTTTTGTTGCGTGAAAGTCTAGGTATATAACAAATTCAGTTACATCAACTTTGAAACTAAAAATAACACAGCTCATTAGTTCAAATGTGTCTTGACTATACATGTGCACTCAGCGTTACGTGCAAAGCTATAAAGGTTATGTACATGTCTATCAATTAAGCTTGTAGCTAATCAGCCGGTTGCAACAATCAGCGGTGTGAAAAATACTACTTATTATCTTCTTTCAAGGTTCGATATTCTTGAGCCAGGAATTAAAAGCAGCTACACTTGGATCTATCAGCACAGAAATAAGTACTTGAATGGACTCTTTGCTCTCCAGGTAATCCGAGGATCGGAACTAAAGAAAGAATAAAAAAATTAATCAATTGAAAGCCACGCGAAAGTTTAGACTCGAGGAGGGGAGAGGGGTGAGGAGAGAGCAAAAAAGAAGGCCTACCCTAGGTATAATTTTGATAAGTGGAGCATGCATAGCCACATTGCACGTTATATAAACAGCTATCAACCAGGTTGTAGCGTGACTCACAAGCAAAATGCTGTACAGAATTTGAAAACCGCGAGTGATGAAATTCAAACGTTCCAAAAGGGGCAGATAGTCGAAATGGGGCGAAGATTTCGCGGGAGAAATCAGGTCTTATGAAGTTTACAAGACGGGCAATTTCATCCATAAATCTTCGCCTCCTCAAGTCCGCCACGAATAGCCCCTGGGTCTCCAAAGATGCAACATTCGGGGCAGCAAAAAATTATATAATTTGTTACACATCAATGGGCTGTTTTTTAAAAAATCCCTTCTTCTTTCCTCTCCCCTCCCATTCTGCTTTTTCTCTACTGTATTTTGCTTTTGATTCAATTTTTGATGACTGTATGGAAGGCTAGCGAACATAAAGCGGAAATTATTTTTTCGCTCAAACTAAACTACAGTGAGAAAGATTACCAAAGTATAAACAGAATTAGATAAGAGTACACATAAATTACAATCTCTTACTTAACAACGCCGTTCGTCATGTTCCTGGGGTCTCGATCGATTTTCAATCCTTTGATTGATACTGAGTCTGCCTCTTTGCCCTCCCAGCCTCCTGTCCGCCGCCACTCCGCGGTCCCCTATTTCCTGAACTGGAAAGCGGGCTGTGAAGCCCTGTCTTCGTTCATTGTCTGCCATCACAGCTGAGTATATCTTGACTACACAGCACAGTACAATAAACATTAAGATGAGTGAAGCAACACTGATCAGGTCGGCTGTCATGGTAAACATTTTTCTCTCTTCCTTGTTTAATGTTACCGTTAGCAAGGCGGCGGTGACGGTGAAATTAAATTGAACAGTGTGACAGAATGTGATATTTTCGCAAACAGAACACAGTTATTCCTCGACAAAAGCTTGCAGACAGACATCCAAAGATTAAACTGGATTTCTTTAGCTAAAATTTAGAATTTCGTTCGATCTCCACGAAAGATGTGACCCTAGTCGGTGCTAAAGCTAAATGTCTCACCAGCCACGAAACGCTGCAAATTTATTGACCTGCAGCACGCACGTAGGTGAAATTGAGCGCTCACGCCAAAATAATCCTTTGTTTGTAGTCAGACGGTCTTTCCCGACCTTTCCCGGTATGGCTTGGTTGAGTCACCTCTATTTCTGGGAAAGCCCCAAACGATCTCGGTTATACATCATTCGGTCGGCCATCGCGCATTCCGTTTATTACGTATGGTTGAAATATAGCCGACTCGTTTGTTGTTTGACGTAATATGGATTGCGACAGCTGACCAATCAATTTTCCTCGATAAAAGCTCACAGACAGACAGACAGACATCCAAAGATTAAACTGGATTTCTTTAGCTACAATTTAGAATTTCGTTCCATCTCCACGAAAGATGTGACCCTAGTCGGTGCTAAAGCTAAATGTCTCACCAGCCACGAAACGCTACAAATTTATTGACCTGCAGCACGCACGTGGGTGAAATTGAGCACTCACGCCAAAATAATCCTTTGTTTGTAGTCAGACGGTCTTTCCCGACCTTTCCCGGTATGGCTTGGTTGAGTCACCTCTATTTCTGGGAAAGCCCCAAACGATCTCGGTTATATATTATTCGATCGGCCATCGCGCATTCAGTTTATTACGTATGGTTAAAAAAATAGCCGACTCGTTTGTTGTTTGACGCAATATGGATCGTGACAGCTGACCAATCAAACGAAGTGTTTATTCCGTTAGTGGTTGTCGAGTCGACGTCACGCTATAAATTTATGGGATAGTCCGCAGAACAGAGGAGAGCTAATTTACGTGGCTTTCTTTGACGAAGGGATTAAGGAAGCTTGAAACTGCGGAATAACCCCGAGCCAAATAATAATACGATAGAGATGAGTTACTTTTATTCATTTTATCGAATTAATGCTGAAATAAAGCTTTATTTTACCTTCAGAGTATACTATATTTTATTCTTTTTTTTGACCTGTAACCAGACTCCCAAGAAAAGAGAAATTCTCAGTGGTCCCATATCGGTGGTAAACCGCAACACTTTTTGCTCGCCTCTTAAGAAAACATTTAGGCTTATGCCAGTACGCTCCAATGACTCCGCACTGTCATCTTCAAATTCTAGAGTCGGACTGTAGCCCCTATAAACCTCAATGTACCTAGAGTCAGCAGTTTGCTGGGAATCGCGCCTACTGAACACAGACCCGTGTCTTCTGTGCGAAGTTTGTTGCGCGGTTTTCGTATCATTTTCATTTGCAATTTCCTGTTGGCATTCCATTTGGTGTTGCATTAATTTGTCGGTTGGGCAAAGCTCGTCGCATATTTCAGACCGAAAGCTACAATGCTGATGCTTTCTCTATGCGATTTTGGAAGTCTTGTGCCTATCATATTTTTTAATAATTGTAAAGCGCATTAGATCATATAGACATAATGAATTTTGCGCTATATAAGCATTAAATTTATTATTATTATTATTATTATTATTATTATTATTATTATTATTATTATTATTATTCTTTCTTTCCTCGCTCTAAGCCCAACGAAGTCTTTATTGATTCATTTACTTTCTCCCTGCTTTGTTTTAAGCACTCGTGATCTTGACTCTTTTTGCTCGCTTTATTGTTTCCGTTTCTTCCAACTCTTCAACAATATCAATTTTCTAAATGGAACTTTTATCAAATCTATTATCATTGACACATTTGTTTCTTTATGAGCCACAACGCCGGAGCAGTTCTTAGCCTGAATTCGGATGACGACTTCAAGAGTCACGTGACGGGGGTATGCGTGATGACAAATAAACTGAGGGGAAACCCCCGACGAAAACTGCTTTGATCTGCACTTATATATTTATTATATGGCTGGCTCCGCGAGCGGGCAAGATGAGTCAAACCCTGCGCTGTGATTGGCTACCCGAGCGGGCAAGATGGAGCTATCTTGCCCGCTCGGGATTACCCGTTGCCCGTCCGCTTGGCATCGAAAGTTTAATCCCAACAACAATGCAATCTTTTCTTCGATTTTCTCGTTGTTTTGGGGGAAAACGATCACTAAAAAGTTCGGTAAACTTTCTCAACATTTACCTGAAGGAAAGGAAAGAGAATGGAATCGTCCTGGTGTAGTGAAAATTTTGTTTCAGCTACAATGAATGTGAGTTGAATCGGTGAGTTGCTCTACGTGTAGTAATTTTAGATAGAATTGATTTTGTAAAACTTATTGTCTCAAGTCGAGTGCCAAATTGATAAGTTCTCTAGGTTTGAAATCACTGTATTTAAATCATAGCGTAGTGGAAGTTGCGTTAAGTGTTTAGAGCAGTTCAGAAAAGTATTTTTTTCAAGTTCGCCGAAGAAGCTCACGTTTTTAATTTAGGCGCGTCTTGCCTGTTGTAAACAACAAAATCTTGTCAAAGTTTCGCCCAGTTTTCTAATTCACCCAGTGTTTTTTTTCGGCTTATGTTTGCATATAATCTCAAAATCTATTGTTTCATTCAAGAATTAATGATTGGAAGCCGAAAACTGTGTAAAAATCCTGAAAAATGTTTATTATTTACGCCACCGCGCGATCGGCTGAAAATGGCGAGTTTGCCGGATTCTATTCAAATCTTCCCGCCCTTGCGAAAATCTAAATTTTTCGTTCTCAATAATTGTATACTCCCTTTAAGCCATTATAAAGTTAGAGCATTAAGATAATTTAGGATTCCTTGTTTTCCACGATTACATGCTGATCCAAAAATGCACTGAAAATAAATCTTGCACCGGCCGGCTATGAAGAATTTTTTTCCGAGTAGAGCAGTTTCATGTCCTGTTTTGTTTTGTTGTTGTAGTTTTAACTTGAAGGTAAAGCCATATAATAAATCCTTTATTGACCAAGCTTGTTCGGTCAAGATGGCTGGATATTGGCCTCGTTCTTTTTTTGCGTTTTTATGGACCTCGACTTCGTCTCGGTCCATAAAAACGCAAAAAAAGAACTTGGCCAATATCCAGCCATCTTGACCTCACGCTTGGTCAATGACGCATATTTAACATTTATTGACATGTCACAGAAACCAGAATACAATACAGCCATAAAGCAAAGCACAGCATAAAACAGCAAGCGTTTACCGAAATTAGGTTTTGTTTTTGAGGGAGCCTGTTGTTTTCCTTATTTTTCGTTTGGTAATTCCGCTTTCAGAACTACGCTATACGACCTGAGATGCTGCATTAATTTGTCACACTTGGCTGGCGAAAACTAAGCACCCGGACGCATGCAGAAAGCCATATGCATATTGATTTAAATTTTTTTACATTGTCTGCCTCACGGTTATCTAAGTAATCAGTTTAAAAACTGTACTGATGTAACACGTTATTCTCGACTGAGAGATTCTGTGAACAACTTGCCGTTCCATTGCCCCGCACTAACTTTGTAAAAACACTTCGGTAGCTATTGTAATGCGGTACTTTGGAACAGCTTACCCTACGATTTATTGCAAGCAGAATCACTTGACGATTTGTTTATAAACTTAACTCTGTACTTAGTTCGTATAAGATATAGGATTTTGTATTTTACTGTTTTACCTCGTGTATGTATGTATCTTTACTAATGAATTATATTCTTTTGCTATCAATGCTCATTAATTCAAATGTCCCTTGGTTATGCGCTTAGCGTCACTTAAACAAAACTAATGAAATGCTATGTACATGTCTATCAATTAAAGCTTGTAGGTATTCAGCGGTTGCAGCAATCAGCGACGAATGTCCTCCTTCACGCTTTGCTGATTCTTAAATCAGGAATTGAAGGAGCTGAACTTGAACCTAGCAACACAGAGATAAGTAATTAAATGAAGTGTTTGCTCTCCCGGAAATTCGACGATCAGGACTAAAGAAATAAAAAATTGCAAACTACCAGAAAGTTTGGACAAGGGCGAAAAATAGAAGGAGGGGGGAAGGGGGGGGGGGGGGGGCAGAGGGTGAGGAGAGAGAACAAAATATAACCTCTAGATCGTCAGTTTCCCCGCTATTTATCATCTTTCTTCGAAAAAAATAGATAGCCTCCTGTCCGCCGCCACTCCGCGGTCCCCTATTTCCTGAACTGGAAAGCGGGCTGGGAAGCCCTGTCTTCGTTCATAGTCTGCCATCACAGCTGAGTACATCTTGACCACACAGCACAGTACAATAAAAATTAAGATGAGTGAAGCGACACTGATCAGGTCGGCTGTCATGGTAACATTTTTCTCTCTTCCTTGTTACCGTTAGCAAGGCGGCGGTGACGGTGAAATTAAATTGAACAGTCTGACGAAATGTGATACTTTTGCAAACAGAACACAGTTATTCCTCGATAAAAGCTCACAGACCGACATCCAAAGATTAAACTGGATTTCTTTAGCTACAATTTAGAATTTCGTTCGATCTCCACGAAAGATGTGACCCTAGTCGGTGCTAAAGCTAAATGTCTCACCAGCCACGAAACGCTGCAAATTTATTGACCTGCAGCACGCACGTGGGTGAAATTGAGCACTCACGCCAAAATAATCCTTTGTTTGTAGTCAGACGGTCTTTCCCGACCTTTCCCGGTATGGCTTGGTTGAGTCACTTCTATTTCTGGGAAAGCCCCAAACGATCTCGGTTATATATCATTCTGTCGGACATCGCGCATTCCGTTTATTACGTATGGTTGAAATATAGCCGACTCGTTTGTTGTTTGACGTAATATGGATCGTGACAGCTGACCAATCAATTTTCCTCGATAAAAGCTCACAGACAGACAGACATCCAAAGATTAAACTGGATTTCTTTAGCTACAATTTAGAATTTCGTTCCATCTCCACGAAAGATGTTACCCTAGGCGGTGCTAAAGCTAAATGTCTCACCAGCCACGAAACGCTACAAATTTATTGACCTGCAGCACGCACGTGGGTGAAATTGAGCACTCACGCCAAAATAATCCTTTGTTTGTAGTCAGACGGTCTTTCCCGACCTTTCCCGGTATGGCTTGGTTGAGTCACCTCTATTTCTGGGAAAGCCCCAAACGATCTCGGTTATATATTATTCGATCGGCCATCGCGCATTCAGTTTATTACGTATGGTTAAAAAAATAGCCGACTCGTTTGTTGTTTGACGCAATATGGATCGTGACAGCTGACCAATCAAACGAAGTGTTTATTCCGTTATTGATTGTCGAGATAGTCAGGAGTGCTCACCGGAGCCGATATACAAAATATCCGCTCCCCAGGGCTTAGTGCGCTGGCTGGGATTCTTATGCACTGGCATGGAACTTGCTGGGAGGCCCGCATCAAAACAATTGCTTGCTTACTAATTTAAACTCAAAAGCTCATCCTAGCTGGAAAATGTTCATTTTCGGGATGAATCTAGCTGGTAAATTGTGATGTGAGGTTTTCCCTGGTAGACTTGATTACCAGCCGGCCCCTAGAAAATTAGACCCTGGAAGTGCGAAGAATGGACTCAGTGTGCGGCCTAGTTATATGGTCACTTACAATTCGTCTATCTAGACATGCGCAGCGTCATATTACACAACATTTATTGACCCCTGTGCATGTGTGACAGCCGAGCGGTCAAAAACGTTGCTATATGCCGGCGCGGTCACGTCTCAACAAACGCTTTTGGCTACATCCTTCTAGAGAGTAGGGAAATATAGTTTTGCTTTTATTTCAACAAGGTAAGTTTTCTGTGCTTTCTCTTCTCGGGTAGCTGTGTAGTTTCTGCTCTACTATTCTGAGTATGCCGTTAAGACTTATTGTTCTGACCAAGTTAGATAACAGTTAATTCTATGTAATTGTGTATTATCTTCTTTGTGTGCTTAGAGTTTCGACAACCAGATCTTCTTTGCTGGTTAACACATTTAGAAAATCCTTGATTTATTTATTTAAATGTTAACATTTTTGTTTTAGGAATCGCCAAAATCGTTTTGCGTTACGCTACCTACGCAGCTAAAGACCGTTTACTGAGGTATGTCAGTCTTGTATGCCGTTGTATGTCATTGCAATATATCAAGAATAGTATCGTCTTTGAGAAATGCATATGCGCTGTATGCGCGCCATCTACTTTAGATGGTTTACTAGTATAGCTAGTAAGCTTATACACAGCTAATAAGTATTTGAATTTAGAAATACTATGCACAAGTATTCTCATCGTATCGCGAACAGGTCATATGAGTGTGTGCTTAACATGACCTAACATACATGAACATACATATATTCATCACATGAACAGAGCGACAGACCAGGACATTCAAGCAAAAGTCTCGGAATGCCGTTGTTTTGTTTTTCGCTATATCATTTTTGGCCTACATGGAAAGGATATTTATTGAAAATGGAGCAGTTCGTTGTGTTCAGATTTTTTACAATAATGGTAATTTAGCGCAAACTTTAAGAGAACGGTATTTTATTATCTGAAATTATGAGCGGGTTTCCTTTGATTTTACACTTCTTCCGAAAAGATATTCCACCGTTCCTTTTGGTGCCCCTGATGATTTTCCAAGCAATTGGCGTCTTGAAGTGTTAAGGGTGGAATTCTGTAAGCGACTTTCTTTGTTTTCCATTTAGGTTATACTTAGTTTAATAGCGCGCAAATGTTCCTTTTTGTTGGCATGAGTCAGATGAGTTCGGCTTGAACGCAAGGGAAAGGTAACTTGGATTTCTAGGGTTAAAAACGATGCAACACTTTAGCGTGTGTATTTTTTTGCAGTTTTGAAACAAACTAGGGAGACGCAAATCCCGAAACTGTATCGCGATGCAATGGAGCGAAAGCAGAATTTTTATTGCGTGTGCCTCATTTTCCTGAAGGGCAGGTCAGGCGCGAAAATATATGATGATGAAAATATATGATGATGACCTTAGCTCGAAAAAACAATTTTTCGGGTCACTCTTTCCCTAAATACGAAAAAACTGAAGCAAGTTCGATTCACATGATGCCGGGTTAACTTTCATAATAGTACGACCGAAGTGCGGCTTAAAGTAAAAATGCGCAAAGTTTGGTGATAGTAGCTGTTGTGGTCTGCCAAATGTTTTTGGGTTCCGGTGTTCATTTGACCTTGCGGACTCTGACACCTAATAATACATTGCTTCAGGGGTGCCTTCCGGAAAGTACTTTTTTGTGCGCTAACTTTATATCATTGTAAAGCTAATAAACTGTAGAATCCGAAAATAACAAGATATTTTCCTATCTTTGCTTTGATAGGCACGCGCAAGCCTTTAAACGCAAAAATGACCGAGCTTGCTAAACTTAATTACCAGCCTTGGTGTTACCGCGGCGCGCGGACGTCCAAACTAACGGGACTACATCACTCAGGATATGATGGGCTAACAAAGTGTGTGAGGCTTTTTCGATATTTCTATTGGTTGCTTAGGAAATCCCTTTGAAAGTTGGAAAATAGGAATTTTTCTGGCTTCTGTTCTTTAATGGGACGTCACGAAAAAAATATTGCCTCACACAGTTTAATGCTCTCATATGAGACAAAGATTTTCTCCAAGTTTCGTTAAAATCCGATAAATCTACATACCCTTTTATTTCATTTGATTTGAGTTAATTCACGCAAAAATAAACCTTGAGTTTTCGGCATGGAAAGAAATTCACAGTTTTCGCACCTCATTAAAGCGGTTGTCAACGTGGCCCTGCCGCTAACCAATGAAACGCAGCTTTGAACTCCCTAGCGGGCTACAGAAACGGGTACGTGTTTACGTTCTGCACTTAGGAGACGAAAACATTCAACAAAAGCGAAGACTTCTTTGTGAGAAATTGCAAGACGCGAGGGATAAACAAAAGAAGCGAAATACGAGTCCGTGTATGAGATAGTTGCCGCAAAAATTGTCACTGCTCAACTCTAAGGGTTGACACATTTTAATTGGCTCAGTTTGCAGTTCATTGACTTGTTTGAACAAATACGTTTTTTTTAACCAAAAACACGCCTCAAATGTCAGCTTTCGCAATTCATCTTCAGGAATGTTAAGCGATACAACCAGCACGTGAAAACACAGGAAACACGGCCACGATAATCCTTGTTTCCGGTTAGCAGTACTCTCAATTCATTGCTTTTGTTAAGCTTGGAAGTTATGTTCTTTCCCGCAACTAGAACTCAACGGAGAATATAAATGAACGTGTTATCCAGCTAAGATATATTCGTTTTTTAAAATTTGTTTGAAGCCTTCAACCGAAACGTTACCGCCTACAGCTATGAACGCGCAATAAAAAACAGGGCGTAATACAACGTAGACCAGATATCCCACACCTTGCATTACTCAAAGGACCCCAAAGCATTGCGAGAAAATTTGATTGGCCCGGTCAATGACATTCACGTACTGCCAATTATCCGCCAAAACGTTACAGCCTTTTTGACGTTCACGTGCTGCCAATTCTGCGACAAGAAGTTACAGCCTTTTTCTTCCATGCGACGTAAGACACGAATATGACTGAGCAAGGTGTACAAGTGAAAATCACCGAGAAAGCTGACGCCTTACCAGGAGAACGCGTACGAGTTGTTGGCTGTGGACCTTATCCCTGGGAATAGTTACAGATTATGTCGCAACCCCCAAAACCCACAAGATGCTTCATGTATCGAAGTCAAAGACCGGACACGCGTTAGAGCTGTGTTGAACAGAGACGTAGCTCGACTACTTGCCCAGTACTTGGACACAAATATTGTCGAGGAGCCGACTTGGTTAGTATCATTTGGCCGTGTGAGTTTGATTGTTTCTCCAACGCGCTATCACTTGTGGTGTGAAAATCAATTTCTTTTATCTTTTTTTTTTTTTTCGTTTTTCTTAAGCTTGGTCCTTGAAGATGCCAGATGGAGTCGCGGAGACTCTGGGAGACCTGCCAGGTCGCACAAAGTGGCCATCTCAATCTGTGTAACTTCCACGAAGTTTCAGCTAATCCAAGACGCATTTAAATTGTACGACTTGATTGTGGTCCAAAAATAGACACTGAACTCAGGAAAAATGTCAAAAATGTGTCAATCTCCCGGAGGACAGTATTTAAATTTGTTTTTGGATGAAAGTTCCGGAAAAATAAATTGTTTTACTATCAAACAGCGCTTTTGTCATATGTCTATGGTAATAATATGAAGGGAGTGGGGAAAGAAATCTTCTGAGCGCCTAGAAAGCAGTTTTCCTCTCATAGCCCCCTGTCGTTCCCTGCTGTGTGAGCTGCCGGAAAAGAACAGTAATGAAAACGAAACAGGATTTAATAGACCATGACCATGCACGCTCTTTCTTAGGCTGCTTGACAGGCGCTTCAGTGAAAAATATTGATTGTTTCATGTGATGTTATCCAAATACTAAGGCTACACCACAAAACAGACAAAACCCCTCTTTTGCTATTTTCTACGTACCAGTGAAAAAAACCTTGCAGGAAACTTTTATGCTGATATATTGTTTTAGTCACAGTCACAGCGCTTTAACTGATTTGATCCATAGTGGTTGTACTTTCACTAGGACAATTTTAGTTTGAAAAAGCCGGAAAAGTCCGGATACATGTATACAGTGAAAACATTTCGTTCTTAGTTTAGCTGTTTTCAAGAAAAAAAACAAGGGAGTACTACTTTGCGAGACGGTGTCACTTATCCTCGTAAATACTGCAGGCAATCACATCACATGTCGTTGCGGTTGCCAGTCAAGTAATTTGTCAATATCATTTACCGCTAGCTTCGAGTTTCCGTTTGCTTCATGGTTCACCTTGCGAAACAGAAAAATGGCAGATGACTTCAACGATATCTCAAAATAAAAACTGTGGTCCTGGATAAGCCTACGCCTTCTTGCGCTTACGGCAATGAATGTTGTTCTACGTTGGATTAACATCCTTCTCATCTGTTGAGATATTAAGCGAATCATTTGAAAGAAACTCCCCCTTATTTTTTTCATCAATATATCGAGGATCAACATGAAAAACATGCTCTTGTAAATCTCCATATTTAATTTAGCAACTCAAATTCCGGGTTAAGTAGCCGAATGAAAACAGATGCCGGTCAAATAAATTAGTGTAATTAGTAAATGTCGATCTGTAAACAAACAGCAAGAAAGAATGTTCAGCTAATAAATTGGCTTAAAACACAACCATTGTGGCCGCTTGAGGAGGAACAATACTTTTTAAAATGTTATAGAACCAGTATTTTCACTTTAATATTGAATTTTCACGCTCCAACGTAAAAATGTCATACCACCAAACCTGAAGCTAAGTTAACGATACTGATTGCTGATTTGCTTTGTTTCTATATCCGACCGACGCGGCAGCCATGCTCAAGTGTCCTCCGTTCAAAGTCTTGTAGTTCAGGAAAATAATGTTCGCTATAACCTTATTCTTACGAGTATTACTGATCCCGAAATTGCACCATTCACCAAAAATTCGTTAATTGTATTTTACGAGTGATATGCGTGTAACATAACCCGGGTGGGCGGGGCTGTGTTTTTGAGTGGGGTCCATGCAAAATAAATATAGTTTTAAAAGAGGAGTTAAGCCGGAAAATATGCTGAATAAGGGGGAAGGGGGGGGGGGGGGGGGAAACTTCTGATTTCTTGGGGTAAAGACCAGACAACAAATTGTCATTTTTTCCTTATACTTTAGGCATCATGTATGTGCATTCGAGAAAACTCCGATACTTGGATTATTTTATACAACAATATAGTTTTAAATTTTGCAATTTCAAAAATTAATTTTAAAAACCCTCTGATACAACTCTGCACCAAGAAGATTCGATTTCCGTCGTCACCGCTTATGGTCTTATCGCAGAGCAGAGCAGAAGGTTTCAAGTCCAAGCCAGCTTTAAAGGATCATTTGCCGAGTGAGATATGCCATACATTTAAACTGTTAACGTTGCGTGGATGTGTTTGTGACACCGTCTTAAGGTCTTGTATAACTCTGGACTTTTTTTCCTTCTGTGGATGTGTTTGTGACGTCTTTAAGATCTTGCAAAACTCTGCGCTTGTGTGGATGTGTTTGTGACGTCTTTAAGATCTTGCAAAACTCTACACTTGTGTGGATGTGTTTGTGACGTCTTAAGATCTTGCAAAACTCTACACTTCTCTCCTTCTGTGGATGTGTTTGTGACGTCTTAAGATCTTGCAAAACTCTACACTTGTGTGGATGTGTTTGTGACGTCTTTAAGATCTTGCAAAACTCTACACTTGTGTGGATGTGTTTGTGACGTCTTAAGATCTTGCAAAACTCTACACTTGTGTGGATGTGTTTGTGACGTCTTAAGATCTTGCAAAACTCTACACTTGTGTGGATGTGTTTGTGACGTCTTAAGATCTTGCAAAACTCTACACTTGTGTGGATGTGTTTGTGACGTCTTACGATCTTGCAAAACTCTACACTTGTGTGGATGTGTTTGTGACGTCTTAAGATCTTGCAAAACTCTACACTTGTGTGGATGTGTTTGTGACGTCTTAAGATCTTGCAAAACTCTACACTTCTCTCCTTCTGTGGATGTGTTTGTGACGTCTTTAAGATCTTGCAAAACTCTACACTTGTGTGGATGTGTTTTTGACGTCTTAAGATCTTGCAAAACTCTACACTTCTTTCCTTCTGTGGATGTGTTTGTGACGTCTTTAAGATCTTGCAAAACTCTACACTTGTGTGGATGTGTTTGTGACGTCTTAAGATCTTGCAAAACTCTACACTTCTTTCCTTCTGTGGATGTGTTTGTGACGTCTTTAAGATCTTGCAAAACTCTACACTTGTGTGGATGTGTTTGTGACGTCTTAAGATCTTGCAAAACTCTACACTTCTTTTCTTCTGTGGATGTGTTTGTGACGTCTTTAAGATCTTGCAAAACTCTGCACTTGTGCAGATGTGTTTGTGACGTCTTAAGATCTTGCAAAACTCTACACTTTTTGCCCTCTGTGGATGTGTTTACGTTTAAGAATCTGACAAAACTCTGCAATTGATATGCTGTGTTTGTGACGTCTTTAAGATCTTGCAAAATTCTGCACTTACTAAAAGTAACGTTTCTACGTAAATCGATCATCTGAACAAAATTGGCACTCCTGTTGAAATGCATTCGTTCCTATCTTGATATCCTTTGAAGAAAAAATAAAAATGAAGTGATGGAATGTGTACAGGTACCTGCAAGAAACTTGACATACAAAAATGGAAAAAGCCAAACATTGAAGAAATTAATTACATGTACAAACTGCAATCCCATATTTTACTAGACAGAGTTGTTAAGATGTTAGAAAACAGGGTTGTTTAGTACTTTGTTGGTTGCTTTCTAAAACAACGCCTGACGACCGGTTGAGGGAGGTTGATTGCATGTGATATTTGGTAACCCATAATATGTCGAACTCAGTTTAAAATTGAACTGCAGCATATGTGAAGAAGTTATAAGCTGGAATATTTTTTTCTTGATTGCTAATCAAAAATCATTTACGGAAGATAGAGCGGTTTTCAATTGTGTGTCGTAAGAAAACCAAAGCAAATGTTCGCGTGGAAATCGTAAAGAGTATTGGTTTCGCTTGTCATTGGTTGAAAAAGTGGCGCGAGT
Organism: Pavona decussata; assembly: GCF_977016875.1. Lineage (NCBI taxonomy): Eukaryota > Metazoa > Cnidaria > Anthozoa > Scleractinia > Agariciidae > Pavona > Pavona decussata. The sequence goes on from NW_028145484.1 coordinate 2,002,592, forward strand.
TTTGCTGGCCAATCACGGAGTGAAGCAATGCAAAACCGAAGCAAACGCAAATCACTTTCGAATTGAATACTGCTCTGGCATTTTTCTTCTTCTTTTTTTTTTTTTCACTTATCCTGGAAACCGTATAACCCAAAGATTTCAATTACTTTATATTTGCACTGTGCTGCCCAAAAACAGAAAATAAGAAAAGATGTGATTCAGAGGAAAGAATTTTCCAAATCAGGAACGCCATGGTGCTTTGATGGTAATGTGTGCCTCTGTGATTTGTTAGGGAACAAAGGCGAGCTGGGGTAACCAATCCCTGGGGAGTCCCCCACAAAACGCAGTCGTGCTCTTTCACTGAAGTCCCGTGGCGAAACCATTGTGTTGATTTTGAGGAAGTAAACAGATTTTACTGTTCAATTTAAAGTTTAATTAAATTCAGCACCGTGTAAAAGAGTAGATATTTCGAGCTAGTACTATTGCATTTGAGAGGGAAAAGGAAATTATTTCGAGTTTTAGTAGGACCTATGTAGATAATGAAATTTTTTTCTTGTATTAGAATGAGGCCAGATTGTCCCTGGAAGTCGTTTACAATACTAGATACTCGTATTTCATTTAGAAAAACTCGCATGGACTTATAAGGAATCTCCAAAGCTGAGAGCACAGCTCATGATTGAATTACTGAGGAGCTAGCTAGTCCAGGATATTCTTCGGTATATTAACTGTGCTGCCCAAAAACAGAAAATAAGAAAAAGATGTGATTCAGAGGAAAGAATTTTCCAGATCAGGAACGCCATGGTGCTTTGATGGTAATGTGTGCCTCTGTGATTTGTTAGGGAACAAAGGCGAGCTGGGGTAACCAATCCCTGGGGAGTCCCCCACAAAACGCAGTCGTGCTCTTTCACTGAAGTCCCGTGGCGAAACCATTGTGTTGATTTTGAGGAAGTAAACAGATTTTACTGTTCAATTTAAAGTTTAATTAAATTCAGCACCGTGTAAAAGAGTAGATATTTCGAGCTAGTACTATTGCATTTGAGAGGGAAAAGGAAATTATTTCGAGTTTTAGTAGGACCTATGTAGATAATGAAATTTTTTTCTTGTATTAGAATGAGGCCAGATTGTCCCTGGAAGTCGTTTACAATACTAGATACTCGTATTTCATTTAGAAAAACTCGCATGGACTTATAAGGAATCTCCAAAGCTGAGAGCACAGCTCATGATTGAATTACTGAGGAGCTAGCTAGTCCAGGATATTCTTCGGTATATTAACTGTGCTGCCCAAAAACAGAAAATAAGAAAAAGATGTGATTCAGAGGAAAGAATTTTCCAGATCAGGAACGCCATGGTGCTTTGATGGTAATGTGTGCCTCTGTGATTTGTTAGGGAACAAAGGCGAGCTGGGGTAACCAATCCCTGGGGAGTCCCCCACAAAACGCAGTCGTGCTCTTTCACTGAAGTCCCGTGGCGAAACCATTGTGTTGATTTTGAGGAAGTAAACAGATTTTACTGTTCAATTTAAAGTTTAATTAAATTCAGCACCGTGTAAAAGAGTAGATATTTCGAGCTGGTACTATTGCATTTGAGAGAAAAAGGAAATTTTTTTTGCGTTTTAGTGGGATCTATGTAGACAATGAAATTTTTTTCTAATATTAAAATGAAGCCAGATTTTCCCTGGAGGTCGTGTACAGTACTATCTACTCGTATTTCATTTAGATTGCTGCTACATTAGAGTTACAAGATGTTTGATAAAAAGGACAAAATAAGAAAGTACACTATGATTACAAGGTTGTATTGCAATATACCTGTAAAAAATCGATTTAAGGCCTTTTTTTAACTAGAAGACACGATTTCGATGTAATCGACAGTTGCTACCGAAATCGTTTTTGGAAAATTCTTAGAGATCGATACTTTCAAGCAGAATCTGGAATGGCTTGGCCATGTCACAAAGATACCTGAAAAATATGATTTTTTTGAATCCGATTTGCTGGGAAAAAGGTAAATATTTGAAAACTCTCCTGGCTGGGAGTTAAGTCTTGTGCAAATTTCCTTGCTGGCTAAGAATCCTAGAGAGTGAAGCTTGCTGGAAGTGAGGATCGGCTTTGTTTTTCCCACGAAAGTTAATTATTGATCGGTTGCGACTGCGCTAATGTTAATTTGCTGCGTGGATGGATAAAAATCATTTTTAGAAAAAGAAGTCGTTGAGCACTCCTGGATAGTCTCCTTCGCAGCCGTTATTAGGGTCGTCACGCAACGCTTCTCCGGGAGAAGCGTTGCGTGACGACCCTAACAACGGCTGCGAAGGAGACTATTGTCGACTCGACGTCACGCTATAAATTTATGGGATAGTCCGCAGAACAGAGGAGAGCAAATTTTTGTGGCTTTCTTTGACGAAGGGATTAAGGAAGCTTGAAACGGCGGAATAACCCCGAGCCAAATAATAATACGATAGAGATAATTAAGCTAGTTTTATTCATTTAATCGAATTAATGCTGAAATAAAGCTTTATTTTACCCGACGGACTATACTATATTTTATTCTTTTTTAGACTTTAACCAGGCTTCCAAGAAAAGAGAAAATCTCAGTGGTCCCATATCGGTGGTAAACCGCAACACTTTTTGCTCGCCTCTTGAGAAAACATTTAGGCTTATGCCAGTACGCTCCAATGACCCCGCACTCTCATCATCAAATTCTAGAGTCGGACTGTAGCCTCTATAAACCTCAATGTACCTAGAGTCAGCAGTTTGCTGGGAATCGCGCCTACTGAACACAGACCCGTGTCTTCTGTGCGAAGTTTGTTGCGCGGTTTTCGTATCATTTTCATTTGCAATTTCCTGTTGGCATTCCATTTGGTGTTGCATTAATTTGTCGGTTGGGCAAAGCTCGTCGCATATTTCAGACCGAAAGCTACAATGCTGATGCTTTCTCTATGCGATTTTGGAAGTCTTGTGCCTATCATATTTTTTAATAATTGTAAAGCGCATTAGATCATATAGACATAATGAAGTTTGCGCTATATAAGCATTAAATTTATTATTATTATTATTATTAATATTAATATTATTATTATTATTATTATTATTATTATTATTATTATTCAGTTCAATTCAATTCAATTTTATTTGCCATTAACAAGAAAATACAACATAAATACATTATAGACGACACACAATATTCTTACTATTACAATATTCATACTTGACTATTTACAATATTAAATGTGTTAAAGGCTAGGAAGCCTATATAGAAGCCGGGGGCTTATTAACTATAGGCTTCCTAGAACTATTGGATAAACCATAGAAGTTAAGGGTACTGATTGAAATTTCCAATTAAATTTTTTTTTTTTAAAGAAGAAAAAGAAAAAAAAAAAAAAAAAAAGGAAAGGAAGAAAAAAAAAGAAGAGGTAAAGAAAAGGTGTGTAGCTCAACAAAGAGTCAATTTAACTTAGATAGAAGAAATTTTTTAAGTTTTTTGCCAAACAAACTGATAGTTTCACTGTTTTGAATTTCACGACTTAGCGAGTTGAAAAACGAAGGACCTTGAAACCGAATTGAGAATTTTCGAAGATTAGTTCGACAATAAGGTATATAGAAAAGGTTGGAATTTGTTGTTTATAAGAATGTATTTGACTTGCAAGAGTAAACATATCACGAAAATAATAATTATTATTATTATTATTATTCTTTCTTTCCTCGCTCTAAGCCCAACGAAGTCTTTATTGATTCATTTACTTTCTCCCTGCTTTGTTTTAAGCACTCGTGATCTTGACTCTTTTTGCTCGCTTTATTGTTTCCGTTTCTTCTAACTCTTCAACAATATCAATTTTCTAAAGGGAACTTTTATCAAATCTATTATCATTGACACATTTGTTTCTTTATGAGCCACAACGCCGGAGCAGTTCTTAGCCTGAATTCGGATGACGACTTCAAGAGTCACGTGACGGGGGTATGCGTGATGACAAATAAACTGAGGGGAAACCCCCGACGAAAACTGCTTTGATCTGTACTTATATATATATGCGTTATTGACCAAGCTTGTTCGGTCAAGATGGCTGGATATTGGCCAAGTTCTTTTTGTGCGTTTTTATGGACCGAGACGAAGTCGAGGTCCATAAAAACGCAAAAAAAGAACGAGGCCAATATCCAGCCATCTTGACCGAACAAGCTTGGTCAATAAAGGATTTATTATATGGCTTTACCTTCAAGTTAAAACTACAACAACAAAACAAAACAGGACATGAAACTGCTCTACTCGGAAAAAAATTCTTCATAGCCGGCCGGTGCAAGATTTATTTTCAGTGCATTTTTGGATCAGCATGTAATCGTGGAAAACAAGGAATCCTAAATTATCTTAATGCTCTAACTTTATAATGGCTTAAAGGGAGTATACAGTTATTGAGAACGAAAAATTTAGATTTTCGCAAGGGCGGGAAGATTTGAATAGAATCCGGCAAACTCGCCATTTTCAGCCGATCGCGCGGTGGCGTAAATAATAAACATTTTTCAGGATTTTTACACAGTTTTCGGCTTCCAATCATTAATTCTTGAATGAAACAATAGATTTTGAGATTATATGCAAACATAAGCCGAAAAAAAACACTGGGTGAATTAGAAAACTGGGCGAAACTTTGACAAGATTTTGTTGTTTACAACAGGCAAGACGCGCCTAAATTAAAAACGTGAGCTTCTTCGGCGAACTTGAAAAAAATACTTTTCTGAACTGCTCTAAACACTTAACGCAACTTCCACTACGCTATGATTTAAATACAGTGATTTCAAACCTAGAGAACTTATCAATTTGGCACTCGACTTGAGACAATAAGTTTTACAAAATCAATTCTATCTAAAATTACTACACGCAGAGCAACTCACCGATTCAACTCACATTCATTGTAGCTGAAACAAAATTTTCACTACACCAGGACGATTCCATTCTCTTTCCTTTCCTTCAGGTAAATGTTGAGAAAGTTTACCGAACTTTTTAGTGATCGTTTTCCCCCAAAACAACGAGAAAATCGAAGAAAAGATTGCATTGTTGTTGGGATTAAACTTTCGATGCCAAGCGGACGGGCAACGGGTAATCCCGAGCGGGCAAGATAGCTCCAACTTGCCCGCTCGGGTAGCCAATCACAGCGCAGGGTTTGACTCATCTTGCCCGCTCGCGGAGCCAGCCATATAATAATGACATTTATTGACATGTCACAGAAACCAGAATACAATACAGCCTTAAAGCAAAGCACAGCATAAAACAGCAAGCGTTTACCGAAATTAGGTTTTGTTTTTGAGGGAGCCTGTTGTTTTCCTTATTTTTCGTTTGGTAATTCCGCTTTCAGAACTACGCTATACGACCTGAGATGCTGCATTAATTTGTCACACTTGGCTGGCGAAAACTAAGCACCCGGACGCATGCAGAAAGCCATATGCATATTGATTTAAATTTTTTTACATTGTCTGCCTCACGGTTATCTAAGTAATCAGTTTAAAAACTGTACTGATGTAACACGTTATTCTCGACTGAGAGATTCTGTGAACAACTTGCCGTTCCATTGCCCCGCACTAACTTTGTAAAAACACTTCGGTAGCTATTGTAATGCGGTACTTTGGAACAGCTTACCCTACGATTTATTGCAAGCAGAATCACTTGACGATTTGTTTATAAACTTAACTCTGTACTTAGTTCGTATAAGATATAGGATTTTGTATTTTACTGTTTTACCTCGTGTATGTATGTATCTTTACTAATGAATTATATTCTTTTGCTATCAATGCTCATTAATTCAAATGTCCCTTGGTTATGCGCTTAGCGTCACTTAAACAAAACTAATGAAATGCTATGTACATGTCTATCAATTAAGGGACCGTTCATTTTTTATGAGCATGGGGGGGCTGGTGGGATTTAGGGGGGGGGGGGGCCACGAGAAAAAAAATGGCACTAAAGGGGGGGGCTACCAAAAAAAATTGAGTGAAAGAGGGGGGGGGGGGGGGGGTCACCAGCAATAATTGGCTAGTAGGGGAAATTGAAAGTGGCTCAACACAAAAACAGATGAAGAAATTGAATATTATTTCAATTTTATTTAATACGATTTTCTTAACCACTTTTAATTTGTTTTACATACTGAGGTCGAAATCTGCATTTCATATTAACAACAACTGAGGAAATGAAGCATATCTGTTGGAAAAGCAATAATGAATATAAACTGAAGTAGACACCTATGTTTGTACAAGTTCAAATTAATATAAAAACGTAACAGTCTCAGTATTGAATCATCCGTGGGGGAGTAGTTTTCTATTAAGTGGTTGTACTCAGAACTATATCAATAGATTTGTTCTGTTTAATAGTACTCACTTTTATAAGGACTGTTGATTAGTAAATTATTTGAACCCAGGAGTATCAGTAGACTCAGTAGTATGCCTAGTGTGAACATCCAGATTAGTTTTTAGTAATAGAACTGTTGTTGGTGACTTCAGTTGACGGTAAATCTGAGCCGTAGGCCCTCTTCAGAAAAGCTTGTAACTCTCATTTTTAATAGCAGTACTTTAATATCCAGGCGTGTAGGAGGGGGGGTTCGAACGAACCCCCTTTGAAGATCAATAATGGAGGAAGAAAAAGCACAATGAGGAGGTTGAACAACTACATGAGGTGTACCATGCGAGAGAGTAGAATGTCCGCCCTGGTTCTAATGTATATCAAATATGATATGCCTGTCAATCTTGACGAGATAGTCAATTTGTTTGAAGGCCTACACCCGAGAATGGTGCAGTTTACCAGCTTGGTGTATGACTATCAGCAGATCGAATAGCTATCAGAACTTGACAGGGCGCGGAATGTACATTGAACTTTCTTGTTTAAGTTGAGACACTTATGCCGCAGAAATGATGTATATAGCTTAAAAAGCTGCTGTAAAACAAATTTGTGATTTGCCTAAAGTGGGTCTCAAAATGCAGGAAATGAGGTTTCTGGAAACCTAGATTTTCAAAAATTTCAGGGGGAGCATGCCCCCGGACCCCCCTAGTAAGAGCGCCTCCGGCGCTCAACAAACACCCCCTTTTAACCCTTACCTACGCGCCTGATATCTGTGTGTCCCCTGTTTTTTTTCTGTTTAATATGACTCGTAATCGTTGATTTGTATGCTTCAATCCGTATTTTGTTAGTCAGATCTGTACGTGTATTGTTTCTACTCGATGGGGAGTAATTACACGTTAAACATTTGCTTGATTATTTTTATAGTTCCTCTAAGAATCTAAATGGGAATTTAGGGTTTGCCGTTGCCGTAAACGTGTTGCTATCTATAAAACGTTTTTTTTTTTTAACAAGAGAAATCTTTACCTAAGCAGAGAACGGTAACTTTTTAATAGTACTGTAAAGAAATCACAGTTATTATAATGTAACAATTACGTTTATCTTTGATATAAACAGTACATAAGCGTTTT